>NW_028245114.1:0-387500 GCF_964263255.1 Lissotriton vulgaris
TTCTCTCTCCCCCCCCCCCCCCCCCTCCTCTCCCTCCCTCTCTCTCTCTGTCTCTCCCTCCCCTCTCTCTCCTCTCCCTCTCCCTCTCTCTCTCTCTCTCTCTGTCTCTCCCTCTCTCTCTCTCTCTCTCTCTCTCTCTCTCTTCTCCCCCTCTCCCTCCTCTCCCTCCCTCTCTCTCTCTGTCTCTCCCTCCCCTCTCTCTCTCTCTCCCTCTCCCCCTCTCTCTCTCTCCCTCTCTCCCCTCTCTCTCTCTCTCTCTCTCTCTGTCTCTCCCTCTCTCTCTCTCTCTCTCTCTCTCTCCCTCTCCCCCTCCCTCTCCCTCTCCCCCTCTCTCCCTCCCTCTCTCTCTCTGTCTGTCTCTCCCTCCCTCTCTCTCTCTCTCTCTCCCTCTCCCCCCCCTCTCTCTCTCTCTCTCTCTCCCTCCCTCCCTCTCTCGCTCTCCCTCTCTCTCTCTCTTTCTCTCTTTCTCCCTCCCTCTCTCTCTCCCTTTCTCTCTCTCTCCCTCTCTCTTACTATGTCTCTCTCTCTCTCTCCCCCTCTCTCTCTAGCTCTATATCGTCTCTCTCTCTCTCTCTCTCTGCCTCTCTGTCTCTCTCTGCCTCTCTCTCTCTGCCTCTCTCTCTCTGCCTCTCTCTCTCCCTCTCTCTCTCTCTCTCTCTCTCTCTCTCTCTCTCTCTCTCTCTCTCTCCCTCTCCCTCTCCCTTTCTCTCCCTCTCTCTCACTCTTGAATGTTCGCTGTCTCTCTCTTTACCCCAAAGAGGTTTGGGGTCCACAGTTTGTTTCTGCAGCACCTCTGGGTATGCTCACTGTCACAGTTTGCTGACGTGCTGTCTCATGGATGCCCCTTATACAGTGTGTGGTGGGGTGGAGATGGTGTGTGAGTGGAGATTACATAGTACAGACGGGCAAAATAGTTCCCCAACCAAATGCACAGCTGGGGTCGCCGATTAGGCAGTCGTTTTATCAAACAGGTTATTCAATATGTTCCACTATAATCCGTATTTCCAACACTGTCGTTTTACTGTATTTTCCACCATTTTTAGGTCTCGCCTTGCGATTGCAGGCCAAAGGCCTGCTGTCGCAAAGCGAGACTATTGTAATCATTCAGGCTTTCATGGACTAAATAGGAGAGGACAAGAGACTGGCACGCGCACGCAGCAGCCTGCCGGAATCGGATCAGCATGCGCTCCGATTCCGGCAGGCTCTTCAGTCACCATGGATCACGATCACGCACGCGCACACACTCAGCCACACATATATACACACGCCCGACACACACACGCCACCCCCAACCCCACCAACTCACCGTGCTCTACACACAGACATATGTACACAGACACATGTACACAGACACACGCACACACACACGCGCACACATCCCCCCACTCACCGGTCTCTTTCTGCGTGTTCCGTGTCTCTCTCTCTGGTACCCGCTGGTCTTCACCCGGGCCCCCTCCAGGGACCCGGGACTTAAGCTGTCACTTCGCTTTCGCTCCGGGGCTCGCTCCTAAAAACGAAACTTTGTAATGACGCGCATGCGCAGGCAGCCCCTGCCCTCAGTTACAGCCCAGTACTGAGCTGCTTTCGCTTTCGTAGTCTTCCGTGTTCGCTGCGGTGGCTGCTGTTGTTTGTACTTGTTAAACTTCTAGACTGTCTATACAGTTATGGCTGAAGGAAACGACAGTGCTCAACAACAGGGTCATAAACTCTGAAATGTGGTTAGATGTATGAGAAAGTACGACAGGGGTGCAATGAATCACGTGATGGCCAAGGGCTGACGTTTGGGAGCAAGTGTGGGTCGCCAACAAGCTGAGATGCAGGGTTTAGACCATCATTAAAAGGAAGAATAATAAATTGTCCAAAACTAATATTTTTGATAATCATACAGTAGTCTCTTTCCTCTGCTCCCTGCACGATAACGTTTTCAGGATACAGAGAGGCTGTACCTGCAAGAACTGCCACGGTAAGCCATGATGACTGCTACTGTTGTGCCCGAGACGGAGAAAGACAGGTAGACAAGTGAGCACGAGGGGGGGAAATGATGCCACAAACTTACGCTCCGCCACAGACAAAAAGAATGGACAGACCTAGAGACTTGTGTGTTTTGCAAAGTGAATACGGTAAGCTGTGCATAAAGAAAGGCGAGCAGCTGTCATTGTTAAATTGGAGACTCAGCATGGTGCTCTTTAAAAATAAAAATGGTTACGTTTGTTAACGTGAATACTGCGAGCCGCGCATAAAGAAAGGAGTACGGCCAACATGTTTTAAGTAAAAGTGCAGTATTGGGCACTTAAAAAAAATTTATAACTACTTTCCATCTTTACATTTTAAATAAAAAAATGGCGCCACCACTATATTTAACAAGATGGAGGAAGCGAGCATTAACAGATATAGAGAGCAGCGTTCATAATTGCGAGAGGCAAGCAAGCATTTGCGCAATTGAGTTCCTGAGCTAAATGGAAAAAACAGTGCACAGATAGTAATAAATAACATGAGTAAATCTATATGCAAGAAGGGTAGTCCTCATGGGAGGTTACAAAAGAAACAAGCATTTGCAATGCGACAGGTATCGCTATTACGCGGGTTTAAGCTATTGGCATTGTAAATGACAATGCCTTTGAACCAAAACATAAATAAAAGGCATTGTCATTTAGAATGCCAATAGCTCAAACTTGCGTAAATGCTAGACTGATTGCATTGTAAATGCTTGTTACCACTCTCTCCACACGCGGAGTGATACTTGCAGATTTTCAAAAATTCAAATGCTTGTGCTGGGCCATCCGAACCTCTAGCATAAAGCACGCATGATGCAAATTCGTCATAAGGCAGTGATGTTTATTTAAAAAGCCCAATGCATTTCGGGCAACTGGGTGCCCTTCGTCAGGGGTCACTACAATGACAAGTAAAAAAGCAAATGTTACCATTTAAACCTTTGATTACATCAATGTACATACAGTGGATATCAATGCTCAATGTCATTAAACCTGCTTATTGATATTGTTTGCCATAAACAAATGTATCAACAACTGAAAACTGACGGGACTCTGAACCATTCTTTGATGTCGTTGTTGCTCTCGCCAACACGAATCTTAAACCCAGCAATCGAATCTCTTATATTCACGAATTGCCACTCGACTATTCATTCGTTCACTATGTATTTCTCCGTTCTCCTTGACCCACCGATCCAACTGAACTATAACCTACATCCTCATAAACTCTCATACATCCCGACCCCATTAATAATCACCAGCTCCGTGTGCTCCCACTTCAGTGTACTCATATCAACTCGCTCCCAACCGCCTATCCAACAAAACTCACAACTTAACTCACACACTTCTCACACAAACTCACTCTCCACAACATTCAAACCACTCGTACATAACATTGTCGCGCTCAAAATATTCTACCATCTGTCCTAGGGCCATATTATCATGAAATGGCGTTAAAATGATCGCCGCTTTAGCGGCAGGAAACTGCTGCTAAAGCAGCGATAAGCGGCTTGATAATATGCCCTTGAAGCCGAGGTTTGATGTCCTGCACACCAGAACCTGGGCTACTATGGGAGTTCATATTATCAAGCCCAATATTGCCGCTTTAGCGACAGTTTCCAGCCGCTAAAAGCGGATTTTTTATTTAACGCAGTTCTTGATAATATGCCCCTTAGTTCTTACACTCACTCATACTCAACTGTGAATTCACTTGACTTTAATCTTACCTCTGCTATACCAACGTTCCATACCCGCCAGAGCGGCAACCGCTCAAACCTCCTCAGTTCTCCTCACGTGAATGATAGAACCCAAAACCACCCCATCCATTTGACTTGTATGTTATGGTGTTGCTTGAGCTCTCTGGCTTCAACAGTGGCTCTGCGTCCTCCTTTCTCTCTCCCATTCCACTTGGCACAGCACCAGATACCAGTGGCCACTGGTTCCCGGCCGCGTCCCACCATGCATGCCATCAGGATGGGTATGGGATGAGCTGAGACGTCATGTCTTGTCCACCTGGCTCTGATGCTCTCTCACTGTCTCCTTCTCTTCTCCCTGCAGATAACCTTGTGCAGACCCAGTCGGGAAGCTGGCCCCACTCGTATGTCTCCCAGGGCATGTACTGCCTGGGCTCGTCAGATGCCTGGGAGGCCAGTGACCAGTCTCTCATCGCATCGCCCGCTGCGGGCTCCTATGCTGGCCAGAGCTACGAGGAGAACCAACAGAGCTTGCAACATCAACACTTCTTGGTGCACAACAGCTTGCAGCAGCAAGTCCTCCAGCAGAACGCCGCCATGGGGGCCAGCGAGGTGTGGCAGAGCCAGCCCTCGCCCTCCTCCCTCCCTGACCCTAGCACCACCTTCCACGAGATCGCCCAGGAGGATGCAGAGGAGCTCGAACCCACCCTAGATGATGCACCCTTGATATCCAAGAAGCCCTCACCTGAGGAAGACGATGCAGTGTGCCGGGACCTGGAGTCCCTCTCGCCTCGTGAGGAGCCCGAGCCAGCAGCCCTCAGCCGCAAGGTCTCGGATGTCACATCCTCCGGGGTACAGTCGTTCGATGAGGAAGACCAAGAGAACCACAACTGAGCATTTTCTTCAGGCGATGTAAGGAGGGAGTAATGCGACCAAGCATGGGAGACTCTCGCCATTTCATCCGCCCACACAGCAAATCAGCTTGTACATCGTGAGACCCATTCGACTTCAATGCTGGTCTCTGAGACGCCTCGCCGACCGCCTTCCAGAGAGAGACAGCAGGTCACCTCATTAAGACATAGTGGTGCCCATTACTCGCCTAAACCCACTGAATGGTTTTGAGGGGCCGTCTCTCTAGAAAGAGACACCTAGTTGGTCACTGGTCGGTTCAGAGAGGAATGGGGTGATCATCCCCTCTTCGTTGACTATGGAGGGACTCAGACAAAGACGCACAGTACGTCATCAGAGATGGTGGCCTCATGCTCAATCTCCAGAAAGAGACAGTCCACACACAGAATTTCACACAGGCCTTCCCCGCATGAGGCTTCTCCCACACTCTTGGAGGAAGAGGACCCCAGCAGAGGCTCTCCACACAGAGAAAGCATGCAGCTGTGTCCGCAACAATGCCTGAACACCAACCCTTGTCAGTTCCAAGAATGACGGGCCCTTTGGAGGTACTGACAGGGACAGAGGAAGGGCCTGAAAGGGACGTTTTCCCTCAAAAATGATCAATACACTGCTCCAGCCCTCCGTTTGGGGGGCACACTCCATCTGCCTTTTCATCCTCAGCTGATTGCGCGTGGGGTATTTTTCTGTCGCTTTCTCGCAGCACTTGGTGTAAGAACCCCAGAGGTGGGTGGGACATTTAATAGGGATAAGGGCTTCCTATCAGGCCTTGCAAAACGTTTCTCAGTTGCCAAAGTCTACACCCTACCTGTTGATGGGAGGTTTGCCTTTTTTCTTCCACTGATGCTTTACGTTCAGTCCTTAAATGTTTTGATTTTGTGGGATTAAGAGCGGAGGGGACAGCGCCAGTTGGTTACAATCACTGCCTTTGTTTTGTTTTTTGTTTTTTAATTGGGAGTGTTCAATCTGGGACTTCTGTCTACCCTGACTTCCTAGGTCATGCCTCGTGTATGGGAAGGTACCTTCTGTTTGAAAGAGATAAAACTGAAAGACATTGGTCAACCAAACAGGAGACGCGACTGCAGGTAATATTAGAGCAAACTAGATTTTAGCAGCAGTTACAAATCTCGCCACTAGAGGTCAGTGTTTACATCTTGTGCACTAGAGCTACTACAGTAACAATCCTGTATTGCACCACCAGAGGGCGGAGTTTGATGGAGCTGTCTCTCCAGGAGGGACTGGAGGCCTTCTGTTCTGCAGTTCTGCTTCCCAGCACCAGGGGGCGCAGACTGGAATGCATCGAAAGCTGGAGGGCATTCTGCAGCCGCAGTTCCATTTCTCAGCACAAGAGGGCAGGGCCTGATCTCCTTCCCCCCAGAGGCAAAGGTGAAAGAGCTTTTAAAGTGTCGGTTTCAGCTCTGAGCACCAGACACAGCGTGGCCGCTCTTACTCAAAGGAGCTGTGAGGTCTTCGGAAGTTGCAGTTCCACTTCTGACCCCCAGGAGGCGCAGTTTCTCTCTGCCTCTACATTAGTATTTCCATTGCTCAGCACCATCCTGCAGGGCCAGATCTCTTTTCCCAGTAAAAAGAAATGAGCCTCCAGAACTGCAGTTCCATTTCTGAGCACCAGAGGGCAGTCTTTCATCTCTTTTCCCTTCCTTGAAGAGCTGCGAGAGCCCTAAGACTTACATTTCTAAGCACCAGGGGCAGAGGTTGGTCGCTTTTCTCTCTAGGAAGCCGCAGTTTCATTTCTCAGCCAGCGCCAAGGGCACAGATTGATCTATTTACTCTGTGAGTGAGGCCTCTCTTGCCCTGCAAGTGGCACTGTGACCCTCTCAAGCTGCAGTCCCCCTTCCTGAGCAGCAGAGGGCAGACTATGACCTTACAGTACCACTGCAGGAAATGCAAAGCTTTTAAAGCTGCAGTTTCTCTGACTTGGAGTTTGCCTTGACCACAATAGCTTTCAGTAAGGTATTTTCTTACTTCTCACCAGCAGCAATGAAAAGCACAAGATGGCCTTGCCAGACTCCACCCTGCCAGGGGTCTAGAGCTGTGATGTACACCAGGGGGCGGCAGTCTAGGCTCATCTCATGACGCGGCACCAACCCCTCTCAGTGAGTTGAGTGCCTGTTGCAGAGTTCTCCCTGTAGGTTTCAAGGTGGATCTGCTCCTGTAAGCTGTGGGTGTGGGAGGGGGTCACTTCCACCGTGGCGAGAAGGTCCAGTTCTGCCACTGGGCAGCGCTGGTTGGGATCTGGCACCACGGGGGTGCCTGACCACCTCCATGCGCCACCTGGTGGCAGAACTGGGACCCTCCTGTGCCCGACCACAGCCAGCGCTGCCTGGATCTGGGTTTTAACCCGGGACAGGCCTCTGCTGTGCAGGACAGGCTCGCTTTGTAAAGCAGGACACATGTTTGATGTTCCAGGGTACGGCTGAGCTTGGTTCCAGAGTGCAAGAGAACATGTTCTAGAGTGCAAGAGGCAGGCTCCAGAGGCAGGTTCTAAAGTGCACGAGGGGAAGGTTCTAGGTGCAACAGAAGCAGGTTCTAGAGCACGAGAGAGTCAGGTTCTAGAGTGCAAGAGGAGGGCTCCAGAGGCAGGTTCTAGAGTGTGAGAGATGCAGAATCTAGAGTGTGAGAGAGGCAGGTCTAGAGTGCAAAAGAGACACGTTCAAGAGGCTGTTTGTAGAGTGCAGGAGGCAGGTTCTAGAGTGCAAGAGACAGGTTCTAGAGGCAGTTTCTAGAGCATGAGAGAGTCAGGCCCTACAGTGTGAGAGGCAGGTTTTAGAGTGCAAGAGGGGAAGGTTCTACAGTGAGACAGAGTGGCAGCTTCTAGAATGCAAGTGAGGCAGGATCTAGAGTGCAAGAGAGAGGCTGGTTCTAGAGTGAGAGAGGAGCAATTTCTAGAGTGTGATCAGGGCTGGTTCTAGAGTGAAAGAGCAGCAGGTTCTAGAATGCAAGAGAAGATCGGGTTCTAGAGTGCGAGAGGGGCAGGTTCTAAAGTGCAAGAAGGGCAGGTTCTAGAGTGTGACATAGGTAGGATCTAGAGTGTGGGAGAGGCAGGATTTAGGTTGTGAGAAAGGAGCAGGTTCTAGAGTGTGAGCAAGACAGGTTCTAGAGTGCAAAAGGGGAAGGTTCCAGGTGCAACAAAAGCAGGTTCTAGAGTGTGAGAGTGGCAGATTCTAGAATGCGAGAGGGGCAGCTTCTAGAGTGCGACAGAGGCAGGATCTAGAGTGAGGGAGAGGCAGGATGCAGAGTGCGAGAGAGGCTAGTTCTAGAGTGCATGAGGGGAAGGTTCTAGGTGCAACAGAAGCAGGTTCTAGAGCGTAAGAGAGTCAGGTTATAGAGTGCTAGAGGGGCAGGTTCTTGAGTGTGACAGAGGCAGGATCTAGAGTGAGGGAGAGGCAGAATGTAGAGTTGAGAGAGGCAGGTTCTAGAGTGCACGAGGGGAAGGTTCTAGGTGCAACAGAAGCAGGTTCTAGAGCACGAGATAGTCAGGTTCTAGAGTGCTAGAGGGGCATGTTCTAGAGTGCAACAGAGGCAGGATCTAGAGTGAGGGAGAGGCAGGATGTAGAGTATGATAAAGGAGCAGGTTCTAGAGTGCAAAAGGGGAAGGTTCCAGGTGCAACAAAAGCAGGTTCTAGAGTGTGAGAGTGGCAGGTTCTTGAGTGCGACAGAGGCAGGATCTAGAGTGAGGGAGAGGCAGGATGTAGAGTGCGAGAGAGGCAGGTTCTAGAGTGCACGAGGCGAAGGTTCTAGGTGCAACAGACGCAGGTCCTAGAGCGCAAGAGTCAGGTTCTAGAGTGCGAGAGGGGCAGCTTCTAGAGTGCGACAGAGGCAAGATCTAGAGTGAGGGAGAGGCAGGATGTAGAGTGCGAGAGAGGCAGGTTCTAGAGTGCACAAGGGGAAGGTTCTAGGTGCAACAGAATCAGGTTCTAGAGCTCGAGAGAGAGTCAGGTTCTAGAGTGCTAGAGGGGCAGGTTCTAGAGTGAGACAGAGGCAGGATCTAGAGTGAGGGAGAGGCAGAATGTAGAGTTGAGAGTGGCAGGTTCTAGAATGCGAGAGGGGCAGGTTCTAGAGTGCGACAGAGGCAGGATCTAGAGTGAGGGAGAGGCAGGTTCTAGAGTGCACGAGGGGAAGGTTCTAGGTGCAACAGAAGCAGGTTCTAGAGTGCGAGAGAGGCAGGTTCTAGAGTGCAAGACAGGAAGGTTCTAGGTGCAACAGAAGCAGGTTCTAGAGTGCGAGAGAGGCAGGTTCTAGAGTGCAAGACGGGAAGGTTCTAGGTGCAACAGAAGCAGGTTATAGAGTGTGAGAGAGGCAGGTTCTAGAGTGCACAAGAGGGGAAGGTTCTAGGTGCAACAGAAGCAGGTTCAAGAGTGCGAGAGGGGCAGGTTCTAGAGTACACTGGTGCACATTGTAGAGAGGGACAGGCCCGTGTCCCAGAGTGAATTAGACCTGTGTTATAGAGAAGGACAGGTCCATTTGATGCGGATTGGCGAGAAGCAGACGAGCGCCTCACAAGTGCACAGAGCGTCACAGCGCTTCGTCTGCAGCTAGACACCCCCCTCAACACTACCTCCCCCACTATCCACTGTCAGGGGAGCCCCGTCAATGAAGGAGACGGATGGAGTCCTGGCGGCGGGCAGATTTAATCACATCCGGCACCCGCAGAGCACCGGAGTAAATTAATTTGAGCAGCGAATGTAATTATAGCTCAATCCTGGTGGGAGCTCCCAATTAATGAGGCCTGGATCACATGAGTGTACAACTGGCCTGCTGTAACCGAGAGGGAAGCAGGGGACCTGAGCTTGGAGGGGACATCTAACCCCCCCAAGGCCTAAAGTTTTTTTTTTTAATTGCAGATTTATATAGCGCAAACTCGACCCGAAGGTATTGGAACGCTTTACATGAGCACCGGTTACGTTTCACATTCAGGCACGGGGAGATTAAGTGATTTGCCCAGAATCACAGGATGTGGACGCGACCCCGAGGCTAGAACCCGGGTTTCCAGCACCAAAGTCGTCAATCTAGCAGACGGACCACATCCTCTCCCCAGTGAGTAGTGATGGAGCCTCCGGGGGTGGGGGAGGGGGGGAGGCCTCAAAACTCCCTGCTGCCTCCTGTGAGGGGGCTCACACCTCCCTGATGCCTGCTGTGAGGGGGGCTCACACCTCCCTGCTGCCTGCTGTGATAAGTGATGGAGCCTGGGGGGAGAAGTTAGAAGAGACTCTCGCATCCCCCTCCTGCCTCCTCTGATCCCTCCTGTGTGGGAGGCTGAGGAGGGATATCTTGCAGAAGAGAGGCACATCTTCCTGCCTCCACCTGTGTGAAGACAGAGGGAGAGATTCCGCCTCTCTTCGACCCCTTGAGTGAGCTGAGGTATGGAGCCTCCCTGCTGAGTGCGGGCCACGCTCTTGCATGGATCCGAATGCTGGCGAACGATGAAAAGTGACATCAATAAACTATCAGCTTTCCACACGAGTAACCTGAGGCGAGTCCTAGGCATTTTATGGCTGCGCGAACGATCTAAAACCAGGAACTGCTCACCAGATGCAAGGAACAGAGTATGGAAACCATCATTATGATGGATAGGACACCCCTCAGAGTTGACTAGACTCCATCACAAGAACAGCTGTTCACTGGACCCAGAGGCGCAACTAGAGACAAATTTCAGGGGGGGGGGGCTAAGAAAAAAATTTGTGGGGCGCTGAATCTTTAAGCAATAGTCAGAGTGGAGCCTCAGGGGCTCTTAGAAGGGGTGAAACAACAACAAAGCCTCATTAACATGCAAATGGTCTTTTAAAGACCTGTGAAGTACTCGGGTGCAGCTGTGTGTGTGCCTGGGAAGCTGTCTCATCCCAGTCTGTCACACACGATGGGGGGGGGAAGAGGCTGAAGCCCTTTGAGTCCAATGGGCGTTGCACGCCTGACTGGACCCCAGAAGGTAAACAGAAGAGAAGCTAAAGAACACCTGGGGTGAAGTGTGGAAACCAAGATGAAGACCCTGAACCACAGCTGAGGCACCGTACCGAAACCTGGCTAAGACAAACAGAAATGGAGATTCTTTGTTGCCCTGCTGGCCAGTCGCTATAACGGGCAGTAAGTTACAAGTAAGCTGCCTCCTGTGAAGGATGAGATATCTCTTTTTTAAGTTCAAATAAAATTTTTATTAGGGTAAACAGAATTATCATTACAAAAAGTAAAATGCAATACATCAATAGCGATAGGAATAATAAGCTAGGATAACATTATTAAAGTACATCAAAAATAAAAAGCGAAGGGGAAAAAGAGGAGAAGGGTAATCAAATCACTATCTCCTGAAGAACAAAGCCTCATCGAGTATACACCTTGCATCCCAGGATGAGATATCTCTAAAGAGACAAGGGAGCGATATGAGGAAGGATGAGATATCTCTGTAGGAGACATGGGCGCGATATTGAGGAAGGATGAGATATCTCTGTAGGAGACAAGGGAGCGACATGGAGAAGGGATCAGATCTCTTTGTAGAAGAGACTAGGAAGTGATAAGGAGATAGAACGAGACCTCCCTCCTGTAGGAGAGGTGAGATTGAAACAGAGAAACATTCTGCACATCTGACATCTGCTTATCCCATTTTGCTTCTATCCAGTCACTCTTGTAGCACCAACCTCATGCAGTATCACAGCCCTGCCTGCTTCTGCTCAAAGAGGGACCAATAAGTGCCTCTGGATGCCCTGGTCAATGCCGCCTCTTCCAGAGTCTGCACTGACTCCAGCCTGGCACCATGGACTGGAATGTAGTTGCCTCAAGGATAGCCTTTACTTCTTAAGGGTCTAATGGGGTCTGGTACAGGAGTGCTGGCCAGGATTACCGGTATGCGAAGCTGTTGTCCTACTTGTGAGTCGAAAAGAAGTCCAAGGCGCCTGCTGTAGTGGTTCTTGTCTCATTGGTGAGTTGCAGTAGGCGTCCTAAGGTTGGCTGGCTGACGTGGTTCTTGCTTAATTGGGGAGTTGCGGTAGAAGCAAAGAGATTGGCTAGCCAGAGTGGTTCTTGTCTCATTAGCAAATTGCAGTGGACGCCGAGAGTTTGGCCAGCTGGAGTGGTTCTTGTCTCATTGGTCAGTTGCGGTAGACGTGTAGAGGTTGGCTACCTGGAACTGACACTAACTAGCTGGAAAGTGGTGGTAGAACAAGAGAGCTTTACTACTACCTTTAATGGCTTTCTGTTATTTTGGGTGTTATGCTAAACCTCCAGAGGTTGGTTACGTGGAATTGCTTCAATGTCCTTGGGTAGTCACAGTACAAGCCCAGAGGTGGCTAGCTGGGCCGACTTCAGTCTAGATAAATAAGAGAAGAGCTTCCTCATGTGAAACGCCTTTCTTCTCTTCCCCAACATCGAACTGAAGCAGCTCGTCACCACCCCCGTCCGCAAGGCAGGACACACCCTCGACCCCATCTTTGTAGGAGGAAACAACATTCACTTCAGTCACACCACGCAACCCCTCTAGACAGACCACCACTGCGTCCAATTCTCCTAGTCAAAACCACCGCACACATGCCTACACCACGCCCCCATGCAGAAACTGGAACAAGATCAACGAAGGGCACCTCAACTTCGGCCTCAGCCACACTCCTCCTCCCACCACGACCAACGCCAACTCTGCAACAAACAAACTCCACAGATGGATCACCGACTGTGCACACACGCTCACACCCCTCCAGAATCCAAGAGACAATGCACCACAAAAGCCACCTGGTTCACCGACGACCTCTGAGAATCCAAACGCACGTGCCGACGAATCGAGAAAGCATGGAGGAACAGCAAAACCCCGGAAGCATGCACCACCTGCAAGACCGAACAGAACACCACCAACTCATCAGATCAATGAAGAGGAACTTCATTCAGGACGGAATCCTCTCCAACTCCCGCAACTCTAAGTAACTCTTCAACATCATACAAGAATTCACCAACCCGCTAGTGAAACCTCGGACGTCCCTCCCTCTCGGGCCACTGCAACAAACTCGGCTCCTTCGTCCATGACAAGATCAGGGCTCTCTACGAAAACTTCAACCAACAGATCTCTGGCCACCAGCAAAGCCACCCAGTTGACCATCACCGCCTGGACCCATGTCACCTCAGAAGACTCCGCAAAGACCATGAGGAGCATACACTCCGGAGCACCCACAGACCCCTGCCCGCCACACATATTCCACAGGGCCACCTCCATCATAGTATCTGAACTAAAAAGAACAATCAACTGCACCCTTGAAACAGGCACTTTCCCCGATGACTGGAAATGCGCAGAAGTCAAACCCCTCCTCAAGAAGCCCCCGCAGACCCGACGGACCTCAAGAACTACAGACCCATCTCTCTACTCCCTTTCACCACCAAAGTCACTGAGAAGATGGTATGTTATGTTATGTTATGTTGTGTTATGTTAATTATTTTATTAAGCGTGACTGTTACCCTTGGGTCTCCTGGCGCTAACTACTGTCCTGATGCAGAAAGAGACTGAGGAGGAAACTAAAACAGCCAGGTCTTAAGCATTTTCCTGAATAACAGCAAGTCAGTGCTGTTCCTCAGATGTAAAGGAAGATGGTTCCACGCCTTTGAAGCACCTACCACAAAACGTTTCCCACCCAGCGTGCTCTTTTTAGAGTAGAACTTTGACCAGTTTTTGAGCTGATGAGCGTAGCAGTCTAGTATGGGTGTACCATTGAAATTGTTCCTGCAGGTCACGTGGTCCTTGATTGTGAAGTGATTTAGAACTAGACAAAGAGATTTAAATTGCACCCGTTGCCTTACTGGCAACCAATGAAGTCTACGGATTTCATTAGAAATCGGGGCAAATTTTGGTATGCCAGCTAACAGCCTAGCAGCGGTGTTCTGCAATATCTGGAGTCTATGCAACAGACTCTCTTGTATGCTTAAATAGAGGCTGTTGCAATAGTCCAGACGTGACATAATCAATGCAGTAACCACCGTCTGCCGACTCTCCTACGGCAGAAAAGGAAGGATTTTCTTAGTGGTCCTGAGAGTGAACATAGTAGATGATACAATGGCGTTAACTTGCCTTTTCATGTCCAGTTTATCATCTAGGTACACTCCCAAGTTTTTCACTTGCTTGGAAGGTGCTGGGAGGGCCACAAACAATCAGGCCAGCATTCAGGGGTCCACAGGTTGAGATCGTTCCCAAATTAGATGACTTCAGTCTTGCCTGAATTTAATTTAAGGCAATTACTGGTCATCCAACTACCGACTGCCTCCATACAGTTGTGTAGCCTGTGGTTTATATTCTTTTCTGATCCTGGGAGAAAGAGATACCACTATCTGCGTATCGTCTGCGTAGGAGGTAAGATGGAAACCAAACGATCTAATCAATGGAACCAATGACGATACGTAGACATTAAATAGGGTAGGACTTAACGATGACCCCTGTGGTACCCCACATGGCAGGTGGAAAGGGGCTGAACAAAAATCGCCTAACGCCACTATTTGCTGACGATTGGAGAGAAAGGATTTTAAAACCCTCCAGGCCGCCTTCTCTACTCCGCAGGCTGATAATCTGTCAAAATATCATGATGGACCGTGTCAAACGCTGCGGAGAGGTCCAGCATAATCATCGCCGCTCTACCCACTGACCCAAAGTTTTCCTGATCTCATTGGTGGCCTTCAGGAGGGCAGTTTCAGTGCTATGGCCCTCATGAAAGCCATATTGGGTATAGTCAAGTATTTCAGCATCTTGAAGGTACATACTCAAATGGCTGTTAATCCATTGTTCAAGCATTTTAGCAGGAAAGATCATCAACAACCAGCTCACAAACTTCATAGAATCCAACACGATCCTCGACACCTCTCAGTACTGATTCCGCAGCAACCACAGCACCGAGACCGCCCTCCTAGCCACCAAGAATGACATCTGCACACTCTTCAACCAAGACCACACAGCAGCCCTCATTCTACTAGACCTCTCAGCAACCTTAGACACCGTCTCCCACCGCACACTGCCACCAGACTCCAAAACACCAGCATACAGGAACAGGCCTCGACTAGATCTGCTCCTTCCTCGCCGGCCGAACTCAAAGAATCAGACTACCTCCCTTCCTACCCGAATCCACAGAGATCAGATGCGGAGTACCCCAAGGATCCTCCCTCAGCCCCACGCTCTTCAACATCTACATGGCCCCACTCACAACCATCATCTGAAAACACAAACTCAGCATAATATCCTACGCCGACAACACCCAGCTCATCCTCTAACTTACCAAGGAACCAAACATCACCAGACAGAGTTTCCAGGAGGGAATGAAGGACACCGCATTCTGGATAAGCAGCAGCTGTCTGAAGCTCAACTCAGAGAAAACAGAAGTCCTCATCCTCGGGTCCACCCCCTCCGTGTGGGACGACACCTGGTGGCCCCTGCCCTTGGTAACCCTTCCATACCCACAGACCACGCCTGGAACCTCAGCATCATACTCGACTCCTCCCTCACCATGAACCGACAGCTCAACGATGTATCCTCCAAGTATTTCAACACTCTCCGCATACTCCTCAAGATCTTCAAATGGACCCCCCAATCCAGAAAGACTGTCACCCACGCACTCATCACCAGCAGAATGGACTACAGGAACAACCTCTACTGCCGGAATCAACAAATCCCTACTCCACAAATTACAGTCCGTCTAGAATGCCGCAACCAGACTTGTCCCACGACAAGACCACATCACCCAGCACCTACGAGACCTCCACAGGCTCCCCGAGGAACAAAGAGTGACCTTCAAGCTGCTCACACAACCCTACAAAGCCTTCCACAACACCGGACCCCAATAGCTCAATGAAAGAATCTCCTTGTACACCCCAAGAGAAACCTCTGCTTCGCCGACCTTGCCCTGGCCGAAATCCCCCACATCCACAGGGCCAGAACAGGAGGAAGATCCTTCACCTAAATCGTGGCCAAGACCTGGAAAGAACTCTCATTCAGCATCAGATGAACCCCCACACTGTAAGCATTCAGGAAGAGCCTCAAGACCTGGCTCGACAGATCAGCTGGGGCTGCCCAACCCCCCCCCCCCCGAGCGCCTTGAGACACTCATGGGTGAGTAGTGTGCTTCACAAATCCCTGAGTGATTAGGTGTTGAGCTAGAACAGAGGTTGGCTAGCCAGAATGGTTCTTCGTTCATTGGTGAGTCGTGGTAGTTGCCCAGATATTGGCTTGCTGTAATGCCTCATCTCATTAGGAAAATGCTGGAGGAACCCAGACACTAGCTAGATGGTATGACTTCCATCACAAATAGAAGTCACTGTAGAAGCCGAGCGGTTGGGTAAGTCCAATGGATCCCATTTCTTATGGTTGTTGTGCTAGAAGTACTGAGGTTAGCTTTGCGGGACGAACTGTCACAGTAGAAGTGAAATGGCTGGCTCGCCAAGATAGCTACTGCCTTATTGGCAGCTGCAACGAGATTAGCTAGCTAGATTGGCTCCGACAACAAATGGGAGTTGTAAGAAGTCCTGAAATCAGCTAGTTACTGCAGCCACCTTTTTCTTGGGCAGTTACAACACATGTTCAGATATTGACTTCCTAAAATGTCTGACACAATTAAGGGGAGTCACAGTAGAAGCTGAGAGGTTAGCTAGCTAGAATGAGAGGTTAGCCAGCTAGGATGAGAGGTTAGCTAGCTAGGATGAGAGGTTAGCCAGCTAGAATGAGAGGTTAGCTAGCTAGGACGAGAGGTTAGCTAGCTAGAATGAGAGGTTAGCTAGCTAGAATGAGAGGTTAGCTAGCTAGGATGAGAGGTTAGCTAGCTAGGATGAGAGGTTAGCTAGCTAGAATGAGAGGTTAGCTAGCTAGAATGAGAGGTTAGCTAGCTAGAATGAGAGGTTAGCTAGCTAGAATGAGAGGTTAGCTAGCTAGAATGAGAGGTTAGCTAGCTAGGATGAGAGGTTAGCCAGCTAGGATGAGAGGTTAGCTAGCTAGGATGAGAGGTTAGCTAGCTAGAATGAGAGGTTAGCTAGCTAGAATGAGAGGTTAGCCAGCTAGAATGAGAGGTTAGCCAGCTAGAATGAGAGGTTAGCCAGCTAGGATGAGAGGTTAGCCAGCTAGAATGAGAGGTTAGCTAGCTAGAATGAGTGGTTAGCTAGCTAGGATGGCCTGTGTCTCATTACACGAGCACAAAAGAGACCTGTAGGTTGGCTGCTTATTTTTTATGTAGGGAGTCAAAATAAAATCTCTGAGGTTAGCTGGCTGGAATAGACATGTGCATTAAAAAGGAGATACAGTGGAAGCGCCAACGTTAACCAGATTGTAAGACTCCAGTCTCACTGGAGAGCTGTGATGGAAGCTCAGAGGTTAGCTCAGGTGGCTCTTGTCTAAAATGAGCGTCATGTTTGGAATGGATATTGTCTTGCAGAGTTGTGGTAGACACGCAAGTTTGGCCAGCTGGAATAGGCATCATCTAGGTGAGGAGCCATAGTAGAAAACCTAATAGGTTGGCCAACTTACATAGACCCTGTGCTGATGCAGGATCACAGTGGAGGCTCTGAGGATGGCTAGCACAGCTGGCTTCGGGTTGGTTAGGGAGTTGCAGTCGGAGTCTAGAGATAGCTAGCTAGGATGGCTATCATCTTGATGGTGATATGCAACAGAAGTAGGGTGGCTTTCTGCTGCTTGGGGAGTTACAGAAGGAGCCCAACTGTTGGCTAGCAGAATGGCTCCCATCTAGTAGGGGCTTCCAGTAGAAGCTCAAAGGTTGACTCCTTCTGATGGCTCCCATCACATTGAGGAGTTAACAGTAAACACTCAGACGAATCCCGGATACTTTTCAACTTGTTGGACAGTCTTGTAGAAGTGCAGACATAGCTAGCTTGAATGGACACCATCCCGCTCTATCCTGAAGGTGGAGTGACAGCAGAAAATCAGAAGTTGACTATCTCACATGACTCCCATCTCGTAAGGAGTCACGATCGAAGGTTTACGAGCTCCATTGATCCTGTGATCCTGTGATGACAGAAACGCAGAGTATGTTGCTCAGATGGATTCTGTCTCGTTGGAGAGTGATGACATGCTCAGAGGTTGGCTAGTTCAGCTTGTTCACAACAGTGAAAACTGATGACAGATGCTTGAGATTAGCTAGCTCTGCTTGCTCCCACATCACTGGAGCGTACCGGCAGATGCTTGAGATTGGCTAGCTAAACCCGCTCCCTCATCACTTGGGTGTGCCGGCAGATGCTTGAGATTGGCTAGCTCAGCTTGCTCCCTCATCACTGGAGCGTGCCGGAAGATGCTTGAGATTGGCTAGCTCAGCTCGCTCCCACATCACTGGAGAGTATCAGCAGATGCTTGACGGTAGCAAATTTGTCTGGCTGCTGTATCATCAGGAAGTAACAGCAAATGCCCTGAGGCTGGCTGTCTGGATAGGGCACCGTCTGCATGGCCTAGGCTGGCAAGTCACAGATGGATCCCACAGGTTGAACCTCCCAGGAATTTCTGTTTAGAGGCGAGGGGCCGGCTGGTGCTCTCCTGGGACACAGCTGGAGTTTTTGACACTTTATTTTGACGGGAACGGGTTGTGGGTGTGGGTGGGTGAGAAGTAGGGGTGGGGGGGCTATAGCCCAATGCACGTATGGGGGTGGGGGTGGGAATGGGAACTTTTTATATTCTCAATGTATGAAATTGCTTTGCAAATGGAGTGGGGTGAAGGAGCTGGCGGAAGGACACAGAGTTCTTCTATGAGGACACGTGACCACCTGCGCATGGAAGGCTTCCTGGAGGGATAAGGTGAGTCGTGCATTCATGGGGCTCTCATGGTACCTGAAGAGGCCACCAGAGATCTGAGACCTCATAAGGAGCGCACACTGGGCTGTGACAAAGAGGTGGGAGAAAGCTCAAGGGAACAGCTCACGGTGTTGAGTAGGGAGCCCTGTCTGGGGTTTGCAGCAAGTAACCATGGTGGTCATCTTCAAGCAGCATGGCCCACCATCCCTTCCCCACAGCCACACTGAGGAGTTACAGTTTCTCTTTTGCCTCAAAACAAACCTGTTCTATAAGAATGTTGGGTGGTTTTAGGGAGAAAAAGGCCTTGGGTTGCAGAGGATGATTGCTTGTTTCAAGGCAGTCACAATGTTTATTGCAGTAGGACTCCTGCAGCGACTGTCCCCATAGAGGGCTCCTGCAGCGACTGTCCCCATAGCAGGGCTCTCCGGTCCTTCTGCCTGACACTCCGGTCCCAGCATCCTCGCCTCAGTCTTCCAGCTTGAACCCTACGCTCAGTTTTTGCTAGTGTCGCATGTTTTGATATGTGATAACGGAAACAAGAAAAAAGCAAACCATTATAAATATATTATATATATATATATAAATATATATATACGAAAACATTATATCTATATTGTTACGACCTGAGCTGTGACGAAGGCATGTACAGCCCAGGGAAAATAAAGGCCTTGTGACCTCACGATGCACCTTTGTCTCGTCTTTATACCCATGGGTTTAAAACATTAGCGGTGGACCCTGCCTTCTGGTCTCCATTCCTTCCTCTTAACCCCATTCATTTATTTTAATTCCTACTTTACCTTTCCCTTCCTCCCTCTTTTCCCTTCTCCTCACCCTACCTTTGTTTGTTCTTTCTAATGCTCGTTATGTTATGTTAGGTGAACTTGATACAGCACAACGAATCACCCCCGAGGGGGTATCTCGGCGCTGACACGCAATCCAGGTAAGGAGAAAAGAAGAGAAACAAGAAATTAAAATAGCCAGGTTTTTAAATGTTTTTTGAAAGTGGGCAATTTGAGAACAGTCTCAGGTGTGCGAAGGGAGTTTGTTCCAGTGATGAGGCCTGGATATGAGAAACAACGGCTGCCTTGTTTGACTGTGTGAATATGGCGGGGCAGAGCAGGTGCTTATCTTTTGATCTCAAATTTCTTGTAGGACGATAATGGTGAAGTTTGTTATGGAGGTAAGCAGGGCCTTTCCCGGAGAGGGATTTGTGTACCAGGCATAGTAGCTTGCATAGACACCTCAAGGTAGTAGAGCGCGTTTATTCAAAATTTTTATTTCATTTCATTATTTCAAGACGTTGTGTTTACTGATTGGAAGCCAGTGAAGGGTTCTGAGGGTGGGCTCTGAGGGAGTGTGGGGAGGAAGTTTACAAACAAGGCATCCTGCAGAATTCTGAACTACCTGAAGTTTTGATAGTAGGTTTTCATTAGCTTCAACTAAAAGGGAGTTTCCGTTATCCAGGCGGCTGACAATCAAGGCTTGCGTAAGGGTTTCTCTAGTATGGAGAGGTAGCCATTGAAATGCCTCCCTAAGCATTCACGTGATTCTGGACCCGTCACCGCATGTAGACCCAACCTGCTCTTTCATCATGAGGTTTTCGTCTACAAGGATGCGTAGGTTTTTTACAACTTTTTTAGGTTGAAGTGCAACACCCACTTCGGGCAGCCATCAATCATTTGTACAGGAGGTATGGGCATTGCCGAACAGCAAGATCTCAGTTTTTTTGCTGTTCAGCTGCAGGAGGGTTTCCCAAATCATTGTAAAGCATAGGGAAAGTCTTTTCTGCTGCGCTGCCCTAAGCTAAATCGAAATTCCAGGAATGCACCCTATTTATGAGATACAGTGCATTCCTGTCCTTGCAGCCGGCACACAATTCGGTGCCTAGCGCCAACGCAAGGACCCTTGCACCATGGTGCACAGGTGTCTGCGTTGCCCCAGGCCCATATACTCTTGACATAAACTTGATGCAAAATAGTGAAATCTTTTGTTGTTCACTTAGAAGAGACAGTGGTCAGAAGCTCAGTAGTCTGCATAAAATGCGTCAGCGTACGTCTCTGTGGCGTAATGTGTTTCTAAAACACCTTCTTCAGGACTAAACACATAATATCCGAAGAGAAATATGCTTGAGGGAAAGTCCAAAATGTAAGTCACAATACCTTTCCGAGGCTTCCCCCATATACTTCAACTGTACTCTTGTAAATAAACGACTCCACATTGGCTTCATAAGTAACATTACAAGAACCAGGCACCGTAGACATTTGTGTTTGTAAACTCTGAGGAATGACTGAGAGACACATCAGCCTGAGTCTGTTGATTGCTGGGGTCCACTGGATCCCACCTGTGGCAGTGTTTGTATACAGGGCTCATGTCCCTGATCTGGCTTGTGGCAATAGGCTGCTTTACTCACCTCATCACAGTCACAGAGGCGCCAGGAGGCCGCGGCGCCTTACCAGTCCATACAGAGTTACCTCCGATTGGAGTTACTGTTCATCTTCAGCACTGCCCAGTGGCCAGTAGCTACTGGTGTCGCCCTGGACTACTGTAGGTGTCCTGGTGCCACTGGCTGCTTCACCACAACACGGGAAAAGCTATAGCGCAATGGCAGATTCTGAGACGGAGGCATTGGAACATTTAGACACCCCTAAGGAATATTAGTGGGACCTTCTACACTTACTTCTCATGTCCTCAAGATTAGTCGAGGGGACTAGTCGGGCCATAAACTGGTACCTGGGCACCAGTGAGTAAACTGTGACCCAAATTGGACACTAGTGAAAGGGAATTAGCTCATCTGGACACCTATGGGAGACTTCAAGATTCTTCCTGAATGAGGAAATCTTGGTTCTGGGTTTGGCTATCTTTCCTTGAGCATTAACTGGGCACCAAGCCAGAACATCAAAGTAACAACAGTCACATTCCAGTATCCTTGCCTCTACCCCATCAATTCAACACCTTATCAACTGAAGAGACCCGAGTGCCAAGATTGTAATATTAGCAAGAGAGAGAAAATCGGGAGACTTCATGTTCTCTACTGATGCACATTGAAGCAAAGGCAATTGCAAGAGAAAGACATCTAAAATAAAGCCCTTTTGGCTGAAAAAATCAGGGGTCTCTCGCCTCAGATCTATTGGCATTTATGCTTCTGGAATTTGCAAACTCCTTTCAAACCGTCCTACATAAACATTTGAAACCACCTGGTGTAAATTAAATAGTTTGCTTGAAATTGGGTGCATTGTTCATGCATTAACCAGGAGGTAAGGGGCATGAAAATACGCTCTAATATACGCACACTTAGTCAGTATCCAAGGACATAATGATTTTTTTAAACTTTGTTATCACCTAGCACCGAGCAATGAATCTCTGTGTTTGTATATTGCTGCAAGGGTTTTTTAACAAATCACACTAATTTTCTCTCCCCCACAAAATATATATACTGACACTTTTAGTATAATCCATTCCCTAGATTCATCAGCTTACCTTCACAGTTGCCTCTCCCAGTGGCAGATGGAGAACCTACTGATGAAGCATCCTATAGGTGGGAAGCTTCTATCACCTGTCAGGAAGGGGACGTCATATCCTTCTCACACTGAGCGCGAGCCGCCATAAAGATAGGACACACATACACACGCAGGTTAGTATGTATTTTAGTGATTGCAGTGAAGGGGATGTACAATTGATATATATGCCCACGCTCCTCTTCTATGTTTTGCGTGGGGCAGGTGTACACCATGGCATAGTATAGTGTACGTGTTCTGTGTGCATGACAGGGCCCTGTGCTGTTGCACCCTAGGCTGCAATCTTCAGATGGAAGCTTCCACTACTGCAGGCTGTGATTTACCTCTGCTCTTAGTGTGTGAGGTGCCTGCTGTTGCCTGTAGTTCATACACCTGGCACAGCTGTGCTATTCAAATAAAAAATGACTGTAAATAATTTGGTGTGAGTATGTGCAAGCTAACCCCGCACCATTGCAGTACTTACTGCGCCTGTCTCATGTCTGAGGGATGTTTGCGTTCATAGCTGCCACGTTTGCCAGGTCCATGGGTGATGTGCTGCTCCAGTCCAGGATTTTCCTTTCCATGTGGGACTTTGTTGTCCTGTTTTATAATGCAACAAACAAGTCTCGCCCTTCCAAGTTTCCCAGGTTCTGCTCCAGTCCAGGTTTTTAGGTCTCGCCTGTCGATGCGCATGCGCATCGAGCTTGCGAGACTATGGGGGCTTATCCACTCTTTATCCAACTTTCAAGGAATCGTGGCGATTCCTTGCAGTGCACGAGACATTTTAGACTAATGCGCATGCGCAAACAGCTTAAAAGCGCGTGCACAAGCCTGCATTGCCTTCTCTCTCTCTGACAGCCTCCCCCAGCTCCGCCTCTTCACTTTTTGATTGCACGGATGTTAGGCCGTGCCTCTCCTACTCTACTCCCCCCTCCTTCTCCACTCCCCCTCACGACGCACCTCCGGATCCGCCCCCTCCCCATTTTGTCCACCTCCGGATCCGCCCCCTCCCCATTTTGTCTACCACCGTGAAACTGTTTGGCACACGAAAGTCTTACCATTACCACGACATATTTCCTTTCAGCTCTAACTTCGGCTAATGTATTTTAGTGGACAATGAAACATACTTATTTGTTACGAAACATTTGTACAGCCTTCCACATGTCTTCCACAACCCACTAACGCCCGAACCACCCCCCTCTGTCCCCGTACACAACCATGCTCGCATTTCAACTCCCCCTCACGACGCACCTCCGGATCCGCCCCCTCCCCATTTTGTGTACCCCCGTCAAACTGTTTGGCACACGAAAGTATTACCATTATCACGACTTTTTTATTCATTTCAGAAAACATTTCACTCTTCAACTCTACAGCCTTCCACATGTCTTCCACAACCCACTAACGCCCGAACCACCCCCCTCTGTCCCCGTACACAACCATGCTCGCATTTCAACTCCCCCTCACGACGCACCTCCGGATCCGCCCCCTCCCCATTTTGTGTACCCCCGTCAAACTGTTTGGCACACGAAAGTATTACCATTATCACGACTTTTTTATTCCTTTCAGACAACATTTCACTCTTCAACTCTAACTTCGGCAAATGTATTTTAGTGGACAATGAAACATACTTATTTGTTACCAAACATTTGTACATCCTTCCACATGTCTTCCACAACCCACTAACGCCCGAACCCCCCCCCTCTGTCCCCGTACACAGCCATGCTCGCATTTCAACTCCCCCTCTCCAGACGCACCCCCGGATCGTACCCCCGTCAAACTGTCTGGCACACGAAAGTATTACCATTATCACGACTTTTTTATTCCTTTCAGAAAACATTTCCCTCTTCAACTCTAACTTCGGCAAATGTATTTTAGTGGACAATGAAACATACTTATTTGTTACCAAACATTTGTACATCCTTCCACAACCCACTAACGCCCGAACCCCCCCCCCTCTGTCCCCGTACACAGCCATGCTCGCATTTCAACTCCCCCTCTCCAGACGCACCCCCGGATCGTACCCCCGTCAAACTGTCTGGCACACGAAAGTATTACCATTATCACGACTTTTTTATTCCTTTCAGAAAACATTTCCCTCTTCAACTCTAACTTCGGCAAATGTATTTTAGTGGACAATGAAACATACTTATTTGTTACCAAACATTTGTACATCCTTCCACAACCCACTAACGCCCGAACCCCCCCCCTCTGTCCCCGTACACAGCCACGCTCGCATTTCAACTCCCCCTCTCCAGACGCACCTCCGGATCCGCCCCCTCCCCATTTTGTCTCCCCACGTGAAACTGTTTGGCACACGAAAGTATATACTTTAAACAGAAATCGTCTACACCACGAGATAATGACATACGCTTTAAAAGTTACATCGGCTTGTACATTGACAAATCTGCAGGACTACCACTGAAATCGTCTACACCACGAAATAAAGCGTGCTACGTTAAAAATACCGATTGTATCTCTAGCATTGCACCTAAAATAAAACATTTTTGTCCCATTTACATGAACACAAAGTCAGGCCACAGACTGCAAGGCTTTCGTCACGAAAACTACAGGATGCTAGACTACTTTAAGCGCCGTCGCCAAGATTGTAATCACTTGTGAAGTTCCTTTGGGGATGTGCTAATTTAGAACAGCAGGATGCGACGCGGGTGTTAGCTCGATAACAACACCAAACCCCCCCCCCCCCCCACCCCCCACAAAAAAAAACGACTGAAAGGAAATACTTACACTACAAACTTAAAACTTTTTAGCGAAACGTAAGCAATGTCACTGTACGCAAATATTAACACTAGAAACGTGTAGTTATTTTAACAATACTTATTTACTTTACATAACCATAATTATTTTTGGACAAGTTTCCTCGACTGCGTGGTATGTAAATTCTTCTTATTCTACGTTTACGCTTTTACAGACTAAATTTTTTTATGTTTCCTCACTGAAACATTTCCGATTTTGCCTTCTTTTGTATAATCACCACTGTATTTTAACGTTCCCACACACACATTAATGTTGGCATGATATAACAAAAAACAAGACAACTTTGATGGCAAATACATCAGCTCTAAACATTTCGCCACACCTGTCTCTAGATTTATTTATTTCCATAAACAATATGTACCATCTTCTAAATTCCCCACTCTATTTAAACGTTCCCACACACACATCAACCACTCACCCTCAACCACTCACCCTCAACCACTCACCCTCAACCACTCACCCTCAACCACTCACCCTCAAACAGTCACCATCAAACAGTCACACACAAACACTCACCCTCAATCACTCACCCTCAAACAGTCACCCTCAAACAGTCACCCTCAAACACTCACCCTCAACCACTCACCCTCAACAACTCACCCTCACCCACTCACCCGCACCCAGTCGCCCTCACCATCAACCCCTCATGCTATTTTTAAGGGTAACTTACAGACTAAAGATTTTCTATGTTGCCTCACTGAAACATTTGCGATTTTGCATTTTTTGGATAATCAACACTGTATTTTAACGTTCCCACACACACATTAATGTAGGCATGCTATAACAAAAAAAAAAAACCAACTTTAATGGCAAGTACATCAGCTCAAAACATTTCGCCACACCTGTCTCTAGATTTATTTATTGGCATAAGAAAAAAATGTACCATCTTATAAATACCTCACTCTATTTGAACGGTACCACACACACATCAACCACTCACCCTCAACCATTCACCCTCAACCATTCACCCTCAACCATTCACCCTCAACCATTCACCCTCAACCACTCACCCTCAACCACTCACCCTCAATCACTCACCCTCAACCACTCACCCTCAACCATTCACAATCACTCACCCTCCCTCACCCTCACTCACCCTCCCTCACCCTCAACCCCTCACCCACCCTCAACCCCTCACCTTCACTCAACACCTCAGCCTTGCCCTCACTCGCCATCACCCTCAACCACTCACCCTCAACCACTCACCCTCAACCAATCACCCTCACCCTCAACCCTCACCTACCCTCACCCTCAACACTCACCTACCCTCACCCACCCTCAACCCCTCACCCTCACTCAACACCTCAGCATCGCCCTCACTCCCCCTCACCCTCAACGTCTCATGCTATTTTAAAGGGTAACTTGGCGCTGACAGTTCAAGTCGAATGACAGTAAGGTAGAAAAATTCTATAGTCACTCACCCTCAACGCCTCACCCAACATCTCACCTTGAATCACCATCAACATCTCACCCTCACTCACCCTCAAAACATCAGCCTCAATTCCTCACCTCAACCCCTCACCCTCAACCACTCACCCTCAACCACTCACCCTCAACCACTCACCCTCAAACAGTCACCATCAAACAGTCACACACAAACACTCACCCTCAATCACTCACCCTCAAACAGTCACCCTCAAACAGTCACCCTCAAACACTCACCCTCAACCACTCACCCTCAACAACTCACCCTCACCCACTCACCCGCACCCAGTCGCCCTCACCATCAACCCCTCATGCTATTTTTAAGGGTAACTTACAGACTAAAGATTTTCTATGTTGCCTCACTGAAACATTTGCGATTTTGCATTTTTTGGATAATCAACACTGTATTTTAACGTTCCCACACACACATTAATGTAGGCATGCTATAACAAAAAAAAAAAAACAACTTTAATGGCAAGTACATCAGCTCAAAACATTTCGCCACACCTGTCTCTAGATTTATTTATTGGCATAAGAAAAAAATGTACCATCTTATAAATACCCCACTCTATTTGAACGGTACCACACACACATCAACCACTCACCCTCAACCATTCACCCTCAACCATTCACCCTCAACCATTCACCCTGAACCATTCACCCTCAACCACTCACCCTCAACCACTCACCCTCAACCACTCACCCTCAACCACTCACCCTCAACCACTCACCCTCAACCATTCACAATCACTCACCCTCCCTCACCCTCACTCACCCTCCCTCACCCTCAACCCCTCACCCACCCTCAACCCCTCACCTTCACTCAACACCTCAGCCTTGCCCTCACTCGCCATCACCCTCAACCCCTCACCCTCAACCACTCACCCTCAATCACTCACCCTCTACCACTCACCCTCAACAACTCACCCTCAACCACTCACCCTCAACTACTCACCCTCAACCACTCACCCTCAACCACTCACCCTCAACCACTCACCCTCAAACAGTCACCCTCAACCACTCACCCTCAACCACTCACCCTCAACCACTCACCCTCAACAACTCACCCTCAACCACTCTCCCTCAACATCTCACCCTCACTCACCCTCAACACCTCACCCTCAACCCCTCACCCCCAACCCTAACCCGCAACCCCTCACCTTCCACCCCTCACCCTCACTCACCCTCCATCACCCTCAACCCCTCACCTACATCATCAACACTTCACCCTAAACACCTCACTCACCCTCAACCCCTCCCACTCACCCTCACTCACCCTCAACACCTCACCATCACTAACACTCAACCCCTCACCCTCACTAACTCTCAATGACTCAATCACCCTTACTCTCACTCGCATTCAATATCTCACCCTCAACCACTCACCCTCAACCACGCACCCTCAACCACTCACCCTCAACCACTCACCCTCAACCACTCACCCTCAACCACTCACCCTCAACCACTCACCCTCAACCACTCACCCTCAACCACTCACCCTCAACCACTGTCCCTCAACATCTCACCCTCACTCACCCTCAACACCTCACCCTCAACTCCTCACCCCCAACCCTCACCCGCAACCCCTCACCTTGCACCCCTCCCCCTCACTCACCCTCCATCACCCTCAACCCCTCACCTACATCATCAACACTTCACCCTCAACACCTCACTCACCCTCAACCACTCACCCTCAGCCACTCACCCTCAACCAATCACCCTCACCCTCAACCCTCACCTACCCTCACCCTCAACACTCACCTACCCTCACCCACCCTCAACCCCTCACCCTCACTCAACACCTCAGCATCGCCCTCACTCCCCCTCACCCTCAACGTCTCATGCTATTTTTAAGGGTAACTTGGCGCTGACAGTTCAAGTCGAATGACAGTAAGGTAGAAAAATTCTATAGTCACTCACCCTCAACGCCTCACCCAACATCTTACCTTGACTCACCATCAACATCTCACCCTCACTCACCCTCAAAACGCCTCACCCTCACTCATCCTCACCCTCAACCCCTCATGCCACTTTTTAAGTTTAACTTTGAGTACACAGTTCAAGTCGATTTAGATTAAAGTAGAAAATGGTCTCTGGAAACGTTAACAAAACTCCTATAGTTTACATACTATGCCGTACACACACACCAACATAATTCCTAGCATTTAAAATTACCAACAGACACATTCTAGGGCCGCATCCTCAGCAATGCTCACGATTTTTATACTACAAATAACAACACAACTTTGATGGCAAATAAATCAGCTCTGAACATTTCGCCACACCTATCGCTACATTTCTCTATTGCCAAACAAAATCATCGACCAACTTTCTCAGTCTCCTACTGTACTTCTATGCTGACACTCACACATTAATGGAGGCATCTGCAGCAATGTCCTGTCTTTTCATACTAAACATAAACGCCACAACTTTGATCCTGTATATTACAAGACTTACATTAAGGGACGCACCCGCAGCCAAATTCTGTATTTACAACACGTACACACACAGCCAAAATTATCCTAGCATTTACAAATACCCACAGACACATCTTTCTCATTCGCCGACTGGACGGCTCCACAGCCCTGTTCAGTATTTGCATACTAAACATAAACGCCACAACTTCGGCACATCTTTCACCCTGTATATTACAAGCGTTCTATGTTTCTAAATGAAACTTTGTATACTTTACAAGCTTTAGATATTCCACTTTTTAAGGGTTACTTCGAGCAAAAAAAGTTGAACTTCAATGACAGAAACGTTAAATAAAACAGACGACTAAAAAATAATTTTACTTTGTCAGTTCCGAGCTAACTCTTATGTGCGCTTAAGTGAGTTGGCCAGGGAAGTCTACTGGCGCGCCAATGTCGAAACTCCATTTGCATACACATTCAAACATTCACACTTCTAATTCGCGCACATCAGCTAGTGTGACTTTTCCTTGGGGCAAGGGAAGGACTGCAAGACGGGTGTTAGCTCGAGAACAACAACAGACATCCCCCCCCACCCCAAAATCAAGTAGAAACGTGAATTTTTTTCGCTAAACTTAAACAATCCCACTGAACGTAAATACGAACATTAGAAACGTTATTTGTTTTATCAAAACTTATTTAGTTTACATAACCAGGCCTAGTATTTCACAATTTTGTGGGACAACGTAGTATGTAACATCGGCCTATTCTACTTCGACTCTTGTACAGACTACATATTTTCAATGTTGCCTTCAGTGGGAAAATTACGATGTTGCCTTCGTTTGGATAACCACCATATTTCTGATACACACACATTAAGGGACGCATCCGCAGCAGACTCACTCTCACTCACCCGTTTTTTTTTTTCTATTTAGTTAAGGGTAACTTTCAGCCAACCTCTCTTGCTATTTTGTTAAGGGTCACTTGCAGCACACATTTCAAGACGAATTACAGTAAGGCAGAAAATGGCGTCTGGAAACGTTTTTTTTTTAACATCATAACTCTTATACTTTAAATACAATCTACCACTGTATTTTAACATTTCGCCACTCTTACTCACCACCAACCTCTCTTTCTATTTTCTTAAGGGTAACTTGCAGCCAACCTCGATTCCTACTTTGTTGACTATGGCGCTTTTACAGACTAAAGATTTTCGATGTTGACTCACTCAAACATTCCTGATTTTGCCTTCTTTTGGATAATCACCACTGTATTTTAACGTTAACACACACACATTAATGTAGGCATGCTATCACAATAAAAAACAAAAGTTTGATGGCAAATACATCAGCTCAAAACATTTCGCCACACCTGTCTCAAGATTTATTGCCTGAAAAAAATATGTACCAGCTTCTAAATCCCCCACTCTATTTTACCGTTCCCACACACACATCAACCACTCACCCACAACCACTCACCCTCACCCACTCACCCTCACCCACTCACCCTCACCCACTCACCCTCACCCACTCACCCTCACCCACTCACCCTCACCCACTCACACTCACCCTCACCCACTCACCCTCACCCACTCACACTCACCCTCACCCACTCACCCTCACCCACTTACTCTCAACCACTCGCCCTCAACCACTCGCCCTCAACAACTTGCCCTCAACCACTCATCCTCAACCACTCATCCTCAACCGCTCACCCTCAACCGCTCACCCTCAACCACTCACCCTCAACCACTCACCCTCAACCACTCACCCTCAACCACTCACCCTCAACCACTCACCCTCAACCACTCACCCTCAACCACTCACCCTCAACCACTCACCCCCAACCACTCACCCTCAACAACTCACCCTCAACCACTCACCCTCAACCACTCACCCTCAACCAATCACCCTCACCCTCAACCCTCACCTACCCTCACCCTCACCCTCAACACTCACCTACCCTCACCCACCCGCAACCCCTCATCCTCACTCAACACCTCAGCCTCGCCCTCACTCGCCCTAACCCTCAACGTCTCATGCTATTTTTAAGGGTAACTTGGCGCTGACAATTCCAGTCGAATGAGAGTAAGGTAGAAAAATTCTATAGTCACTCACCCTGAACGCCTCACCCAACATCTCACCTTGACTCACCATCAACATCTCACCCTCACTCACCCTGAAAACATCAGCCTCAATTCCTCACCTCAACCCCTCACCCTCAAGCATTCACCCTCACTCACCCTCCCTCACCCTCACTCACCCTCCCTCACCCACGTTCCAGTCGAATGACAGTAAGGTAGAAAAATTCTATAGTCACTCACCCTCAACGCCTCACCCAACATCTCACCTTGACTCACCATCAACATCTCACCCTCACTCACCCTGAAAACATCAGCCTCAATTCCTCACCTCAACCCCTCACCCTCAAGCATTCACCCTCACTCACCCTCCCTCACCCTCACTCACCCTCCCTCACCCACAACCCCTCACCCACCCTCAACCCCTCACCCTCACTCAACACCTCAGCCTTGCCCGCCCTCACCCTCAACCCCTCACCCTCAACCACTCACCCTCAATCACTCACCCTCAACCACTCACCCTCAACCACTCACCTTCAACCACTCACCTTCAACCACTCACCCTCAACCACTCACCCTCAACCACTCACCCTCAACCACTCACCCTCAACCACTCACCCTCAAACAGTCACCCTCAAACATTCACCCTCAACAACTCACCCTCAACAACTCACCCTAAGCAACTCACCCTCACCCACTCACCCGCACCCAGTCGCCCTCACCATCAACCCCTCATGTTATTTTTAAGGGTAACTTACAGACTAAAGATTTTCTATGTTGCCTCACTGAAACATTTGCGATTTTGCATTTTTGGGATAATCACCACTGTATTTTAACGTTCCCACACACACATTAATGTAGGCATGCTATAACAAAAAAAAAACCTCAACTTTAATGGCAAGTACATCAGCTCAAAACATTTCGCCACACCTGTCTCTAGATTTATTTATTGGCATAAGAAAAATATGTACCATCTTCTAAATCCCCCACTCTATTTTAACGGTACCACACACACATCAACCACTCACCCTCAACCATTCACCCTCAACCATTCACCCTCAACCACTCACCCTCAACCACTCACCCTCAACCACTCACCCTCAAACAGTCACCCTCAAACACTCCCCCTCAAACACTCACCCTCAACCACTCACCCTCAACCACTCACCCTCAACAAGTCACCCTCAACCACTGTCCCTCAACATCTCACCCTCACTCACCCTCAACACCTCACCCTCAACCCCTCACCCCCAACCCTCACCCGCAACCCCTCACCTTGCACCCCTCCCCCACACCTCACCCTCAACCCCTCACCCCCAACCCTCACCCGCAACCCCTCACCTTGCACCCCTCCCCCTCACCCACCCTCCATCACCCTCAACCTCTCACCTACATCATCAACACTTCACCCTCAACACCTCACTCACCCTCAACCCCTCCCACTCACCCTCACTCACCCTCACCCTCACTCACCCTCAACACCTCACCATCACTGACATTCAACCCCTCACCCTCACTAACTCTCAATGACTCAATCACCCTTACCCTCACTCGCATTCAATATCTCACCCACACTAACACTGAACGCCTCACTCACCCTCACTTTTATCCTCACTCACACTCAACAGTTCAACCTCACCCTCACTCACATTCACCCTCTCCCTCAACTCCTTATGCCATTTGTAAAGCGTAACTTGGATCAGACAGTTACAGTCAAATTACATTAAGGTTTAAATTGGCGTCTGTAAACTTTATTGATTTTTATCAAAACTCCTCCACTCACCCTCAACCACTCACCCTCAACCACTCACCCTCAACAACTCACCCTCAACCACTCACCCTCAACCACTCACCCTCAACCAATCACCCTCACCCTCAACCCTCACCTACCCTCACCCTCAACACTCACCTACCCTCACCCACCCTCAACCCCTCACCCTCACTCAACACCTCAGCATCGCCCTCACTCCCCCTCACCCTCAACGTCTCATGCTATTTTTAAGGGTAACTTGGTCTGACAGTTCAAGTCGAATGACAGTAAGGTAGAAAAATTCTATAGTCACTCACCCTCAACGCCTCACCCAACATCTCACCTTGAATCACCATCAACATCTCACCCTCACTCACCCTCAAAACATCAGCCTCAATTCCTCACCTCAACCCCTCACCCTCAACCACTCACCCTCAATCACTCACCCTCAACCACTCACCCTCAACCACTCACCTTCAACCACTCACCCTCAACCACTCACCCTCAACCACTCACCCTCAACCACTCACCCTCAACCAGTCACCCTCAAACATTCACCCTCAAACATTCACCCTCAACAACTCACCCTCAACAACTCACCCTAAGCAACTCACCCTCACCCACTCACCCGCACCCAGTCGCCCTCACCATCAACCCCTCATGCTATTTTTAAGGGTAACTTACTGACTAAAGATTTTCTATGTTGCCTCACTGAAACATTTGCGATTTTGCATTTTTGGGATAATCACCACTGTATTTTAACGTTCCCACACACACATTAATGTAGGCATGCTATAACAAAAAAAAACCCCCAACTTTAATGGAAAGTACATCAGCTCAAAACATTTCGCCACACCTGTCTCTAGATTTATTTATTGGCATAAGAAAAATATGTACCATCTTCTAAATCCCCCACTCTATTTTAACGGTACCACACACACATCAACCACTCACCCTCAACCACTCACCCTCAACCATTCACCCTCACTCACCCTCCCTCACCCTCACTCACCCTCCCTCACCCTCAACCCCTCACCCACCCTCAACCCCTCACCTTCACTCAACACCTCAGCCTTGCCCTCACTCGCCATCACCCTCAACCCCTCACCCTCAACCACTCACCCTCAACCACTCACCCTCAACCACTCACCCTCAACCACTCACCCTCAACCACTCACCCTCAACCACTCACCCTCAACCAGTCACCCTCAAACAGTCACCCTCAAACACTCACCCTCAACCACTCACCCTCAACCACTCACCCTCAACAACTGACCCTCAACAACTCACCCTCAACAACTCACCCTCAACCACTCTCCCTCAACATCTCACCCTCACTCACCCTCAACACCTCACCCTCAACCCCTCACCCCCAACACTCACCCGCAACCCCTCACCTTCCACCCCTCACCCTCACTCACCCTCCATCACCCTCAACCCCTCACCTACATCATCAACACTTCACCCTAAACACCTCACTCACCCTCAACCCCTCCCACTCACCCTCAACACCTCACCATCACTAACACTCAACCCCTCACCCTCACTAACTCTCAATTACTCAATCACCCTTACTCTCACTCGCATTCAATATCTCACCCTCAACCACTCACCCTCAACCACTCACCCTCAACCACTCACCCTCAACCACTCACCCTCAACCACTCACCCTCAACCACTCACCCTCAACCACTCACCCTCAACCACTCACCCTCAACCACTCACCCTCAACCACTCACCCTCAACCACTCACCCTCAACCACTCACCCTCAACCACTCACCCTCAACCACTCACTCTCAACCACTCACCCTCAACCACTCACCCTCAACCACTCAACCTCAACCAATCACCCTCACCCTCAACCCTCACCTACCCTCACCCTCACCCTCAACACTCACCTACCCTCACCCACCCTCAACCCCTCAACCTTACTCAACAACTCAGTCTCACCCTCACTTGGTCTCACCCTCAACGTCTCATGCTATTTTTAAGGCTAACTTGGCGCAGACAGTTCAAGTCGAATGACAGTAAGGTAGAAAGATTCTATAGTCACTCACCCTCAACGCCTCACCCAACATCTCACCTTCACTCACCATCAACATCTCACACTCATTCACCCTCAAAACATCAGCCTCAATTCCTCACCTCAACCCCTCACCCTCAACCATTCACCCTCACTCACCCTCCCTCACCCTCAACCCCTCACCCACACTCTCAACACTTCACCCTACACACCTCACCCTCAGTAACTCTCAATACCTCAATCACCCTTCCCCTCACTCACCCTCAATACCTCACCCTCACTAACATTCAACCCCTCACTCACCCTCACTCTTACTTCCAGTTACACTCAAGACCTCAGCCTCACCCTCACTCATCCTCACCCTCAACCCCTCATGCCATTTTTAAGTGTACCTTTGAGTAGACAGTTCAAGTTGATTTACATTAAAGGATAAAATGGTGTCTGGAAACGTTAACAAAAGTACTATAGTTTACATACCATGCTGTACACACACACCAACATAATTCCTAGCATTTAAAATTACCCACAAACACATTCAAGGGCCGCATCCTTAGCAATGCTCACTATTTTTATACAACAAATAACAACACAACTTTGATGGCAAATAAATCAGCTCCGAACATTTCGCCACACCTATCGCTACATTAATCTATTGGCAAACAAAATCATCGGACATCTTTTTCATTCTCACACTGTATTTCTATGGTGACACTCACACATTAATGGAGGCATCTGCAGCAATGTCCTGTCTTTTCATACTAAACATAAACGCCACAACTTTGAGCCTGTATATTACAAGACTTACATTAAGGGACGCACCCGCAGCGAAATTCTGTATTTACAACACGTACACACACAGCCAAAATTCCCATAGTATTTAAAAATACACACTGACACATGTAAGGGCCACTTACGCAGCAATGTTCACTATTTTCATACTGAAACGGAAAACACAACTTTTATGGCAAATATTGCATCCGCCCTTTGACCCGTTCAGCACCACACCTGTCTTTCCATTTATTTTTTGCCAAACAAAATTATCCACCATCTTTCTCATTCACCCACTTTTTTTTAACGTTGCCACACACACATTAATGGACGCATCCGCGGCAATTTTCAGTATTTTCATACTAAACCTAAACGGCACAACTTCGAGCCACTATATTACAAGAGTTGTATGTTTTTAAGTGAAACTTTGTATACTTTTGATGCTTTATATATGCCATTTTTAAGTGTAACTTCGAGCAGACAGTTGAAGTCCAATTACACTAACGTAAAAAAAAAAGGCCCTTTGCTATGTGAGTTCCGAGCAAATTCTTATATGGCCTTAAGGGAGTTGCCCAGTGAAGTCTACTGGCGCGCCTATGTCGAAACTCCATCTGCATACACATTCAAACATTCACACTTCCAAGTCGCGCACATCAGCTAGTGTGACTTTTCCTTGGGGCAAGGGAAGGACTAAAAGCTTTGATCCTTTCTTAAACACAAAAAGAAAAAAAAGATTCTTGCATCGTTACCCCCTATTTAAGCAGAGGGACGGGTCACTTTAAGTCATACTCTCTTTTTACCAGCGAGGACAGAACTTCGACTTACAGAACGGCGCTGAACTTGCTGCTATCGACCAACAGCCACTGAAATATTACGGCATTCAATCTTAGAACGTAAGTGCATGCAAGTGTTATTTCTATACATCTAAGGGACAGTATTGATATTTTTAGTTGCGTTTATTAGAACTGTTACTATATCAACATTGCACCTGTGTTAAATTATTCTGCGACATGTGTGTTTGCAAATCTTCATTTTCTATGGTAATACTTAGCAAAAGACTACGTAATTTCTAAAACAGGTCATACCTTGCTTTAAAACAACACATACATATTGTTTATTTTTTGTTATCTCTTGTAGGTTATTGGTACGCTTTCAACATTTCCTTGATAGGGGGAAAGAAACTGCGCACCAACATATATCATGTAAGTACAGCCAACTGTTCACTCTTCTACACAATTTTTACTTCCGTTCCTAACACTCCGACGTGGGGGCAGGGTCAGTGGTTAAGGGTCGGGTCGACAGCAACAACATAAAACTGACCATGAGGTTATTCACAGTACCCTGGAGGCGAAGTGTTCGTGCACTGAGCCCTCCCGGCATACACATAATTTTGTCGCTCTCTTTCTCTCTTCGTCTCCCTCACTCTCTATAGCACACTAATCACACACACCCTGTCACATTAGGCAAAACACTGCATCTTACACTAATCACACACAGCCTGTCACATTAGGCAAAACAATGACTGCCACCCTTATACAACACGTGCAACTCCTACGCAATGTAACATCATGTCACTTCGCCACTACAGCAACAAACTTTCAGTCAGAACTTCTAATTGCACAGTAATTTGCATGTAAACAGGCAACACTTTACAACATTTACGCACAATGCATTAATTCGTTGCTTTACTTGCAGTTAGTAATCCAAGTTACAAGCTGACACACAGAAACAGCCACTCGTACAACTACTAGTATTACATTTTCACAAGCACACATCCAATAACACATTAGCCTGGATTAGCTGCCTACCCAAAAAAAAAATTGACCGTACACTTACTACACTATTCACAGGCACATTGGAACATTAGGGGGAATAGTACAGTCATAATCCGTTCTCAACACTTCGCCACACCACAACAAACTTTTCATACACACAATACACTATCAAGGGGAATTTCGCAAACACCCTCTATTACCTGGGTACTCACAATCTTTCAAGCAGGTGAAAAATGTACTGTTTACTTTGTGTACAACGACCGCATTGGTGGAGGCAATGTTAGTTGTCAAGGGTCGTGGCGACAGCAACAACATTAAAATGACCATGAGGTTAAGCACAGAACCCTGCAGCCGAAGGCTTCGTGCGCTGAGCCCTCCCGGCATACACATAATTTTATCGCTCTCTTTCTCTTTCGGTCTCCCTACATCTCTATAGCTCTCTCTCCCTCTCTATAGCTCCCCCTCCCTCTCTCCTGTCTTCCTCTGTTTCACTCTAACTGTGTTCCTCCCTCTGTCTCACTCCCCCTCTTTTCTTACACCTCTCTCCCTCCCTCTCCGTCTCCCTCCCTATCACCCTTCATCTCACTCCCTTTCTCTTCCTCTCCCTCCATTTCCCTTCCTTTCCCTAAATTTCCCTTCCTCTCTGTCTTTGTACATAACTCTCCATTTGTCTCCCATTTACTCCCTCTCTATCTTTCTACATTACTTGCACATTAACTGGTTACACCAACACTTTGCCACACCACAACTAAATTTTCATACACACATTCCACGAACAAGGACACTTTCACACACACACTCTATTACATGCCTACTCACAATCTTTCTCTCAGGGGCAAAATTTAATGTTTACTTAGTGTCCAATGACCGCATCGGTGGGGGCAGGGTGAGTGGTTAAGGCTCGGGGCGACAGCAACAACATAAAACTGTCCATGATGTTATTCACAGTACCCTGCAGCCGAAGGCTTCGTGCACTGAGCCCTCCCGGCATAGACATAATTTGTCGCTCTCTTTCTCTCTTCGTCTCCCTACCTCTCTATAGCACACTAATCACACACACCCTGTCACATTAGGCAAAACACTGCATCTTACACTAATCACACACAGCCTGTCACATTAGGCAAAACACTGACTGCCACCCTTATACAACACGTGCAACTCCTACGCAATGTAACATCATAGCACTTCGCCACTACAGCACCAAACTTTCAGTCAAAAGTTCTAATTGAACATTAATTTGCACGTAAACAGGCAACACTTTACAAGATTTACGCACAATGCATTCATTCGTTGCTTTACTTGCACAGTTAGTAATCCAAGTTACAAGCTGACACACAGAAACAGCCACTCGTACAACTACTAGTATTACATTTTCACAAGCACACATCCAATAACATATTAGCCAGGATTAGCTGACTACCCCAAAAAATAATGCACCTTACACTTACTACACTATTCACAGGCACATTGGAACATTAGGGCGAATAGCACAGTCAGAATCCGTTCTCAACACTTCGCCACACCACAACAAAGTTTTCATACACTCAATCCACTATCAAGGGGACTTTCGCCCACCCCCTCTATTACATGGCTACTCACAATCTTTCAAGCTGGTTAAAAATGTACTGTTTACTTTGTGTACAAGGACCCCATTGGTGGGGGCAATGTTAGTTGTCAAGGATCGGGGCGACAGCAACAATATTAAACTGACCATGAGCTTAATCACAGGACCCTGCAGCCTAAGGCTTCGTGCACTGAGCCCTCCCGGCATACACATAACTTTCTCGCTCTCTTTCTCTTTCGGTCTCCCTACATCTCTATAGCTCTCTCTCCCTCTCTATAGCTCCCCCTCCCTCTCTCCTATCTTCCTCTGTTTCACTCTAACTGTGTTCCTCCCTCTGTCTCACTCCCCCTTTTTTCTTCCTCCTCTCTCCCTCCCTCTCCGTCTCCGTCCCTATCACCCTGCATCTCACTCCCTTTCTCTTCCTCTCCCTCCATTTCCCTTCCTTTCCCTAACTTTCCCTTCCTCTCTGTCTTTGTACATAACTCTCCATTTGTCTACCATTTACTCCCTCTCTATCTTTCTACATTACTTGCACACTAACTGTGTACACTTTCAATATTACACGCACACCGCATTCATTTCATTTTCATATTCAATACAATATAGGAAGTAATCTAAGTTACACGATGACACACACACACATTTTTCAGGACGTCTCGCACTATTAACTCTTCACGCACACACTCACTCCCTCTCCATCCCCAACAACAATTCCAAGCCAGAATTAGCTGCCTACCCAAAAAAAAATTGCCCATACACTTACTACACTAGTCACAGGCACATTACAACATTAGGGGGAATAGTACAGTCATAATCCGTTCGCAACACTTCGCCACACCACAACAAATTTTTCATACACACAATCCACTATCAAGGGGACTTTCGCTAACAACCTCTGTTACATGGCTAATCACAAGCTTTCAAGCAGGTGAAAAATGTACCGTTTACTTTGTGTCCAAGGACCGCATCGGTGGGGGCAGGGTTAGTTGTTAAGGGTCGGGGCAACAGCAACAACATTAAACTGACCATGAGGTTAATCACAGGACCCTGCAGCCGAAGGCTTCGTGCACTGAGCCCTCCCGGCATACACATAATTTTCGCGCTCTCTTTCTCTTTCGGACTCCCTACATCTCTATAGCTCTCTCTCCCTCTCTATAGCTACCCCTCCCTCTCTCCCATCTTCCTCTCTTTCACTCTAACTGTGTTCCTCCCTCTGTCTCACTCCCACTTTTTTCTTCCTCCTCTCTCCCTCCCTCTCCGTCTCACTCCCTATCACCCTGCATCTCACTCCCTTTCTCTTCCTCTCCCTCCATTTCCCTTCCTTTCCCGAACTTTCCCTTCCTTTCTGTCTTTGTACATAACTCTCCATTTGTCTCCCATTTACTCCCTCTCTATCTTTCTACATTACTTCCACAGTAACTGGGTACACCAACACTTCGCCACACCACAACAAAATTTTCATACACACATTCCACGAACAAGGACACTTTCACACACACACTCTATTACATGCCTACTCACAATCTTTCTCTCAGGGGCAAAATGTAATGTTTACTTAGTGTCCAATGACCGCATCGGTGGGGGCAGGGTCAGTGGTTAAGGCTTGGGGTGACAGCAACAACATAAAACTGAGCATCACTAGCCCTCAACACCTCACACACACACCCTCAACACTTCTCCTTCAACTCCTCACTCACCCTCACTCTCACTCAACACTTCAACACCTCAGCCTCACTCACCCTCAACACCTCACTCACCCACAACACCTCATTCCCACTCACCCACACTCAGCCTCATCCTTACTCACCCTCAGCTTCTCACCATCACTCACCCTCAATCTCTAAGCCTAATCTACCTTCACTCACCCTAAACCCCTCACCCTCACTCACACTCACTCACACCATCCTCACTCACCCTCATGCTCACTCACCCTCATGCTCACTCACCCTCATGCTCACTCACCCTCATGCTCACTCACCCTCATGCTCACTTACCCTCAACATGTCATCCTCACTCACCCTCACCATTACTCACCATCAAACCGTCACCCTCACTCACCCTCACCCTCACCCTCACTCACCCTCATCCCCTCCCCCTCACTCACCCTCACCCTAACCCTCACCACCTCACCTCAACAACAATCAACACCTCACCCTCACACTCACACCCTCAACATTTCATCCTCATTCACCCTCAACCCCTCACCTACACTCACCCTCTCTCTCCTTCTCTAGCTCCCCCTCCCTCTCTCTTGCCTTCCTCTTTCTCACTCTAACTTTGTTAATCCCTCTGTCTCCCTCTCCCTCTCTCTCCCTCCCTCCATCCCCGTCTCACTTCCTATCACTCTCCCTCTCACTCCCTTTACCTTCCTCACACCTCATCCATTCTCTGATTCAATGCAACACATAACACACACACACACATTTTTTAACGTCTCTCAGTATTAACTTTTCACGCACTCACTCACTCTCTCTCTGTCCCCCTTTTCCTCCCACTCCCTCTCTCTCCCTCTATCATCTCACCCTGCCTGTGTGCCAGCCGTGGCACATACACTCACAGCAGCACTAGAGCTCTTAACAGGTCTTTAAAAGACTATTTACATGCTAATGTGTCTTTTATGGCTAAAATTCGGAGAAATATATTCTAAACAATATGTTTTTTTTCAACTTTCAGATTATTCAAACAACAACAAAAGAAACAGAAGTTAAGGTAAATACTACTTTGCCACTTCGTTTAAAAATTGTTAAAAGTTCATACCTTACAGTCCCCTAAAAAATTTTTTAGTTCACAAACCTTCTCAATTTACATTTGTTGATAACAACATTTCAGTATAACTTTGAAGATGCAGAAATGCTTAAAAGCAAGTTACCATCAAGGGAATAGCAAATTTAATAGCAAATCACAAGGTAAGCAATGCTTACCAAATAGTGCTTTTGCTGTCTTGCACAATTTATGCAAGCCAGTAACTACTTGGAACTCTAATGATCTGCATTATATAATGGACCGTGGGGACGCTTTATATCTCCAAATGCATTCTATTAACAAAGAAACACTTATGCATCCAGATGACCTGCCAAGGTATATAGACCACAATCAAGAGATATATTCACTTTTGCTACGGAATGCTTACTACGGTGATGTCCTTAAACGTTTTGATAAAGCCTACCCAGATATTAGCACAGCATTAAATGTTACTATTAAGAAGCACTGTGGTGTTCTACTTTGTATGAATGTTTATGTAATAGCTATTTTCAAACATATGCAATCATACTTTGTATTTGATTCACATAGTAGGGACCATGAAGGCATGCCTCATTCAAACGGAACATGTGTTACAATTGCATTTAATTCGTTTGAAGGGCTAATTCAATATGTTATGAAACTAGCATATAACTTAAAACATCAGGCTGAGCAATGTGTCCAATTTGAATTAACACCAATAGATATAAAAGTCATTCAAAGAAAATCCGTTACAAAAGCACTTACTGTGCACAAAAAAAATAGTCAACTGCCGCAAGAAAGAAAAATTTGGGTACATACTACTGAATGTACTCCTAATCAGACGATAACATCAACATCAATGTCTTCTGATCATTTACAGAATACAAGTAAGGGAGGGATTAGCAATAGCAATCATTTACCACAATTACAAGGTAATAGTAAAGCTATCCAGGGAACAAATAAACAGTCTCGGAAAAGAAAAAGGGATTCAAGTACATGTCCAACTACAGTTGTACAAAGAAAAAAAATTAATACAGCTGAAGAAGACATTACCAACAGTCAACTAAGTGCTACTGATAATAACATACCCATCTTCACGCAGGGCCAAAGACAGAAACGAGGTAAACAAATCCATACAATCATTCGCAAATTCCACCGGGAAATATTGCATGGGCCAGAGTACATTTGTACTCTTTGCAATCAACTGTGGCATAAACAAACGTTGCGAAATATACGCAGTGTTAGCCAATCCGAAATTTTCAACAAGTGTAACATTAGTAACAAGAAAACAACTTTTATTTGTAAGACTTGCTATTATTACATTCGCAAAAACAAAATACCACCATGTTCAATTGTAAATGGCATGGGCTTCCCAAATGTACCAGTTGAATTAGAATTATATGATTTAGAAGAAAGATTAGTTTCACCTAGGATACCATTCTTACAAATTCGGAGTCTGCCACGCGGTTTTCAAAAATCATTATCAGGTGCAGTAGTTAATGTACCTGCAGATGTTATGACAACTGTTACAATTTTACCAAGGCAAATTAATGACGCCATGACAATCCCAGTGAAATTAAAAAGGAAATTAATCTATAAATCATATACACATTATGAGAATATTAGACCAAATACTGTAAAAAAGGCAGCTACATGGCTAGCGAAAAATAGTCGAATGTTTAATGAATATGGTGTTACCATTAACCCTGACTGGGAGTATATACCTCCAGAAATAGAATCTCACAATGAGACTTCTGAAACAAACAATTCATCTGATAGTTCAGACAACATAGAAGCTGGAAATTTGGATACTATGTTAACAAATGAAACTATTACTAGTAATTCGCTGAATGTGTTAAGTTTCGCTCCAGCTGAACATAACACGCCAAGAGGTTTATATGAGGATAAAGATTCAGAGTTTTTGGCTTTCCCTACTATTTTTTGTGGTGAACGAAGACCTAACAATAAGGAAAGACACATACCGGTACATTATAGTACTATTTGCCAAGCAGAGTTAAGGAGTTATGATAGAAGAGTCGCTAAATCTATTACTAATGTCTTTTTTAAACTGAAGAAATTACATATTAAGCAGATCCATGGTAAAATCAACATTTCCATCAGAAAACATTTTACAGATGGGAATAAAATAACTGCTAAAGACATTAAATGTAATATTGCCAATGTTTTACAGTTCAATGAGGGGTACAAAGTATTAAAAACTATACGCAGTTCACCTCCATATTGGGAAGGTTGCAAAAAAGATATTTTTGCTATGATAAGGCAACTTGGCATTCCCACTTTCTTTTTGACATTATCTGCTGCAGAAACAAAATGGCACCATTTAATAAATATACTATTGAGAGTTAGAAACTTACAGGAATGTACAGAGGAAGAATTCTTAAACATGTCTTGGGAAACTAAAAGTAAATTAATACAAGAAGATCCAATAACATGTGCAAGACAGTTTGACTATCAAGTTAGGAAATTCTTTAATTGTGTTTTGCTGAATGGCACTAATCCAATTGGGGAAATAGTAGACTACTTTTACAGAGTCGAATTCCAACAGAGAGGTTCTCCACATATACATGCATTACTCTGGGTAAACAAAGCACCATTGTATGGTGTTTCACCAGTGGAAGAAGTCAATAGCTTTATTGACAAATATATCACTTGTCATAAGTCTGAAAACCCTGTTTTACAACCGTTAATAAATCTACAAAGGCATGGTCACACCAAAAATTGCAGACGTAAACAGCAACGGACATGCAAATATCAATATCCCAAATATCCAATGTCAAGAACGCTCATATTAGAGCCATTAACACTGGAGGAGACAAATAACCAATGGCAAGATAATATGAAAATAATACATGAAGCTATGAATAATACTACTTTTAATACACTTTCTTTTGAGGAATTTTTGGACTTCATTAAAATGGATGATAAAGAATATATTACTTCTATACAAACTAGCTTACAAAAAACTACTATTTTTTTAAAAAGAACACCAGCCGAATGCTTCATCAATAACTACAATAGTACTCTTTTAGAAGCTTGGCGAGCAAATATAGACTTGCAGTTTATACTAGACCCTTATGCTTGTGCAGTCTATATTATCTCATATATTAGTAAATCGCAAAGAGGAATTAGCAAACTTCTAGCGCAAGCTGCTAAAGAGGTACCAAGCAATAGTAATATCAAAGATCAACTTAAACACATAGGGAACAAATTCCTCAACTGCACAGAAATTAGTGCTCAAGAAGCAGCATATCTAATTCTTCAAATACCATTACGGAAAAGCTCACGATCATTTGTATTTATTAATACTAGCCGTCCAGAGAAAAGAACTTATTTAATGCGTGATATCGAAACTATTAATAACTTGCCCGAAAATTCCACTGACATTCAATGTGAAAATATTATTATTAAGTACTGCAAACGGCCACAATCATTAGAGATGTGCACGTTAGCAGACTATGCGGCTAATTTCAACTATGTGAAGAAAAAAACACATGGGAAAGAAATAAATGATTGCGAAGATTTACTTGCAGAACAAAACTTTTACAGCTCAGATGAGGAAGAATTAGAAATAGAATGTAGTGACGGAAATAAACAACAGAAACATAATTCTGATTATGCTTTAAATAAGCGCAGACAAGGGAAAATAATACGCTTTTGCAGATTTAGCAAAAATAATGAACCGGAAGAGTATTATAGAGAAATATTAATGTTGCACTATCCATGGAGGGAAGAAGAAAAAATACTAATCAACAAGGAAACTTACTATGATAGGTATCTGGAAGTTAAAACATTTGTTGACACACAACTAAAAATCTATAACAAACAGCATGGTGAACTTACAAACATTATTCATGAACAGTCTCATGAAAATGTCATTTCACCTCCTCTATCACCAACTGTGAATATACAGACAGAAGACCAAAATCCAGAACATAATAATAGATATGATTTGGCTCTAGATTTAGGAATTAGAACTACAACTGAAGAACAAAGATCAACTAACGTTCTTTTACCCAATGAAAAATACCAACAACTTATGCAAAACTTAACGGAAGAACAACTTAACTTTGTTTACCATCACTTGCATTGGTTTAAAACTACTAGCACTCCATGCTATACTTTTTGCACTGGAGGGGCTGGTGTTGGGAAAAGTTTTGTAATATCTGCACTTTATCAAACTTTACTACGCTACTATAACACTAAGGCCGGTGAAAATCCGGATAATGTTTATATCTTACTTACTGCTCCAACAGGAAAGGCTGCCCATAATATTAATGGCAAAACACTGCATAGCACTTTCAAAATACCTGTGTCGCAAAGTTTGTCTTATAAACAACTGACTCATGAACATAGAACTGCTCTACAAATGGAAATGATGCATGTTAGAGTTGTTATTATTGATGAAATTTCAATGGTAGGCCACAATATGTTGAATTTTATACATAACAGGCTTCAAGAAATTAAATCATCTAATGAACCATTTGGAGGAATTTCAATTTTAGCCATTGGTGACTTTTACCAATTAAAACCTGTATTTGACAGATACATTTTTCAGGATTCGACACAAATGTATGGTCCTTTAAGTGCTAACTTGTGGAAAGAACATTTTAAAATTTTTGAATTAACAAAAATTATGCGCCAAAAAGAAGATCTACAATTTGCTGAATTACTAAACAGATTGAGAGAAGGCAAGCATACTGAAGAAGATATTTCACAAATTAAGCAAAGGGAAATACAACCTGATGAGACTTTATTAGAAACAATTCCATATATCATGTCAACTAATCTAGAAGTTAATGAAATTAACAAAAAGGTTTTAGAACAACATTGCAAAGATTATCCTGTCTACATAACAGTAGCAAGCGATACTGTTAGTTCTGATTTGTCTGAAAGTGTGAAAAAAACGATTCTTAAGCAACTGCCCAAAGATCCACAGAAAACAATGGGCCTTTCACATACATTACACATTGCCTTACAACTTCGTTATGATTTAAGTTGCAATGTGGATGTCAATGATGGTTTAACAAATGGCGCAACTGGTGTTGTACAATTAGTAGAATTGATTAACAATACACCTATTATTGTTTGGTTGTTATTTGACAATCCCACTATAGGAGAAACAACCAGACAACAATATAAACACTTATTTCATTCACAAACACAAAATACATGGACACCAATACATGCTATAGCTAGACATTTCCAATACACTAAGAAATTTATTACCATTATACGGAAGCAATTTCCTTTACGCCAAGCATCAGCACGCACTATACATCGCACACAAGGTGCAACTCTTGAACCACTTTATATACACTTTAATAACAGCAAGATTCATCATTTGCATTATGTTGCTATTAGCAGGGCAAAATCAATACAAAATGTCTATGTACACAATTTTGATGAACGTAAAATTGTAGTACATCCACAAGTTAATGAGGAAATGCACAGATTAAGGACAGAAATGCCACTTGAAATACATATCCCACAGTTACATACATACAGTGCACATTTCAATATCATTGCACACAATATAAGATCACTACAGAAAAATTTTTCATCTATGGTAGCGGATAGGAATATATTACAAGCAGACATTATTTGCTTAACTGAGATCAACACTACAAGAAATGCTACAGCTAATGATTTCAGTATAGAACAATATCATCACATTATATTTGATAAATTTCATACATACAACACAAACCATGGAATGATTATGTACTACAAAAAAGATTTATTTATATTGCCTATTTATGAGACACTTGAAGGGATAGACATTTTACATTTTACTCTACAGATTAATAACACAGATTACCTTATTATTATTTTATACAAACCACCCCTAAAAAGTATAACTTCTCTTTTTGATTTCATCACTAATATTACGGATTTTTACCCCATGCACAAATTGATTATTATAGGGGATTTCAATGTGGATGTATCTCAAACAAATGCAAACAGCAAGCAATTACTTGGATTCTTTGAAACAAAATTACAATGTCAACAACTCATTAACAGTTACACAACTAACTACCAATCCATTTTAGATCATATATATACAAATGACCAACTACACAACTATGGTACTTTAGAATGCTATTACAGTGATCATAAACCAATATGGGTTTGTATTTAACATGTTATATCACATTTTCTATTTCAGATGATGTCTATTGAAGAAATAATGAACATTAATACTGATGACAACAAACCATACCAGAAACCAATAAGAGTTAATGTCATCAGCTGCTCAGGGAAAACTACGTACAAAAATGCTAAACAAGAGCAGAAAATTTTATTCCATTTGGCTTTAGCAGATAAAACTGGAACAATTAAATGTACTTGTTACCAAGAAAATTTATATGAGCAAACGAAAATAAACTGTGGACTACTGATACGGAACTTTATTCTCAAAAACAAAACAATTTTAATTACAAAACAAACTAAAGTAACCAAATTTCCCGCAATGCTAATCGAGGAGGGCCTGATCCAACAAGCAAACAACATTTTGCATCCGCCTGCACCATCGGCTTCTCCCATCAAGGAAATAAAACGGGCAAGTCTAAAAAGCCTGATGACCGTTTCAGGGACAATAATTGCCGTAAGTATGAACACAAACATGTTATCATGTCAACTAAAAAAAAATATTGTCTTGCAGTGGAAGAGTTGGACTTATTAGGATTGTAAATGACATATCTTATGTATTTGTGCTTTTTCGAAATTGCAAGTATAAATAGTCTGACGACTGTTTCAGGGACAATATGTGCCAGATGTATCAACACAAACATGTCATCATGTCTAGTACAAAAATGCATAGTTGGCTTACACACAAATTACACATTTAGGGGCCCGGTGTAGGTAGCCCTTTAGCGATCCCAATCGGCCAAAAAAAAAAGATTTTGGCCCGTTTCACATCGGTAAAGGGCTATTGAGATGTAGGGGCACATTTTAGGTAACTTTAGCAAATCTGTTTATTAACCAAAACGGTAGATTTACAGATTCAATAAAATTAACTGAAATGTAATGTAGGTAGGCAATGTACCTTCTGTACATGGCTTACACAATCGGTATTTTACCATGGAATACAAATCCAGGGTAAAATACCTATGGCATGTGACAGGCAGACCTGCCCTTACAGCAGGTATGCTTGCCACATGGCACCTGTGCCTTTTTTGCCGGTGCAGGAGGGTGTCAAAGTGACACCACCTGCACCCTTCATAATTCTTTAATTACAGATTCAGTAAATACCGATTCGGTAATGCCTAATCATTCCTATGTCCTTCAAAACCCATATGAATTAATGCGCATTACCTATTCGCTATTTACCGATTTGGTAATTAAAGATTTGGTAAGTATTCTGTAATGAATCCAGATGTTGGTACCTACATACAAAAATGTGATTTACCTACATCGTGCCCTTAGTAACATCACGGACAACATCAAAAAAGCTTGCATTAGACACTCTTTCACACTCTTTCACACTATGTATAAAGGGATAGTTTTGAGATATATAATATGTGAGTACTTTGGGGTATATTACAAATTCAAGTACTCTCCACAATGACAATTTTTACTAAAAAAAAATTGCACTATGGTAGAAAGTATGTTCATTTGGGTCGTGAAATATAATACATTATATTACCAGTGATACAATGCACTACTACTATGTTTTTTTACTGTCACTATTTTGTAGAATTGTTCTTTTTGGGTTTACCAAAAGAACACAAATACTGTCTTTACATCAATGCCTCACCCTCAGTCAACATCACTCACCCTCAACACCCAACTCTCACTCTCACTCAACACCTCACCCTCAACAATTCAATTTTAATGCCTCACTCACCCTCAATCTCACTCAGCCGATATCACCCTCAACACCTCCTCCTCACTCAGCCTCAATCACCCTCACTAGCCCTCAACACCTCCCACTCTAAAACTCTACCCTTCTCCCTCAAATACTCACTCACTCTCACTCAACACCTCAACACCTCAGCCTCACAATCAACATCAATGACTCACCCTCACTTAGCATCATCCTTACTCACCCTCAACTTCTCACCCTCAATAACTCTCAACACCTCACCCTCATTCACACACAACACCTCACACTCAACAATTCACCCTTAATGCCTCACTCAGCCTTAATCTCAATCACCCTCAATCACCCTCAACACCTCTCACTCAATCACCCTCACTCACCCTCACTCGCCCTCAACACCTCCCCCTCAAAAAGTCAACACTTCTCACTCAACTCCTCAGTCACCCTCACTCAACACCTCAACACCTCAGCCTCAACATCAACACCTCACCCTCACTCAATTAATCACCCTCACTCACCCACACTCACACTCATCCTTACTCACCTTCAACTTCTCACATTCAATCTTTCAGCCTCAACACTCCCTCACTCTCACTCACCCTCAACGCCTCCCCCTAACTCTGCCTCACTCACACTCACCCTCACGTAACACATCGTCCTCACTCACCCTCAACCCCACCCTCACTCACCACCTCACCCTCAATAACTCACCCTCACCCACACCCTCACTCATGTCATCAGGTCTACTAAAAATATGCATACTTGCCTTACTCAGCCTCACTCACACTCACGCTCATCGTTACTCACCCTCAACTTCTCACCCTCACTCACCTTCAAACTCTCACCCTCACCCTCTCACCCTCACCCACCCTCATTTACATTCAACCTCACCCTCACGTAACACCTCATCCTCACTCACCCTCACTCCCCATCAACTCCTCACACTCAACACCTCACCATCACACTCACTCATGTCATCATGTCTACTTAAAAAATGCATAGTTCACTTACACACACATTACACCTTTAGTAACTTCAAAAACTAACTGGACACATTTTTGATTATGCACTCTTCACACATAGTAGCAAGTACAACTTTTGAAAAATATAAGATGCCAGTGCTTTGGTGTATACTACAAAAAAAAGTACTATGTACAAGGCCATTTTTTACAAGAAACATTTCAATCTTTTAGAAAGGAGGTTCATTTGGGTCGTTAAATATGATACATTATATAGCCTTTCAGACAATGCACTAGTAATATCTGTTTTTACAATCACTATTTAATAGAATGCTTTCTTTTTGTGTAGGAAGAGGACGCAAAAACGGTGTTTATCAATGGGCAAGATACCCCACTCAAATCCATTACAATAAAAGATGCAACTGATGATATAAAAGTGACACTGTGGAGAGAAGCGTCACTATTTAAAATACATCTTGGGAAATATGTGACCCTGACTCATGTCACTGTACATGAATTCAATTGCCAAAAAATATTGAATACAACGCGCCATAGCAAAATGGAGGTAAGCACAACGAACAAACTAAGTTTTGCAATTATCTCTTTTCAGCCACTCTTGGAATTGCACCCAGTCTTGCCCTTTCACCCACTCTGCCCCTTCCACCCACTCTGGACATTTTACCCACTCTGGACATTTCAGCCACTTGGGACCTTTCGCCCATTCGGGAGCTTTCACCCACTCGGGAGCTTTCACCCACTCGGAACCTTTCAACAACTCTGGCTCTTTCACACACTCTAGGCCTATCACCCAATCTAGACTTATCACCCACTCTAGACTTATCACCCACTCTCATACTCACTCACCCTCAACAACTCACCATCAACACCTCACCCTCATACTCACTCACCCTCAACTCTTCACGCTCATTCACCCTCACTCACCGTCAACACACTATCACACTACAACAACAAACAAATACTTACCACCACAGCAACACTTAACTCACCCTCAACACCTCACCCTTAACTCCTCACTCAACCTCAATCTCAATCATCATCAATCACCTTCAACATCTCACACTCAACACCACTCTCATACTCACTCACCCTCACAACATCACCCTCATTTACCCTCACTTACCGTCAACACACTATCACACTACAACTACAAAAAAACACTTACCACCACAACAACACTTCACTCACCCTAAACACCTCACCCTTAACTCCTCACACTCACTCATCCTCAATCACCCTCAACACCTCACCCTCACTCACCCTCAACGCCTCAGCCACACTCACCCTGACACTCAGCTTCTCACCCTCAGCCTCAACACCTCACTCTCACTCACACTCAACGGCTCACCCTCAGTCAATCTCAACACATCACTCAACATCACTCTCACTCATCCTCAATCACACTCAACACCTCACTCTCAACACCTCACTCACCCTCAGCCCCTCACCCTCACTCACTCTCAACTCCTCACCCTCACTCATCCTCACTCACCCTCAACACCTCCCCCTCATTCTCACTCACTCTCACTCTCACTCACCCTCATACTCACTCACCCTCAACACACTATCACACTACAACCACACCAAAACTTAGCACCACTACACCACTTCAATCACGCTAAAAACATCCCCATCAGCCCCTTACTTACCCTCACTCTCACTCATCCTCAAACACTAACTCACCCTCAATCTCACTCACCCTCAACGCCTCACCCTCACTCACCCTCAACATCTCACCCTCACTCACCCTCAACACACTATGACACTACAACCACACAAAAAAATTATTACCACCACCTATCACCCAGTCTCGACCTATCACCCACTCAAACTCTATCAACAACTGGGACCCTTTCACCTACTCAGTCCATTTCACCCAATGTGTCCCTTTCAACAACTCTGTCCCTTTCAACCACTATAGGCCTTACACAAAAAATAAAGTATACACATTTTAAAAATAATTAATGCTTTTCTTTTCTCTCAACAGGTAACAGCCCCACCAGAGGAAAAGATGGACATTCTAATTTATGGTGTTGAAAGCTCTACTGAGCAAACAAGTATCATCACAATAAAAGTGACAAACACAGACGAATTGCAATCGATGCCCATCGAAAACGAGATCTTAATTAAATGGTTTATGTTAGATGAGGACGTTGAGAACATCGGAGATGCCCTTGTCCATTTTTTGCCACAAAATTTTGAAGTTGTCTTTTGTAATGGGCAAATCATAAAGATTCTTAAAGAAAAAGACGATGAAATATGTTCTGAGTAAATTTTGCATGTTGCCAGGATATCTTTTTTTTGTACAAAGTTAAACAATAAATATTTGTGTTTTTTTATAAAAAATAAACAAGTGTGTAATACAAATTTTACTACTTCTATGGTGATTTTTTCTATTCGAAAGGCAAATTATAACTAAGACACTCCATTTATACAACATAGTCACACCCACATACAAGATTTAGCCAATCCATTTGACATTAGAAAAACATATACAAATTACACATACTTTGTAGCTTACACGCACTACAGTATTATGTATGAATGAGACTGTTGAGCTAAAGACGCCTGTGCTGGTGCTGAGTTATGCTGTGTTGTTGAGCAATGTTACTGTGGGGGGCCGAATGTTAAGGTGGTATTGATGCGTGTTCCATTGGTGGACATCACAAATTAGGTTGTTGGGAGAAGTGCAACTGTTGTTGGAATGAGTTATGCTGTGGTGGTAATAGTTGAACACTAACACAGCACAACTCATCATCAACACTTCACAACTACAGCATTAGGAAGCACCTCAGTAACAACACTCATCAACACACCAACATCACTCTACACCACCGCAACAGCATCATTCTACCACAACAACATACACAAATACAAACACACTTTACAATAACGAGTCACACATGCAAAACACTCACATTTGTCAATAACACCCTCTCTCACACTCACTCACCCTCAACTCATCATCCACCCTGAATTACACTCACTCACCCTCAACACCTCACACTCACTCTCCCTCAACACCTCATCCTCACTCACCCTCAACACATCACCATCAGCCTCAAACATCTTCACTCACCATCAACACCTCACCCTCACTCACCCTCCACCCTGCACCCTCAAACACTCAATCACCCTCGCTCTCAACACCTCTCCCTCAACGCCTCACCCTTAACCCCTCACTCACCCTCAACGCCTCACCAACACTCACCCTCAGCCCCTCACCCTCACCTACAACACGTCACTCTCACTCACCCTCAACACCTCACCCTCAACAACTCACCATCAACACATCACTCACCCTCACTCTCACTCATCCTCAATACTCTCAACACCTCACCCTCAATACCTCACTCACCCTCAGTACCTCAGCCTCACTCACCCTCAACTCCTCACCCTCAACACCTCACCCACACTCATCCTCACTCACCCTCAAAAACTCACCATCAACACCTCACCCTCATACTCACTCACCCTCAACACCTCATCCTCATTTACCCTCACTCACCGTCAACACACTATCACACTACAACAACAAACAAATACTTACCAACACAGCAACACTTCACTCACCCTCAACACCTCACCCTTAACTCCTCACTCACCCTCAATCTCAATCATCATCAATCACCCTCTACACCTCACACTCAACAAATCACTCTCATACTCACTCACCCTCACTCACCCTCACTCACACTCAAAACATCACCCTCATTCACCCTCACTCATCGTCAACACACTATCACACTACAACTATAAACAAACACTTACCACAACAGCAACACTTCACTCACCCTAAACAACTCACCCTTTACTCCTCACTCACACTCACTCTCACTCATCAACAATAACGCTCAACACCTCACCCTCACTCAGCCTCAACGCCTCACCCACACTCACACCCTCACCCTCAGAACCTCACTCTCTATCATCCTCAATGCCTCACCCTCAACGCCTCACCCACTCACCCTCAGCTCTTCACCCTCAGCCTCAACACCTCACCCTCACTCACCATCAATGCCTCACCCTCAGTCAACATCAACACATCACACACCCTCACTATCACTCATCCTCAATCGCACTCAACACCTCACCCTCAACACCTCACTCACCCTCAGCCTCTCACCCTCACTCACCCTCAATTACTCACCCTCACTCATCCTCACTCACCATCAACAACTCCCCCTCATTCTCACTCACTCTCACCCTCACTCACCCTCATACTCACTCACCCTCAACACACTATCACACTACAAACACACACAATGCCTCACCCTCAACGCCTCACCCACACTCACCCTCAGCCTCAACACCTCACCCTCACTCACCCTCAACGCCTCACCCTAAGTCAATCTCAACACATCACTCACCCTCACTATCACTCATCCTCAATCACACTCAACACCTCACCCTCAACACCTCACTCACCCTCATCCTCTCACCCTCACTCACCCTCAACTCCTCACCCTCACTCACCATCAACACCTCACCCTCAGTCTCACTCACTCTCACCCTCACTCACCCTCAACACACTATCACACTACAACAACACACAAACAATTACCACCACAACACCACTTCAATCACGCACAACACCTCCCCATCAACACCTTCCTTGCTCTCACTCTCACTCAGCCTCAATCACCCTCAACACCTCACCCTCACTCCCCCTCAACGCCTCACTCACCCTCATAGCCTCACCCACCCTCAACACCTCACACTAACTCACCCTCAATCTCACTCACCCTCAACGCCTCACCCTCACTCAGCCTCAACACCTCACCCTCACTCACCCTCAACACACTATCACACTACAACCACACAAAAAAACAATTACCACAACAACACCACTCATCACAACTGCAGCAAACTAAACTCATACAATCAAAACATGTACCCTTTTAACAGTCACACACACAACATCTATCAATGGCCACTTTCAACAAGCATACACACACAACAGTCATCGGTACTGCACTACTATGTCTAAATGAGACTGTTGGTGTGCAAAATACGGATGTGGAAGTGCAGAGTAATGCAGTGTAGTTGCTCAATGGTAATGTGGGGCTGCAGAAAGATAAAGTGGTATTGCTGCATGTTGCATTCGGGGACATCAGTGATGCCATTGTTGCGAGAAGTGCAACTGTTGTGGTGCAAAGTTATGCTGTGGTGGTAATTATTAAACATCAACACAGCACCACTCACCACTAGCACAGAACAACACATCACAACTACAGCATTACTAAGCACCACACACTCACATGCCCACACACTCACACACCACCACCCTCACACACATCCACACTCACACACTATCACACATCCTCGCACACCCACTCACATTCTCAATAAGCCTCATAGCCTCACGCTCGCCAGCAATCACTCACCCTCACACAGTCACCCTCACACCATCATCCTCTCACCCTGAACACCTCACCCTCACTCACCATCAACACACTATCACACTACAACTACACACAAACACTTACAACAACAGCACCACTCATTACCACTACAGCATTACACATCAGACAAACTACATACAATCCAAACATGTGCGCTTTTAACAGGCACACACACTATTAGCTAGCAATGGACACTTTCACAAGCCGTACACACACAACAGTCATCAGTGCATCGTTTCACCATGGAAACACCCACACAAACAGCCATCAAGCCACGCTTTCAACAGTCACACACACCAACTGCCCAAAGTGCACACTGTACAAGAACTTTTGGTACGTTGCACACACAATCACAGCAATACAAGCATGCTTTGGTGCTGTACAGTACTGCAGTTCTATATCTAAATGAGACTGGGGGAGTTCTAAATACAGCTCTACTGCCAAAGACTGATGATCTCATGTTGCTCAATTGTAGTGTGGGGGTGCCGAATGTTAATAATGTGCTATTGCTGGCAAAATGGACATAAGGGAGGCCGTGCAAGAGGAAATTAATACACACAAGGCAAGTGCGACCGCAAAACACGAACGGGAAAACGAAACTCGAACCATGTCAAAGAATAAAACGAAATAGCAGCCATTGTTAACATACAAAACACACTCAAATGAGAGGAGCCAGACAGGAATTACGTGCTAGCAATGCAAGACCGAAAATAATCATTACAGTAACATCACGAAAAGGAAATGCATCAACAAATGTATAAAAACTCACAAAGGCACTCTTTCATAATAAGGCAATAAAATTGTCATTACCTGTCGATCGTAGCAGCTCATTCCCTGAAATGAAGAAATTAGAAAAGAAACACAGAAACAAAAAAAACATACACAGTGCATACATAATACTTTTAAGTACAAAAGCCAACAAACAAAATAAATGAATACCGGCGAAACAAGTCACAGACCGGTACAAATGACACAAGAAAAAGCTAAGTCAGAGGCAAAAATAAACATCACAGTGCCACCTCTGGCGAAACGAAACGCCGGAAAATACATTCCAGGAAGACACTAGCAAAGATTACTCAATGCATCCCGAACTATCAACTTAAACACGAGCCAACATTCGCATAAAGATCTAGAAATTCAATGTTAATAAATGTACATCTTACCAGTCCAACGACGCACCAACAACGACGGAGGAATAACACACCTTTACCGCTCAAACATTCACACCAATGTAGAAAACGCCCCGTTCACGCACGGCAAATGCAACGCTACGTCACACAACGTAGAGCTGCGATTGACTAAAAATAACGTAGCGCACAACATTACATCACCATCAAATAAAAGATAGAACGCTAACATCCCTTACGTAACAAACGTAAAGGGAAAACATTGCGTAATACCCTTTACTACAACAGAAATAATACACATTTTAAGTACATACACGAAAAAAAATTAAAAACGTATACACATACGAAAATAGTTTTTTTAACATTACAATCAACATTAACACATGGGCGACAATCACATATGCCAATCACACCCTCAGTCACCCTCACTCCCATTCACTCAAGCTCAATCACCCTCAGGACCTCACCCTCACTCACCCTTAACAACTCACCCTCACTCATCCTCAAAATACACCCACACTCACCCTCAATACCTCACCCTCACTCACCCACAATACCTCCCCCTCACTCACACTCACCAACTCACTCGCACTCAGCCCCTCTTCCTCAACTCTTACTCACCCACACTCACACTCAACACCTCACCCTCACCTTTACTCACCTTCACCCTCATTCACCCTCAACACCTCACACTCAACTACGTAATCACTCACTCACACTCATTCTCACTCACCCTCAAGACATCACACTCACTGACCCTCAACACCTCACCCTCATTCACCCTCAGCCCCTCACCCTCAACACCTCACCCTTACTCACCCTCAACACCTCAAAACAATCACTATCCCTCACTCACACTCAGCCCCTCACCCTCAACAACTCAATCCTCACTCACCCTCAGCCTCAAAACCTCAACACAATAACTAGCCCTCACTCACACTCAGCCTCTCACCCTCAACAACGCACCCTCAGTGACACAATCAACCTCACTCACATTACATCACCCTCACTCAACTTCAACACATCACCCTCAACAAGTCAATCACCCTCACTCACTAACGCTCAACAAGTCTCACCATCACTCAGCCTCAACACATCACACTCACTGACCCTCTACGCTTCACCCTCAATCTAACTCACGCACCCTCACCCAACCCCACACTCACACACATTCACACCCTCAACATAACAAATCCTCATTCACCCTCACACAACCTCACTCAACATCATGACTTCAACACCCTCACATGCCCCCACCCTCACACACCCCCCAACCTTACACACAACAACACTCACACACTCACACATCCTCACACACCCACACACATTCGCAATAAGACACACCCTCACCTTCACCCACAATCACTCACCCTCACCCTCACACCGTTACCCTCACACCATCATCCAATCCCCCTCAACGTCATTCGCCATCCCTCACCCACACTCACCCACAAAATATCACCCTCAACTTCACTCACACTCATTCACCCTCAACACCTCACCCTCATTCACCTTCTGCCCCTCACCATCAACACCTCACCCTAAATCACCCACAGCCTCAAAACCACACTCACAACCAGCCTCCCTCACTCACCCTCAAGCACTCACCCTCATCACCTCACCCTCACTCACCCTCACCCTCACTCAGACTCAACTATTCACCATGACTCACCCACAACACATCACCCTCACTCAACATCAACACCTAACCCTCAACAACTCAATCACCCACACTCACTACAAATCCTCACTCACCCTCAAACACCATCACTCTACATCATGAATTCAACCACACCATCACATGCCCCAACATCACAAACAACCCACACTTACACACGCACACTCACACACTCACACATCCACATACACCCACACACATTCTGAATAAGACTCACACCCTCACCCTAACACACAATCACTCACCCTCACCCTCACACAATCATCCACTCACCCTCAATCACCCTCAACGTCATTCACCATCAATCACCCGCACTCACCCACAAAACATCACCCTCAAATTCACTCACCCTCACACTCATTCACCCTCAACACCTCACCCTCATTCAGCCTCAGCCCATCACCCTCAACACCTCACCCTTACTCACCCACAGCCTCAAAAAGTCAACGACAATCAGACTCCCTCACTCACCCTCAGGCCCTCACCCTCATCACCTCACCCTCACTCACCCTCATCCTCACTGACCCTCAACTACTCACCCTGACTCAACCACAACACATCACCCTCACTCAACATCAACACATCACCCTCATCAACTCAATCACCCTCGCTCACTAACGCTCACCCACCCTCACCCTTAGTGAGCCTCAACACCTCACCCTCACTCACCCTCAACGCTTTACCCTCAATTACACTCAGGCATCCTCAACAAGCCCCACCTTCACACACCTTCACATCCTCAACATCACACATACTCACTCACCCTCACACACTCACACACCCTCAATCAACTTCATAACCTCTACCACACACTCACATGCCCACACGCTCACACAACCCCACCCTCACACACATCCACACTCACACACTCACACAATCTAACACATCCTCGCACACCCACTCACATTCTCAATAAGACTCAGAGCCTCACCATCGCCAACAATAACTCACCCTCACCCTCACACAGTCACCATCACACCATCATCCCCTCACACTCAACACCTCACCCACACTCACCATCAACACACTATCACACTACAACGACACAAAAACTTACCACCACAGCACCACTAATCACCACCACAGCATGACTCAGCAGACAAAGGTCATACAATAAAAACTTGAACGCTTTTAACAGTCACACACAACAACAGCTATCAATGGGAACTTTCACCAGGCATACACACATAACAGTCATCAGTACTGCTGTAGTAGGTATAAATGACACTGTTGTTGTGTAAACAACACATGTGGTAGTGCAGGGTGATGCGGAGTTGTTGCTCAATGGTACTGTGGGGGTGCAGAAAGATAAAGTGGTATTGCTGCGCGTTGCATTCGTGGACATCAGTGATGGCCTTGTTGGGAGAAGTGCAACTGTAGGGGTGATGAGTTATGCTGTACTGGTAATTATTAAACACCAACACAGCACCAATCATCACTAGCACAGAAAAACACTTCACAACAACAGCATTACTAAGCACCACACTAACATCACTCAGCAACACACCAACATCACTCTGCCCCACCACAACAGCATCATTCAACAACAACACACTATCACACTACAACTACACACAAACACAATTACCACAACAGCACCACTCATCACCACTACAGCATTACTCAGCAGACAAACTTCATACAAGACAAAAATAGCTTCTTTGAAGAAGCACACACACACACACATCAATGGACTCTATCACAAGGTGTATATACACAAGTCATCATTACTGCTGTAGTATGTATGAATGGCACTGTTCAAGAGCTAAATGGGGCTGTGGTGGGGCAGAGTGATGCTGTATTGTTGCTCAATGGTACTGTGGGGGTGCAGAATGATAAAGTGGAATTGCTAGGTGTTGCATTCGTGGACATCAGTGATGCCATTGTTGGGAGAAGTGCAACTGTTGTGGTGCTGAGATATGCTGTGCTGGTAATTATTAAACACCAACACAGCACCACTCATCACTAGCACAGAAAAACACTTCACAACAACAGCATTACTAAGCACCACACTAACATCACTCAGCAACACACCAACATCACTCTGCCCCACCACAACAGCATCATTCAACAACAACACACTATCACACTACAACTACACACAAACACAATTAGCACAACAGCACCACTCATCACCACTACAGCATTACTCAGCAGACAAACTTCATAATAAACACAAATAGATTCTTTGAAGAAGCACACACACACACACATCAATGGACTCTATCACAAGGTGTATATACACAAGTCATCATTACAGCTGTAGTATGTATGAATGGCACTGTTCGAGAGCTAAATGGGGCTGTGGTGGGGCAGAGTGATGCTGTATTGTTGCTCAATGGTACTGTGGGGGTGCAGAATGATAAAGGGGAATTGCTAGGTGTTGCATTCGTGGACATCAGTGATGCCATTGTTGGGAGAAGTGCAACTGTTGTGGTGCTGAGATATGCTGTGCTGGTAATTATTAAACACCAACACAGCACCACTCATCACTAGCACAGAACAACACATCACAACAACAGCATTACTAAGCACCACACTAACATCACTCAGCAACACACCAACATCACTCTAGACCAACAAAACAGTATCATTCAACAAAAAAACACTATCACACTACAACCACACACAAACATTTAACACCAAAGCACCACTCATTACCACTACAGCATTACTCAACAGGCAAATGTCATACAATAAAAACATGTGCTCTTTTAACAGGCACATACACCAATAGATAGCAATGCCCACTTTCACCAGGCGTACACACACATCAGGCAGCAGTGCATCCTTTCAACATGCATACATGCACACAAACATGCATCAGTCCACGCTTTCAACAGTCACACACACCACCAGCCAGAAGTGCACGCTTTAGTACATTTTTTTTTTACCTTCAACACACAATTACAGCAAAAAAAGCATGCTTTGCAGATGTACAGTACTGCAGTACTATATCTAAATGAGACTAGGGGTGTACTAAATACGGCTGTAGTGGGCAAAAGTGATAATGTGATGTTGCGCAATGGTACTGTGGGGGTGCCAAATGTTAATAATGTGCTATTGCTCGGTGCTGCAGAAATGGACTTCAGGGATACCTTGGACGAGACAAATACTAAATACAAGCTAAGAGCGAACAAAAAACACGTACGGCAAAAACTAACTCAATCCATGGCAACAAATACACCGAAATGTCAGACATTATGAAAATGCAAAAAAACACTCTAATGCAAGAACAAAGTCAGAAAGTTAATGCGAGCACAAATACATAAAACTATAATTACATTAGATTTACAATAAGAAAATGCATAAAACAAGTATCAAAGTCACAAAGACACTCTTTCATAATTTAAAAATTTAATTGTCATTACCTGTCGATCGGAGAAGCTCATTGCCTGAAATAAAGAAAATATAAAAAAAGAAAAAACACAAATAGAACATAAAATTTGCATACATAAGAAATTTCACTACAACAAGACACACACACAATAAAATGCATCACGGTGAAAAAATTCACATACGGTTTAAAAAACACACAACTAAGCAAAGTCAGACGAATATAAAACATCATAGTGCTAACTCACTACATCACCCTCACTCACCCTCAAAACCTCACCCTCATTGACCCTCATACCCTCACCCTCAACAAATCACCCTCACTAACTTCACCCTCAACACCTCACCCACAAATACACACCCTCACTCACCCTCACCATCACTCACCCTCACTCAACATCAAGCCCTCACCCTCAGTCACACACACTCACCCTCTCAATCTTACCCGCAATCACGCACCACTTCAATAAACGTCAACAACTCACCCTCAATAACACTCAACACATCACCCTCACTAACCCACAACACCTTACCCTCACCCTCACTCACCATCAACACTTCACACACATCTACACTCACTAACACCCTCAAATTCAATCACGCTCACTCACCCTTAACACCTCACCCTCTTTCACACTCACCCACACTCACCTGAATGACCACTAAAAAAAACCTGCACATGCTCCAACACTCACACAACACCACCCTCACACACACACGGCCTCACAAAGAATTACACTTCCGCACACACCCACACACATTCTCTAAAAGTCTCACTAACTCACACTCGCACACCATCATTCACCCTCACCATCACACCATCATCCCGTAACACTAACTCACCCTCAACATCAACACCTCATCCACAACTACTCATTCAACACTCATCCACAATCACCCTCAACTCCTCACCCATCTGCATCATTCACCCACTCTGCAGCATTCACCCACTCTGCTGCATTCACCCACGCAGAAATTTTACGAATGTTACCCCTTTTTCTTATACATAACAAAATTTCAGAACGGAAAACAATGGGGTCGAACGAGTACTGCTGCAGATACGTTACACACAAACAAAAAAAAACATAATTGACCTAAAAGGATGCAAGGATGTTAATGAGTCTTCGGGCCAACAATTATATCTAATTCGTACGATATTACAACTATAATACACAAAGGAAAAATTTATAAATATGTCTCAGTAAGGGAGGACGAGGATGTACAAAGACACCAGTGAAACAGGCAACTTTTTCGCCGGACAATAAACAATCACTATTCATCCGGAGAATGGGACGGATTATAGACATTAGTCAACATTTACACCAACAAAAACCGGACGCATACAACAATAGCACTTCTTCACACGGAATTCCATGAAAGAAAAATAAAATATGACGACAAAAAAAACATTCCGAAACTGTCAAATTTTTGGCAGGGAAACAAACTAGAAAGAATAATCCTGAAAATGGGACACATTCAATACAATAGTCTACAGTTACACAAAAATAGATACGCATATCACAAAAGCATTTATCCTGACAGAATTTGGTCGAATAGAAGAAACATATTACGAACTTATAACTATTTAGTCGCAAAAAGCTAACGAATAACACATTGCTTCACTGTACATGTCGTTCATACATTGCTAAAAATACGACAGTCAGCAAATACACAAACTTTCAATTCAGACTTCAACTACGTCACTAACAAATTATCCGGCTACTTCAGCATCACATACATAGATAAGGCAAAAACCACTTACATCAATATATTAAAACACATTTAGCACTTTCAATTAAAAAAACACCTTTTGAACGTCAAATTACCAAATAAGGCAAAAAAATACATTCCATTACTGTTTAACAAAACATATCAAATAAATAATGCAAACACAACTTACATCAATATATTATCAAACACATTTAGCACGTGAAAATTAAACAAACACCTTTTGTACGTCTAATTAACGAAAAAAACACATTAATACTTTACATTACAGTTTAACAATACATATGCTTTACATATCGCCAATAAAAAACAGAAGTTTACGTTACATTACAAACATTTCCAAATATTACGAGCGAAATAAATACATTTCGAAAGTAATTAACTTTAACATACTATATAGACTACTGTACATTACATTTAAAAAAACTTAGAATTACATTCTTACCTGTCAAACGACGCAGCAACACCACAGGAACAAGAACACGCCTTCCGCGCACCAACATTCTCGATCTATGGGGAATTCCACAGTTGACGTATGCAAATCGGAACGCTACGTCAAAAACGTCGCGCTCCGATTGGCTAAAAAAAAACGTAAACACAAAACACACACAAGTCAAAAAAAAACTAGACCGCTAAACAGAGCAGACGTCGACGTGACGCAATACGTCGGCCATTTTAACATAAAAATAAAAAAGGGACTCCACATACACGTTAACACAAAATAACACACTTACTACAATACATACACACGTACATTACATACTACTATACACATTAAACAGAAGTCATACAAAAGGGGACATGTGACACATTTTATTACTAAACAGCACATTACTTTGTTACAATTAACATAAACACACACTCATAACATCACCTTCACACAAAATAAAAATCACACTCTTTCACAACCCCGCAATAACGATAACACAACATCTCCCTCATACACCCTCACACACCTTCAGCCTCACACACACTTACTCACACTCACACTCACACTCTCACACCTCCTCACCCTCACACCCCATCACCCTCACACACCCACTCAATCCCAATTACTGAAATTCACACTCACACAACCTCACCCTCACACACCGTCAAACACCTTCAGACACACTCTAAAACACAACTCCACACACACCCTCAATAACGCTCACACACACACACCCCCTCAGCCTCAAAAATTTTACCCTCACACAAACACGCTCCCCTAAAAAAAAGCACAACACTATCACACTCACAACACTTGAAACACTATCACGCAAACAACTTCACTCATCCACACCCCCTCACACCCCTTAACACTCACCCCCTCACACTCATCCCCTCTACATCAGCACTCACACACTAAAACTCACTCCCTCAACACCCCACCCTCACCCCCAACACACCCCCTCATTCACCCTCATTCACCCTAACACACACTCACATTCTCACACACACTCTCATACACACCTCACACACCCCATCACTCACGCTCTCACACAACACCTCACACACTCCCTCACTTACACTCTCAAACACTCCCTCACTCACCCACTCACCCCCGCTCAGTCTCACCCTCACTCTCCCTTACACTCCCTTACCCCCTCAACATCACTCACTATGCCTACCCTCCCATCACACTCACACTCACCCCCTCACCCTCAAATCCCTCATACTAACAGCCCTCATACACAACAACCTTAACACTCACACCACTCACACACACACTCTCACACACCCCCCTCACCCACCCGAAACATCTCACCCTCACTAAGACTCAAACACTCACCATCACTCACCCTCAAACTCTCACCCTCATCCTCACCCTCACTCATCCTCACACTTATCTCCCTATCACTCACCCTCACCCTCACTCACCATCACTCACCCTCAACACATCACCCTCACTCACCCTCTACGCCTCGCCCTCAACACTTCACCTTCAACACCTCACCCTCAACACCTCACTCACAATCACTCTCGAACATCCACACTCAACAACTATCAACAACACTCACCCTCAACAGCTCACCCTCAACACCTCACCATCAACACCTCACCCTCAACACCTCACTCACACTCACTCTCAATCATCCGCACTCAACAACTAGCAGCAACACTCATCCTCAACAGCTCAACATCAACACCTCACCCTCAACACCTCACAGTCAACACACCACCCTCACTCACTCACGCTCAATGCCTCACACTCAAAAACTCCACCACATTCACCCACCCTCAACACCTCAACATCACTCACTCACCCTCAACACCTTACCCTCACTCACTCACCCTCACTCACCTTCAACGCCTCCCCTTCAACTGCACACCCTCACTCACACTCAGTCACCCTCAACACCTCACTCACACTCAACACCTCACCCTCAACACCTCATCCACCATCACCCTGAGTTACCCTCAACACCTCACCCGCAACTACTCACTCACCCTCACTCTCACTCATCCTCACTCAACAACACACAACTTCACTCACCCTCAACGCCTCAACAAACACCTCAAATTCTATGATCATCAACATCTCACCCTCCCTCACTCACCCACAAAACATCAGCCTCAACACCTCACCCTCAATCACTCACCCTCAAACATTCATCCACAATCACCCTCCCTCGCCCTCAATTCCTCACCCACACCCTCAACACTTCACCCTAAACACCTCACTCATCCTCAACGCCTCACAGTCCCCCTCACTCACCCTCACCCTCACTCACCCTCAACACCTCACCATCTATAACACTCAACACATCACCCTCACTAACTCTCAATACCACAATCACCCTTCCCCTCACTCACCCTCAACACCTCACACCCTCACCCTCAAATACTCACCCTCAACACCTCTACCTCACTCACTCTCAACACCTCACCGTCACTCACTCACCCTCAACACCTCACCCTCACTCACTCACACTCAATAACACGCAAGACCTCACCCTCAACACCTCATCCTCAACACCTCACCATCAACACCTCACCCTCAACACCTCACCCACAACACCTCACCCTCACTCACTATGACTCACCCTCACACTCACTCACCCTCACTCATCCTCACTCACAATAACTCACACTCACTCACCCTCAATCACCCTCACTCACCCTCGACCCTACACTCACCCTCACTCATCCTCACTCATCCTCAACACCTCACCCTCACCCTCATCCACACTCAACACCTCACCCTAAATCACAATAACACTCTCTCATCTTCACCCACACTCACTCTCACTCACACTCACCCTCAACAACTCACTCACCCTCAACACCTCACTCACACTCAACTCCTCACTCACCCCCACCCTCACTCACCCTCAACACCTCAGCCTCATACAGTGCTATAGGTCTCGCAGGATTTTTAGTTAAAGCTTTTACATTTGCTTATTGATTTTTGGATTTGTAATTCTTTTGCATTGCCTAAAAAAAAAAAAAAAAAAAAAAAAATTAACAACAAAAAACCTATTACCAATTCTAAAAGCACTAACTCTCATGCTGCGAGACCTATTGCACAATCAACACACCACCCTCACTCACTCACGCTCAATGCCTCACACTCAAAAACTCAACCTCATTCACCCACCCTCAACACCTCAACATCACTCACTCACACTCAACACCTTACCCTCACTCACTCACCCTCACTCACCTTCAACGCCTCCCCTTCAACTGCACACCCTCACTCACACTCAGTCACCCTCAACCCCTCACTCACACTCAACACCTCACCCTCAACACCTCAGCCACCCTCATCCTAAGTTACCCTCAACACCTCACCCGCAACTACTCACTCACCCTCACTCTCACTCATCCTCACTCAACAACACACAACTTCACTCACCATCAACGCCTCAACAAACACCTCAAATTCAATAACAATCAACATCTCACCCTCCCTCACTCACCCACAAAACATCAGCCTCAACACCTCACCCTCAATCACTCACCCTCAAACATTCACCCACAATCACCCTCCCTCACCCTCAATTCCTCACCCACACCCTCAACACTTCACCCTAAACACCTCACCCATCCTCAACGCCTCACAGTCCCCCTCACTCACCCTCACCCTCACTCACCCTCAACACCTCACCATCTATAACACTCAACACATCACCCTCACTAACTCTCAATACCACAATCACCCTTCCCCTCACTCACCCTCAACACCTCACACCCTCACCCTCAAATCCTCACCCTCAACACCTCGACCTCACTCACTCTCAACACCTCACCGTCACTCACTCACCCTCAACACCTCACCCTCACTCACTCACACTCAATAACACGCAAGACCTCACCCTCAACACCTCATCCTCAACACCTCACCATCAACACCTCACCCTCAACACCTCACCCACAACACCTCACCCTCACTCACTATGACTCACCCTCACACTCACTCACCCTCACTCATCCTCACTCACAATAACTCACACTCACTCACCCTCAATCACCCTCACTCACCCTCGACCCTACACTCACCCTCACTCATCCTCACTCATCCTCAACACCTCACCCTCACCCTCATACACACTCAACACCTCACCCTAAATAACAATAACACTCTCATCCTCACCCACACTCACTCTCACTCACACTCACCCTCAACAACTCACTCACCCTCAACACCTCACTCACACTCAACTCCTCACTCACCCCCACCCTCACTCACCCTCAACGCCTCACCCTCACACAGTGCTATAGGTCTCGCAGCATTTTTAGTTAAAGCTTTTACATTTGCTTATTGATTTTTGGATTTGTAATTCTTTTGCATTGCCTAAAAAAAAAAAAAAAAAAAAAAATTTAATACAAAAAAACTATTAACAATTCTAAAAGCACTAACTCTAATGCTGCGAGACCTATTGCATTTCTAATGCTTGTTTTTCTTTGAATGCTGGGACTTGTAGTCTTCACTCATTATAAAACAGGACTACAAGTCCCAGAAGTCAAAGAAAACGCCTGGCCTGGACCAACACATCATGCATGGAACCGGGAAACTTGGCAGCTGAGCTATAGAGTCTACAAATCCAAGTGTGAAAAAAGCCAGGGCCGTGCACGGCTCAAACCCTGCATGTGCTGTGTGTGCACAGCTAGGGAAGCCTGCACTCATCAGGTGTGGCCTGCAGGTGTTTCATCCATGCTGGGCCTCTGCTGCTCATGATAGTCATGCCCGTGCTGTACCCCTTCTGTGCATATCAAAGTGTTTCTTTCTGCCCACCCCACCCCCCCTCGGCATGCATTCCTCTCTACGCGCTCTTCGGCTCACTCAATATGACTAATGGCAATAACTGATTCTAAAGGCATCTTCACGCAACAGTGGAGTGTCTGGAGAAGGAAGGGGTTCCCGGACATGGGAGCTCGTGGCTTTCCCTGCACCGCTGAGGACAGCGGCGAGCGTTTAACCCAGCCTGCGCCCGACAGAGCGTGGGAGTAGTTTGGTTCAGGCTTCGAACACCGACTAGGCCTCAACACGAGCCTCCTACTCCGTCAGCCAATCAGAGGAGGCGCCCTCCTCACTGATTGGAGTAGATCCACCCAATCAGAAGAGAGCTGTGACTACAAGCTAGCAGGTCCTCTGAGGAAGAGTCGACAGTGTAAAAGGACAAGCCGCAGCGGCCATCTTGCATCGGGACATTGTATCTGGCAGAGTCTGGGGCGCCCCTGGGCCCTGTCATGGCGCCGGAGTTCACGGCCTCTATCTCGATCTCTGGGCGCAGTACATTATGTAGCCGACGCTCTTCGTTGAGCACACAGCGCCCATCCTGATTTTCACGCAGAGTTGCCCTTGTATTTAGAATCTCCCAGCAGCCCCTGCGCCTGAAGTTATCTCCAGGTGACCCAAATGAGCTGAACTAGAACAGCACCGGGCGGTACCATTCCGAGCATAGGGGGGTCTAGGGGGCCCAGGGGTAGCACAGGGGCTAAATAGGGGTGCAGGGGAGCAGGTTCACTCGCTTTGTAGGAAGTATAATCAAATAAAGATGTCCAGGTGAACACAAGCCAGTTAGAAACAGAAAACACCACCAATAAACGCTCATTAAATACGGGCACCCCTGCTGAGGAGTGGATCTGTCTAAACCGGGTCAATCACTGTGAAAGTGGAAGGAAAAGAAAAAAAATCAAATGTGGGAGGAAAATAAGAAGCGGAGAGACGAGAGATGGAGGAGGCCAAGCAGGGTAATAATGAGCTCAATGAGGGCAATTATGAGCCAATAAAGGGAGCTGGGGGTCCTGGGAGGGGGGCAGCACCGGGGGTGAGTGCAGAGGCCGCTATTGAGTGTTAATGGCACAGGGGCTGCAGATGGGGGCCTGGGCTGTGACCGAGGCCCCCTCCCCTGGTGCATTATTGGGTGTTAATGACACAGGGGGCTTCAGATGGGGGGGGGCTGGAGTCTGCATTTTGTAGAAGATGGGTGTAATTACACATAGGTCCCCATGTGCATTATTGACTGTTAATGACACAGGGGGCTTCAGATGGGGGGGCTGGGCTCTGCATTTTGTAGAAGATGGGTGTAATTACACATAGGTCCCCTGGTGCATTATTGACTATTAATGACACAGGGGTTTCAGATGGGGGGGCTGGAGTCTGCATTTTGTAGAAGATGGGTGTAATTACACATAGGTCCCCTGGTGCATTATTGACTATTAATGACACAGGGGTTTCAGATGGGGGGGCTGGAGTCTGCATTTTGTAGAAGATGGGTGTAATTACACATAGGTCCCCATGTGCATTATTGACTGTTAATGACACAGGGGGCTTCAGATGGGGGGGCTGGGCTCTGCATTTTGTAGAAGATGGGTGTAATTACACATAGGTCCCCTGGTGCATTATTGACTATTAATGACACAGGGGTTTCAGATGGGGGGGCTGGAGTCTGCATTTTGTAGAAGATGGGTGTAATTACACATAGGTCCCCATGTGCATTATTGACTGTTAATGACACAGGGGGCTTCAGATGGGGGGGGCTGGGCTCTGCATTTTGTAGAAGATGGGTGTAATTACACATAGGTCCCCTGGTGCATTATTGACTTAATGACACAGGGGGCTTCAGATGGGGCTCTGGGCTCTGTATCTCATTGAAGATGGGTATAATTACAGAGGACCCTTGGTGCCTTAATGAGTGTAAAGAACACAGGGGGCTACAGTTGGGGGCCTGGGCTCTGTGTGTTATAGAAGTGCAACAGCCCAGGGGGTAATTACATACAAGGCTGCTTGTGTGTTATTGGGAGTAAATGCATAGGATATTATGTGCATTACTGAAACATGACCGCACAGGGGTGTAACTGGGCACAGGATTAATTATGAGCTTTTGGGGGTGCCTCTGTATGGGGCACAGGTATGGCAGTGAGCTGTGTGTGTTATGGGACACTCGTTGGTATGTCACAGGAGGGTAAGGCCGCATTCCAGGGCAGGCTGTTTGTGGGCCATAGTAATATGAATGTGTCCTAGTTTACTGTACCCCAGTGGAGGTGTGCCTTATTACAGGAGAGTGACAGCACTGGTCTTGGTATGGGAAGAGGATTTATATAGCGCTCAAAATTGATAAGGTTTTGCGAAGAGGGCTCACACATTGTGTAGATGCACCTGTGCGCTTATGATCTGTGTACTAACCACTGTAGTGTGTCTGTAGGCACAGAGTCACATTGTGAACTCACATTGTGAACTTTGTTGCTAATCTGTACCCAGCCCCTTTTCTGAGTTTGGTGGTACATACCCAGCGCCAAAAGCATCTTGGTGCAAGTGTGCCCCACCATTATTTCATATATTCATTCGTCCACAGGTACTGTGGGGCAGATGTACAAGCCCCTTGGACTGCCAGTAAGTCACTTTTCGTGAAGTACTGGCGGTGCATTTTAGTGCCCCATATTTACAAGGAAAGCAAAAGCCACCCTGCATGACTTTTGCTGTCCTTGTAATGGCCCCTTTGCAGGCAGCCATTTGCGTGAAAGGGGCGTTTCATGGGTGTTGCTGTGGGTGTTCCCACGCAGCACCCATGGAACCAGACACATTTCCCGATTACGAGGAATCGTAAATCTGGAAATGCGTGTAAATGCTACGCCTCCCCAGGGGATGCGTAGAGAGGCGCAACAAGGAGAAATTATTAATTTCTCCTTGTTTTCTTTTCCTCTTTCTTTTGCGTGCTGCATTTTGCAGCAAACATAGAAAGAGGAAATCACCTCTAAGGATTGTTTATCTACAGGAAGGGTTCCCTTCCTAAACATAAACAATCATTGAAACAATGACGTTTTTCAACTTCTATGAAATTGTAAAACGCCATTTCAGATTGTTTTTGTGCAGGAAGGTGCCCGTTCCTGCACAAAAACAACCTCCCCACGACGCAGGCATCCTTGCACCATGGTGCAAGGGTGCCTGCGGCGGCGCATGGCGAAGCTTAGAGATGCGACATATTGTTGTAAATATGTTGCATCCCTGTGCTTTGAAAGTGACTCAGTGCGGCGCAGCCAAATGGTTTGCGGCATGCACTTAGTTATTTTATTGTAAATCTGCCCCTGTGTGTATTGTACATTTGTGTGTTGCTGGTTTGGAGTCTGTATGTTTCCCAGGAGTGTGACATGTGCCTCATTAGTGAACGTTAAGTGTAAAGGGCTTGGTAGCAGTTTATCTGCTTGGAGTTGTGGTCCTGTTCCCTGCATCATACCTGCACATGACTGTTTGTGTTCAGAGAGCAGTGGAATCCACATGTGCCAATGCGAACACCTATCATTATAGCGCTTAGAACGGAGAAACTAGTGGTGAGTGCTGTATAAATACATTAGAAGTGATGAACTTCTCACTTGTGAAAGAGCGCTGGAAACCACCCTATTTGCTTCCTCCCTCAGCACCCTAACCTGCCCCTCGCCTCCCTCCACAAGAAGAGAGCAGCAGAAGCCACCCTGGCACAGGGGGTCCACCTGCTGGAGTTCACCTGTAGAAAGAGAAGACAGCCTACTCTCCCTCCTACTATCATTTTATGACAGACAGTCTACTCTCCTTGCCCTCATAGAGGAGCAGAACTCACCCCTCCTTCTATGGTCTCCCCCGGAGCAGTGGGAGCCCTTCTCGTTCTGCTGGAGCAGGAGAATGAATGAATGAGTGAATTAACCTTTCTTTACCTCTTGTAATATGCCCTGCCTGACAGAAACAGAAGAGATGCTAAAATATTTAATTGTAGCCTGGATAGAAACTGAAATACAGTATGGAAGCATCAAGCAGGCAGCAGGGAGGGAGGGGCCACATTGTATGGATGGTCAATAAGTAAGGCCTCTCTCTGTAGTGAGATGGGACTTTGAGTGAGTCCCACAAGGGGGGAGCGGTGGGACACCTGCTCCTGTGGGTAACTTCCTGCACGATTCTTTGCCGTTCTTAGAGTCTGATCTGTCACAGTCGTTATAGTCAAGAAAGACCAGTGTGGCCAAAATCCGGAGCGGCCCTGGGTACTGCCCCTAGGGCATGGACAGGAAGGCATGAGAGGCTGGGACACAGATGCCCTGGAGCACAAACAAGTGAAGAGGGTAACGTAACGTTGGGGCAAATTACGCCTGTTTTCGACCATCCAGTGCAGGACTAGTTGAGGCAGCTCGGAGAGGTGCCGGGGGGAGGGGGGCCTGCAATGCCCCCAGAAGCCAGTGTTTACCTTAGGACAGGTGAGAGATAGAAGCACTTGAGGTGTCCACTAAGACTTGGGTTTGGGTAAAGCTTCAATGGAAGACGACACTGCAGAGCCCCAGCTCTTCCTGCTTGCAGCTGATAGTGAGGTCCATGCTTCAGACTTCAGACTCAGACTTACTCAGGGGGTGTCATCAGCAGACATGCTGCAGCAACCCAGGGACAGTAACCCCTTCTGTGCTGGTTCTGCGCCACCCACTCCAAACCTTGAGGCCTGAATTCATAAACACCACCCGGCCCTTGGATTCCTCGCTTTCAAAGTCCACAAAGAAGATTAAAGGTTGGAAACTGGGATTGTCACTGACTATTGTCTAAAAGGACAAGGGCAGTGGAAAGGTAACTTGAGTAAGACTGGAGGTGGGAGGGAGTTTCAAGGAGTGAGTGTTTGGCTGTCACGCAGTGTGAGGTGGCCACGAGGGGCTCTGGTTCGGGAAGAAAAGCTCCAGGCTATGGAACTGGCAGAGGGTCACAGTGATTAGATCTAAGGGGAGACTCCCAGACCTCCATTAAAACTGCTCTACCTAAAATGGCCAGTGTGTTCCTAGCAGGCTGATGACACACTGGTGCTGCGCCGTAGTTTGGAACATGCTGCCCGTGCTTCAAGGTAGCCCAACCCCCCCTGTGGACCTCCCTGGATCGCCTCAAGGACCTGGGCAAACCACAATGTCCAGGACGCTGCTATGGTTGGTGAGTCCATTCGCTGTCGCACCTCCAGATCACGCTCTGCATTGATATGACCAGGACACCCACAAGTGCATCAAGCATTTGTCCCAAGTAAAGTTCCCCTTCATCAGGATCCTCATCGTCAGAGTTCCTTGTCTGGGATTGCGCCCTAGTGGCTTCCTCAGAGGCGCCGAGGGCTATCGGAAGACCCAGGTTTGAGGCCTTTCTTGCACGGAGCTCCCCTCCTTGCAGAGTTTCTGCAGCTCAAACCTGCTGAGGTTATTCGCACTGAGCCTCTCCACTTCCATGGTATGAGACAAAGAGGTAGGGAACTTACATATAGATTAAAAAAACAGCCAATCAGCAAACTAGGGAGCATTTAAAAAGGCTCAAAGTGGTCTCAAACTATGTACATGGGATGGTAATATAACACAAAATTACTGTATCGTAATCCACAAACTCAAATCCAAATCCTCCCCACTGGTCACCAGTGTAAGACATTAGGTTGCTGGTTGAAAGGGTGAAATCCTACTCGAGCAGAAACCACAATCCTTGTCAGAGTGAAGACACAAGCAAACTCCACATTAACTTGTGTTCAACCCTCTGGTAACATGGAACAGAGCAGTCTGCTTTGACTTGGAGGCAATGTGTAAAGTTTTTTCGCAACACTTCAAACAGTAACACAGTGAAAACACACCACAAAAGAGTACCACACCAGGTGTAGAAAATAGATTAATCTTTAATAAGTAAACAATACCAAAACTACAAAAATCCGATCAGTTTAACCGGAGATGTGCAATTGTAAAGATTCCATGGAAATAGCGGCAAGTAGCACAAAGTGCCAACTATGGATATCTGGTCACGCCGGACTGGGACAAAGTCACAAGTTTAGGCCAACCGTGATGGAGCGCAAGCTGGCTACAGGGACCCAGAACAAGATTAGCTTAAATCTTAGTTGCTGTTTGTGAGGTCTCATAACGAGGATGGGTCACTCAGCCAAGGCGATGAGTTGATTCTGAGGAGTTGCGCAGCTGACATGCGGAGTCATTGTCGGGGATCCAGTCGAAAAGGGCTTGCGATGTGAAGTCCGATGTCGGAGAAGATTCGCACAGCAGCTGTACCAATGCAGGCTGTGAGGTCGATGCAAAGTCCTTGCGCGGAAGGAAACCTCACAGCAGAGGCAATGCGTCGATTCTGCTGGGTCCACAGATTGCCTGGCAGAGCACCTTCAGGCCCACTTCCAAGGGTGGAGGACTGGGCTATCACCACTGGACAGGATAGGGCTCACAGATGGCAGAGTCCAGGTGCTGGGTTCAAGGATGTTGGAGCCTTCTTTCCCTGAGCCAGGAAGCCAGCAAACTAGCCATTGGAGTCACTCTGGGATCCTGGGTTCAACAGATGTAGATTCCGTCTTTCTCACCCAGGCAAGAGGACTGCAGGCAGCAGGTCAGCAAAGCAGGGCAGCCATCCTTCAGACAGGGCTCTACAAATCTAAAAAATCTCACTTGACCTGCAGGTCGAGTGAGTAGACTTTTCTACTCGACCTAACAGCAATGCACTCGACCCACAATTGATCGCATAATGGACTTTTTTCAAAACATTTGCAGCGCCAACAACCTAGGAAAACGTTGGCCACCCAAATAAACGGCAAATTTCACCCATTTACCTCCCTATGTATGTGTATCAAAGTGCTGTGGGGAAGGTTTCTGCAAACATACATGGCAAAAAAATACCTTACTTATAAACTTTAAATACAACATATCAGGCTGGCACTTACTTGTAGTGAGGAAGCTGATGCTCAGACTGAGCTAAGGTTTGCGGTTCTTCAGATCGCTGGCTTCTGTCCTTCCCTTTGAAATAACTTTTATGGCCAGAGTCAAGTGCTTGTTCTTTCAAAATAGGGACAGTTGCATATTCATGGACCGGGAAGGCTGTGTCAAGATTGTCATTGTCCAGTGTTTCCTCTGAGCGAAAGCACTACTGTTGGGGTTGGATGAAAGTGTCAACTTTCGAGCTGCTGTCAAGTCTTGTATTGCATTAGCGCTCCGTCAGCTTTGAGGCAGATGAATGTAGCTCTTTTTGTAATCTGTTTATGCTGCCAAGTCCTCAAACTTTCATTTACCTTGCTGTAGCTGTGGCAGAGCTCAATTTGTATGAAAAAAAGTGCCAAGGGCCATGTCAGGAGTCCATGGCTTGGCCGTTCGGGCTGGACTGTTCTCATGAGGCACAGGGGTCATTCAAGACCAATTTCCATATAGCCAGTCCTGAACTGGGGTGCCTGGGGAACAGTGAGCTAAAGAACGATGATGGATTCAACCCAGGTCTGTGACTGGGAGTGTCTCGAAAGGAGACAAACAGCTGTCAATTGTCAGAACTATTTAATAAATTGGTCAAGACTGATTTGCATAGCCAGTCCTGAACTGGGGTGGCGAACAGTGAACTAAAGAACGATGATGGATTCAACCCAGGTCTGTGACTGGAAGTCAGTGTCTCGAAAGGAGACAAACAGCTCCATGGCAAATTGTCAGAAAGTATTTAATAAATTGGTCAAGACTGATTTGCATAGCCAGTCCTGAACTGGGGTGGCGAACAGTGAACTAAAGAACGATGATGGATTCAACCCAGGGCAGTGACTGGGAGTCAGTGTCTCGAAAGGAGAAAAACAGCTGCCACCATGGCAAATTGTCAGAAGTAATTGACAGACACCACAGTGAATGGTAAAACACAAAAATGCACACTTGTTAAGGAAATGGTGCTGATTTGAACAAGAGAGTAGCATTAAACTGAGTCGCTATCTTCTGAGTCAGTAACAACAGCGTTGTTTTGACAAGGATGTTTGTGGCCCATAATATGTCTTGTTCCTGGATTTGCTGAAAGCAAATGCAAAACGGCTGGGTTTGGATCAAAAGTGTCTAACTCCGGACCATCTACTTGGATTCGCATTAAAGCAGACATGGTGTCACTTTTAAGGGACGTACGGAGCTCATTTTTTATTCGGTTCATGCTGCTAAACCCCGTTCACATATTGCTGTTGTTGGACTGATGGAAAGCATGATTTCTAAAATTGGAAGGACATTTTTAACGTCTTCTGGGCGTTTTTTCAATAGCTGAGTGAAGAGGGATACAGGCTTATGCGACATCCTCCGATGAAAGACGTACAGTTTAAAATCTAGCCACTCTCCAGGGGCAGACTGAATTTCTTCATCAGTAAGTACCTTTTTGTAGTACATAACAAGTTCCTCAAATTCTTGATCCCCAAAAACTCTAATCTTTTCAACAGAGTCTGGCCACAAACTAAAATCAAAAATGTTAAACAAAGAATGCGGCTTGCCTGAGATGTGCTTCAGAAAGCGGTCACTCATAAAAGAAGGAGCATTCTCTATTAACTCAATAGTGTCTTCCTTGACACTAGTTTCATTAGAGCTGCCTTTTCTAGCAGGCTTTGCCTGTGTTAGTAACGGGACCCCTGCGAAATTTCCATCTTTAAAAACCAATTGAAATTGTGTTAGTGCTTTTCCTGGCTTTGTTTTCAGCAGTATTAGCTTCTGTTGAAGCACCTCGATTCTTCTTGCAACTTCAGAAATAAGAGTGTCTTCTTGTTGAAATGCCTTAGACACTTGCTGAAGCAGCTCTGTGAAGTCTATCATGAAGTGCAAGAAATAAAGAAACTTTTCCGATTTCATGTCATGAAGCAATCCTTTGGCTTTGTTTGAATATTCATCAGTACCAGTAGCAAGGTGCTCAAGATGAAGTACTGTAGCTTCCCAGTTTGTCTTAAGCGCTGTTACTGCCCTGTGCTGACTTGCTACCCATCTGATTTGCTGCAAGCCACCAAAATGTTGTAACTGCTCTTCCAGATTATCAGCTATCTCTTTAAGTTCCCTTCTCCGCTTAGGTGAATAATAATATAGTTTGAAACATCCTTTGAGCACCTCTTCAAATTTGGATATGTATGAACTCTTTTTTTTAACATCACACACAGCAAGCTCTAGATTGTGAGCTACAAAGTGCACAACTGCAATGTGATTGCAATTGTCCCATCCTTGATGCTTGGAGACTTCGTCCAGTAGCTGCTTCACAGCACCAGACTTAGTACCGAGGTTCACAGCAGCTCCATCTGTATTCAGACCAATGCATTTCTGGCTCAGAATATCCAGAGATATGCCCATGCTTTCCAGGCCAACCATAACAGCATTTTTCACTCCGGACGCAATGGAGTTTTTCATGCTGACAATGTCACACAGATTGGTAACAAGGGTGCCTTCACAAACGAATCGTATATAAATAAGTTCATGTTCCTGAATTCCTTTGTCAGTTGACCCATCTGACAGAACACTGATGAACCTAGTATTTTCTATTTGGGATCGAATTGTCATTTTTAGGGTCTCGGAAATTGCTATTACAAAGTTACGGCATGCATTATCAGTCATATAATTTTCGAAATTCCACTCAGGATTGTTCTTTTTCTGCAGTGAGCAGAGTTTTGGAAACTTAATAAAAGCCTCACCTTGTTTTGCAATATAATAGGCTGTATTAAATAAAATGTTTAAGTGCCGGATATTTTTTTCATGCATTTTTGTGATTGATTTGGCTATGCAGGTTTCCTGTGGCTTTTGAATTGCAGCTTCATGTAATATGCATTTTTCATGCAATTTGCTCTTGTGGTGCCATTCCAACGTCTCCCTTTTGAATTTATCTGTCACACCAACATATAGGGAAGACTTAGTATATGCGAGATGAGGAAATTTCCTGCAAACTCCACAATACAAAACTTGAGATTTTTTAAAACTGGGCTCAACTAGGTCAGCAGCAGCTCCGTTACTTTCCTGTTCTTCAATCACTGCCCACTTGAAATCTTCAAGCCATTTCTGTTGTACAACTCTCTGTCTTTTTTTTTTTGATCATACTCCCTTTGCTTTTGGTGGATTTCTTCTAATGACTTCCTTTTCCCAACTGCTGTACTCTCTCCTGCATTAATTTTAGCTCCAGTGTTTTTTCCGGCCAACCACAACCTGATGTCTGCCATTGCACTCTCTGCCTGTTGTCTGCCTTGTCTTCACTATTAGCCAGCACTGACTCCCTGCTTCTGTCCGCTTTGAGCTAGAATCAAAAACAATAACTCACTGTAATTTAAAAATAATTAACTTGAAGTTTGTACAAACTACAATACTGGGTATAATTTGCTTTCAATAATTAAACAATGATGGTAAGGTTCCAATATACATTTTTAACTGCATCAGATCTGTAACTCACTGTGTGGCACTCTCAGGTTCGCACAAAAGCACCCCAATTTGGAATGCGCTCTAATCAACGATGTGCAACACCAGTGCAGCTTCTGAAATAACTGAGACTCTCTAGTCTGCTCTTGAGTATTGCGGGTTCTAATGGGGGAGGGTTATACCTGTTCAGTAAAACTAAAGGTCTGCCTGACGCTTCCCCCTCCCAAAGCCTAACTCTGGGCCTAAACTTACTTTTTTGGGGGAAACAGGGTGGTAATGGTCACACAATCTGCACAATCCGCACCTTAGGTGATGGTGACACTGTCTTACGAGCAAAATCAAGCAATGAAGGTGAGGAAACATACCATCATAGTAAAACATGATGTTCTAGTAATGCAACTTGCAGCAGTATAAACTCTGGGAAGACATTTAATTTCCATTACCTTCAGATAATAAAACTGACAGAAGTTCGTACGTTTATAAAAGTGCAAGTAACCCTACGGTGCAACACAGCCAAATCAAACTCTCCACATCATTGCGCTTCATCCGGACAAGGCAAGCAAACCTTTTTTAAACAGTGAGAGGGCACAGCACAGACAGTCCGCCACCTGTAAACAAATATTTGCACATGGTCTCTGGCTTCACAACGTAGCTCTGTCACCAGGCAATTAGAGTAGTGAGCATTACTTGGCTCTAGTCTGCCCACATGTTGGGAGCGAATTACATGTTTTCAGAACATGATGTGCATCCACCAAAAAGTGCTTTTTTTGCTCTACACAGTGATAGGACGCTTGACAGTGCAACTACTGTTCTACTTAGTACAGCATTGTCATTCTAATTCGTTGCTTCTGTCGTTTTGCGTATCCTCTTCCCCCTCTTCTGTGTAATCCCTTTCTTATCCCACCCATAATTCAATGTTTTCTTCCCTCCCCTTAATTGCACTGGGATGCATACTGAGGCAGGGCTCATGACTTGGATATTTATGGTCTATGAAAATGAATCTTGAACTGCTCACCAAATGCTCAATTGTCAACAATGTTTAATTTATTTTGCGTACCCCTCAGCTCCCTAAGACCAGCAATCGCCAAAATGCAACACACAAATCTATGTGAAAACATCTTCTATTAGACACTTTACCCCCCACCCCTTCAAATAAAGAGCTTTGACTTCACCATAAGCATTAGCACAGTTGCCAGAACTACCAACTTTCCTTTCGTTCATTTAAATAAATAAATCAAGCGCTCCCTAACCTCTGGCCCACTAAGTGCTGCCCACACTTCTTGTCACTGCCCCAGAAATACCTGCTGCATAACGGGTGCAACGATCTTAGCAGCAACAGCTTTAATTCAACAAAAAAAATATATGGAATGGGGTGGAGGAGTCTATGAATCATAATCATTAATATTGCACCGAGCCATCCACAAGCACTGTGTATAAAAAACATTGCAGTATATTGACATGTAGATATGCGGCCACTGGGTATGGTCGGATTTTCAGCAAAATATGAACCTGCCAGACTTGATACGACCATTCTTCCTAGACACGCCGGGCACACCTTTTGAAAGATACCAGATAAAGGGCGACATATCCAGAAATCCTATATCCTATATCCTATAAATGCCAAACTACTTGCAAATGAGTAAATAGTAATTGCCAGTACAAGAAATTTAAAATGATATACACTCATTTCAGAACAATAAAAAAAAGTTTCCCTCTGTATTATTAATGGTGCCTGGAGTGTCCATTTTCATTACTACATTTTAGATCTCCATCCGCCATTACAAATTAAGGTTGAATGCCCACTATCGCACCGAGCCCGAGGTGAGCAGTCTACTTGCAGGCACAGGTTGCTAATTACATTAATAAATCACTCACGGACTGAAAAGAATGCACGGTGAACGTATGCGCAAATACGTGCTAAACATAACAGTAAATACATCTGTTGTGGGGGTATGAAAGCCACTTGCAGGGTAAATGTAATACAGCGCTGTGCAAAACTCCTTATGAATGAATTAATAAAACACTCCGATGTTCGGTCAGGTTTGATAGCACACTCTCACACCGGTGCTTCCTGAAAGGTGTTGATATGTATCAATAATATCACTGTTGTCTCCTTAGAAAGCACCGCACACAGGGGTTTAACCCACAGACTGTACTGTTTACTCGGAATGATAACGAGCAGGCCTGACAATCTCTGATGACTGAAGTCATTCAAGAAACCAGAGTGCCTGCATGCCCCCAGGTAAACAGCTTCTTTCCTTGTGACCCACAACTGCCCAACAGAGGACTGTGTGCAGGGCTGGGGAGGGGGGGGTTTAACACTGTGCACTTTGATTAATACACTTTCCATTCCGTGAACACTGCGTGACCAGTGTGGAGTAATTGTATATCCAGTCAATCCCGGGTTCTATCTCTTTAATCTTTTTATTTCTCAAATTGTGCCCCTTCATTTCAAGTGTCTCTTGCAAATTAAAAATATAGATAATAAGGGGAATACAGACTCCTTTCACAGGCCGCTAGTTGTAAAAGGAAGTGAACCAAGGCTAGTACTTGACACAGGGGTTGAAAGCCTCAATCATGTGCTGTGCTCATCAAAGTGACAATGAAATCAAAAATACACTAGTCTACTGATGATTAGTTGATAAGTTTTGCGGTCGGCGGGCCAAAATGAAATTTAATGTGAAAACGGACTCACCTCTGCCAAAATCGCCCTGCACTCCGAGTCCCGACTCCACCGAGGAGAGCGCGTGGTGGCGTGCTACGTCACTGCTGCACTTTAAGCAGCATAGCGCGGGGGCAGGCCAGGGCCGTCATTGGTAGCGCTTTCGCGCGCTACAAGATTGACGGCCCTGGCACCCAAACAATAGGCAATGCGTGCATGATGCCCCCTACGCCTTTCACAGCGCACCACACCCGCGTGCATGATACATGCTATGCTGCCCCCTAAGCCTTTCATCGCGCACCGCACCCTGCGCCGCAATGCTGCCACCTAGAGCCTTCCACATGCTACTGCACCTACCTCAGAGGCACTCGCCAGGCCGGTCAAGTAGGCCTTGAAACTGACTCGACCTGCAGAAAATTCACTCGCATTTGCGAGCGGGCGAGTGGATTTGTGGAGCCCTGTTCAGAGTAGCAGTCCAGAAGTGCACCAGTCCTTTCAGCAGCACAGCAGTCCTTCTTTATGGCAGAGTATTCACAGGTCCAGAAGTGGACTGAAGGGTTGATGTATGAGGTCCAATATGTTTACCTGGGTCTTACTTTGAAGTGGGAGAAGCTTCTAGAGATTTCCCTTTGATGTCTGCAGGCTTACTACCCTCCCTGCACAGGCTCCAGACTAAATACATGAGGTATGCAGCCTTTGTGTGGGGGAAGGGCACCGACTATTCAAGTGTAAGTAGGACTGTGCCCAGCTCTGCCCTTCCATTGTGCCAGTCATGGCCCATCCAGTAACACCTAAGCTGTCTATTGTGTGTGGCTGTCTAGGAGGAATACACTAAGCCCATCTGTCAGCTACACCCAGTCCTGTGACCCAGAGACAGGCTGCAGGCACTAAATGACCGAGGCAGGAAAATGCCAACTTTATAAAAGTGTAATTTTCAAAATTCTAATTTAAAATTCGACTTTACCATCAGAGAGGATTCTTTATTACAATTCAAAAGACACCAAATATGAACTGGTTACTTGTTCCCATCTGGAGGCTACAGCTTATTAAATGAAATAAGGTACTCCATTGTTCTACTATGGGAGTGGTAGGCCTTGCAGTAGTGAAAAATAATTGAGTTTTTCACTACCAGGACATACAACACTTACAAGTATATGTTATGAGTTCTTATAAAAGCACATGTCTGCCCCAGCATCGGGGCGTCCCAGCACTGAAACTGACAGGTGCAGCAGGGGATGATTTCACCTAGAGGTTTGAGAAAAGCCATGATCTGATTGTTTTTCTAAAAGCCCAGTGGTCTTGCGTGTATCATGCAGCAAGGGGAATAGAGTTCCATAAGCCTGTAACCAAGGCGCTGAAAGAGCTCCCCCCTGCTCTTGACCTACGTATTCTGGGGACTGTGGTAAGATACAAACCTGCAGGGCACGCGGCGGAACATAGAGCGAGCACAGCCCGTTCAAGATGTGTGGACCATGGCCATGTAAGATCTTGTGTCTGGTACAGAGAGTTTTAGATTTCTATGTCCAACTCCCTGCCATAGGGACTGTCCAGAGCATACCCTAGGGGTGACATATGTATTAACAAGCATTTACAATGCAATGGTCTCGGCATTATCAAAGGAAGAGCTATTGGCATTGCTCATGACATTTTTTTTTTAACATAAATAAATGGTATTGTCATTTACAATTGCAATAGGTGAGCATTGGAGAGTATTCGTGGACACAGAGCCACACACACAAAGAGCCACACACACAGAGCCCCACACACACACAGAGCCCCCCCACACACACAGAGCCCCTCACACACACACAGAGCCCCTCACACACACACAGAGCCCCTCACACACACACAGAGCCCCTCACACACACACAGAGCCCCCCCACACACACACAGCTCCCCCCACACACACAGCCCCCCACACACACACACAGCCCCCCACACACACACACAGAGCCCCACACACAAACACAGAGCCCCACACACACACACAGAGCCCCACACACACAGAGCCCCACACACACACAGAGCCCCACACACACACACACAGAGCCCCACACACACACAGCCCCCCACACACGCACAGCCCTACACCCCCACATACACCCCCACACACACAGAGCCACACACACAGATATGTGTCCCAACTGTAAAATAACCCTTTTTTCCATTATAACAGTAGAGGATAGGTCCTTACCATTCAAGATTGTAAGGTGAGCACGGCGATGGTGACCTAATGATGGCACAAATGCCCTCTTTATTATTAGGAATATCTGAAAGGTAGAGAGAAAATTGTGGGCTTTATTAAGCTGTGGGGTGGACAGGTTGTTATTCAAATGGACTCTACTGAAAGGGCACGCATGACTTGTAGTGAATTGTTGACATGGCGCGGTGGGAGTGCGCGTGTTAACGCAGCCACATGTGCAATAAAAATAAGGTATCATGCTTATACCTGCTCGAGTGAAGATAATTATAACACTATTGGGCAATTTCTGTGGATGCGGGGACTTGTACAGTAAAAAATGAGTGAGTGCTACTATTGAAAGGATGCACACATTTGGAATGGTCACTCACGTATTATAGTAAAATGTTTCTCAAGCCGCAGGGGTGGAAAAAATGTGCAGTTGGGTCCGACCTGTGCAAGAAAACAAAGAGCGTCATGTTAGCGCTGCGCGTTTAGCGTGGAGTGCTGTGCTAATTGACAAACTAATTAGTGGCTGTCACTCACTGATTTTGTTTGTTTGACGGGTGCTTCTGATGCAGGGAAGCTGTAAGTCTCTTTCACTCTGGGGCAACCTGTAATAAATGCACAAGTTTGAAAAATTTGTGTAGCCAACATGTGTCAGCTACTTCGAGAAACCATGCTGCGGGAGTGTAACTCACTTTTGAAGTCGGAGCACCGTGTTCAGCTAGGAGTGTATCGGTGAACGATCGTTAAGACGATTCCTCTACCAAAAAGACAAGCGGGGTGTCTGTGTGCGTGTCGCCTAAGAGCAGCGGTCTCTGTGATACAAATGAACGCGCACTGTGAACTTCCCTGGTTTTGGCAGCTTGAGTGATTGCAGCGTCCCTCTCACCATTCACGACTCTGGCATCTCAAAAATGCGGACGCTTCAGGCAAACTTAAAGATTCTGCTGACGTCAGGGGCGCGTTGCACGCTGGTGCATGTAGTTTGTAAATAAGTGGCATGACGTTTGGGCAACATAAGTTTGGAGCAGGAAATTGCACATGAGGATTTAGAGTCTATTTATCTCAGACATGTCGTTGAAGCCACCATCTTTCTCCGAGGCAAGGCAGAAATGCCTTGGAGAAAGCACCGTAATTTTCCAGCGTTCTGTAATACTACTTGGAGTAAACATGCTTCAATGCGTGGAGGCTTTAAGTTGTTGGGAGGGATTATCCCCAAAAATGTGAATGCATCTACCTACTTTGAGTTTCTGAGCCTTTACACGTGTTTCCTTGGCCTAGTCTTACTCTGGAGGAAGCCAGGGATGTACTCCTGTGAAGGACAAGAAGACAGGCATACATCTGTTCCCACGATGGCAATAAGCAATGAATACCTCACCAAATTGGTCAGTTATTCAGGAGAAGTTTTTTTTTCCACAAGGAAATACACACTCCCTTTGGAGAACAAAAAGGAAAAAAAGTTAGCAAGTACTTTGGTTAAGCGATAACAAACATACACACTACGTACAATTACGCATGCACAACCACTCATGCTTGTAGGATGCTACTGTTGGAGTGTCACAAGTGTACACGCGGAACTATGTATGAATTACAGAAATTCAGAATTGTAAGTCTACTTCTATGTGTAAACCCATGAGCGTAGATTTACACATTTCATAACTGACCCTCCACAGACTGGACTCGCTGGTGGAAGTAGTGGCAGTTTGTCAGTGGCCCAGGAGACTTCCAGCAGCATCACTGCAGGTGGGTGTAGTGGCACTGTAGGCGAAATCCATCGGGGTTCAACCAAAGCTGATATAGACTATCCGGTGAGGGGAACAACTGTGGTGCCACGAATCCCCCCCCCCCTACCCCCCTCAGTCCCCCCCAAAAAACAGTGCAGGAAAGTCAAAGTCAGCTTGTGAGGCTTGCACAAGGAAAATGTGGCCACCAAGAACTATATTGTGTTTAATGAACCAGGTACAGCCCCTGTGCTTTAACTGTAGTTAAAACTCCCATATAAATAAATACATAAACCAATGAATGAATGAAATCCTGGGCAGGCGTTGGTGTAATAATACCAGAGAGCTGACCTCACCTGCATCAATCGGCCTGTGAGCCTTGAGCAGACAGACAGCAATAAAGTAACCCTTTAATGACAAACATATTGACAATAAACACCCACAATCCCTGTGTGCTGTGGACACAAGGCCGTCCTGTGAGCACATGTCTCCTGTTTCTGCGCATTTCCAGTGAGGTGGTAATGCTGTGGCCACACTAAGGTGATACCACATGAAGGTACAAAGGTCTGGGACAGTTTGCCATCAGCAAAAGGTTTGTGTCAAAACATGCTAAATAATCTAGTAGACTGTGCGGTCGAGACACGCCTCATGCTATTCCACAGCACTTTTTAGTGTAACCCCGAATCCAGCTGAAATAACATGGGGGGGGGGGGGGGGCTCAATGCTGAAGAGGGGGGGATTCACAGGAGCTCGTGGAAAAGTAAGATATCCACTCCCAGAGCTTAAACCTGCCCTGGAGAAGATTTCTGACTTTAGGACTTGTCACAGGATTCCGAAGGTACCCCGGGGGCACTGCAACTGTGGCAGATTTTAAGCAACACTCACGTGTAACCACAATGTATCAAACACCAGTGACTGATTCTGACAGTGAAGCACAAACCGGCTCCTGCACTTTGAAACTTATCTTCGAGGAAAATATTATGTACCGCGAAAGTCTTTTCAGTAGAGACGGCGGACGAGGTTCCAAGGTTTGTTTTCTGTTGCTCGCAGGATGTTTGCAAAAAACACTGCAACAGCAACAACAGATATCGTCTCTGTCACCTTGGTGTGAAAAACATGGATTTGAGATAGTTGCTCATTTAACACTAGCAACATGGTTCTGTTTAAAAGATATTTTGCTAAAAACTATTCGAGTTATTTTCCTGTAAAATATCAACATGTGTTTATTAGCTCAAAAAAAAACAAGCGCCCTCCCTTCCTTCTGATGCTGCCCGGGAACTACCTACCCACGGTCCCTGCTTTCTCTATCCTTAAGTGAAAGCACTTGGTCCCTGCACTAATAAGTAATTGAATGTTAAGGGAGGAGTGCAAAGTAGTACCTCTGTCCGGGAACAGAAGTACGGATCCGCATGAGGTCTCAGGCAGAAGAATGTGGGTGGCATAAACGCCGCCATGGGGCAAAGGTCCACTGTCGGGGAGGAGGGCTCTAATGCGAGCCTCTCTCTGAGCGGGGGCGTTGCGGTTAAGTTGGGAAGGTGGGGTGAGGGGAGTAGAGGCAACCCCCCGCTATGTACTTGTTTAAGAACAGAACCCACGTTATCGCCTTCGCCCACCCACTGCGTCAATACCTTAGGTAAGCGCAGGTCTGCATTGGAGCTACAGAATGTGAATTTAAAAAAATCTGAAAAGACTCGGGTGAGGAACGCAGGATATGAGCCAACTCTGGTCGGTGCAGCTGTGAGCAGCACAGCCTTCTCAAGGTTCAACAATCGTCGTTAAACGTGATCCGCATTAGCAACGCTGCGAGAACGGAAAGGGTGGAGCTCGGCTCACCCTGGACATATCTGATAACGTCTCTCCTTCCTTCCACGACTTGCCCTCCCAGCCCCAGACAGGATATGGGTGTGGAGGTGCCCATCACGCAGCACAGAGGGAAAAGGTTAAATTAAGTGTAGGGGGTTGAGGTGAGGGCCATGACATCACCCCGTGCAGGCAAAGGAGAATCACCTAACGAGCTACGAGCCGCGCTGGGCCGCGCCTGATAAGGAGGTGATTGATTGCAACTGTTTCTCAGGCCGACCACTAGCTATCGACACTGAGCAGTGCCCACGCTGCGCCACAACAACCGCACCAGGCAACTATCAGAAGACAAGTAACATTAGACGGCCATTGGCAGAAGAGTCCAAAGTACGGTCACGGTGCGGGAAGTCGGCTGGGCAAAGATATTTGAAATGTGCCCATAGAGCAGAACAATGGGGTGCGGGAGAGGCTTCCGAGGGGACCGGGACCGAGCTGGCACAGACTGACGAAAAAACAGCCCTGGAAAAAAAAAAGAAAAACACCCACAATGGGCCCACCTCTGCATGACGTAAAAAAGGGGCGGGGCTTAAAAAAAGACCGAAACGCCCACGAATCTGCTCAAGCCGGGGACAAACACTAATTGACACACATCTCTTCCAATGGCTAGCCTCCATTTATGGAGCTAGCCAATGGAAGAGAGAGGCGGGTTAAAGCCCCACTGTTAAAGTCATAAAATCTTCGGCTCTGCCCACTGCTTCGCAGTGCGACGGTAGCCTCGACCTAAAAAGGATGGTTGACCCTGGCATAAGGTTTAGTTTGCCATATCGAAATGACAGTTTAAAATTGCACACACAGGCTGCAATGGCTGGCCTGGGACATGTTTAAGGGCTACTTAAGTGGGTGGAACAATCAATGCTGCAGGCCCACTAGTAACATTTCATTTACAGGCCCGGGCACAGGTAATGCCACTTTATTAGGTGCTTACAAGTAAATTATATACTCCAATTGGGATAAGCCAATGCTACCATGTTAGCACTGGTTAGCAGTGGTAAGGTACACTGAGTCCTCAGGCCAGTGAAAACGAGATCCGCCAAAATAGAGGGCGTGAAGGCAAAAAGTTTGGGTGGAGACCACTCAAAGGCTGACAGGTCTAACAATGGCTCATACTACACATGTACATACAAGGTCTACGTAGGCCTTAGAGAGACCTCCTCCTGCCACAGTAGTACCATGTGTAGCGCAGACCCACCCCTCCCCCCATGGACAGTCACCCCCCTCCTCTATCCTCACTGAGGAGATCTTCCATGGATGCCTCTTCAGGCCTTCCTTAATTGAATCCCTGTGATCCGGAGCCTGGTTTGTTCTCATTAGACCTCTAGGTCCCTGCAGCACCAGTGCTGCAATCAAGCTAGAGTTAGTGCTGTGGCTTTCAAGCACTGCAGGAACATGCTCAGTGAACTGCTCTCATCGTTCACCGGGGGTACATTGGAGGCAGCACTGGCGATGATTAGGGACTTAAATGATTAAAGAGTGAACATGGGGATAAAAACTGCCCATGTCATAAGAAGAGGATTCAAGGTTTAAGAAACTTGGGTGGTTGTGTGTGCAGTGACCCTGCTAGGGTGGTTGTGTGGTGGCCCTTGCTTTGCTTCTCTACCCGTGTGTGCAGTGACCCTGCTAGGGTGGTTGTGTGGTGGCCCTTGCTTTGCTTCTCTACCAGTGTGTGCAGTGACCCTGCTAGGGTGGTTGTGTGGAGACCCCTGCGCTGCTTCTCTGCTGTGGTGGTGGGTGCAATGACCCTGCTAGGGTGGTTGTGCGGTGTCCCTTGCTCTGCTTCTCTGCTGTGGTGGTGTGTGTGGTGACCCTGCTAGGGTGGTTGTGTGGTGGCCCTTTCTCTGCTTCTCTGCTCGGGTGGTGGTGTGTGCAGTGACCCTGTTAGGGTGGTTTTGTGGTGGCCCTTGCTCTGCTTCTCTGCTGGGGTGGTGGTGTGTTCAGTGACCCTGCTAGGGTGATTGTGTGGTGGCCCTTGCTTTGCTTCTCTACCAGTGTGGTGGTGTGTGCAGTGATCCTGCTAGGGTGATTGTGTGGTGGCCCTTGCTTTGCTTCTCTACCAGTGTGTGCAGTGACCCTGCTAGGGTGGTTGTGTGGTGACCCCTGCGCTGCTTCTCTGCTGTGGTGGTGGGTGCAGTGACCCTGCTAGGGTGGTTGTGCGGTGTCCCTTGCTCTGCTTCTCTGCTGTGGTGGTGTGTGTGGTGACCCTGCTAGGGTGGTTGTGTGGTGGCCCTTTCTCTGCTTCTCTGCTCGGGTGGTGGTGTGTGCAGTGACCCTTTTAGGGTGGTTGTGTGGTGGCCCTTGCTCTGCTTCTCTGCTGTGGTGGTGTGTGTGGTGACCCTGCTAGGGTGGTTGTGTGGTGGCCCTTTCCCTGCTTCTCTGCTCGGGTGGTGGTGTGTGCAGTGACCCTTTTAGGGTGGTTGTGTGGTGGCCCTTTCTCTGCTTCTCTGCTCGGGTGGTGGTGTGTGCAGTGACCCTGTTAGGGTGGGTGTGTGGTGGCCCTTGCTCTGCTTCTCTGCTGGGGTGGTGGTGTGTTCAGTGACCCTGCTAGGGTGATTGTGTGGTGGTCCTTGCTTTGCTTCTCTACCAGTGTGGTGGTGTGTGCAGTGACCCTGCTAGGGTGATTGTGTGGTGGCGCTTGCTTTGCTTCTCTACCAGTGTGTGCAGTGACCCTGCTAGGGTGGTTGTGTGGTGGCCCTTGCTCTGCTTCTCTGCTGGGGTGGTGGTGTGTGCAGTGACCCTGCTAGGGTGGTTGTGCGGTGTCCTCTGCTTTGCTACTCTACTTGGGTGGTGGTGTGTGCAGTGACCCTGCTAGGGTGGTTGTGTGGTTGCCCTTGCTCTGCTTCTCTGCTGGGGTGGTGGTGTGTGCAGTGACCCTACTAGGGTGGTTGTGCGGTGTCCCCTGCTTTGCTACTCTACTTGGGTGGTGGTGTGTGCAGTGACCCTGCTAGGGTGGTTGTGTGGTGGCCCTTGCTCTGCTTCTCTGCTGGGGTGGTGGTGTGTGCAGTGACCCTGCTAGGGTGGTTGTGTGGTGGCCCTTGCTTTGCTTCTCTACCAGAGTGGTGGTGTGTGCAGTGACCCTGGTAGGGTGGTTGTGTGGTGGCCCTTGCTTTGCTTCTCTACCAGAGTGGTGGTGTGTGCAGTGACCCTGCTAGGGTGGTTGTGTGGTGGCCCTTGCTCTGCTTCTCTGCTGGGGTGGTGGTGTGTGCAGTGACCCTGCTAGGGTGGTTGTGTGGTGTCCCCTGCTTTGCTACTCTACTTGGGTGGTGGTGTGTGCAGTGACCCTGCTAGGGTGGTTGTGCGGTGTCCCCTGCTTGGCTACTCTACTTGGGTGGTGGTGTGTGCAGTGGCCCTGCTAGGGTGGTTGTGTGGTGGCCCTTGCTCTGCTTCTCTGCTGGGTTGGTGGTGTGTGCAGTGACCCTGCTAGGGTGGTTGTGCGGTGTCCCTTGCTCTGCTTCTCTGCTGTGGTGGTGTGTGTGGTGACCCTGCTAGGGTGGTTGTGTGGTGGCCCTTGCTCTGCTTCTCTGCTCGGGTGGTGGTGTGTGCAGTGACCCTTTTAGGGTGGTTGTGTGGTGGCCCTTGCTCTGCTTCTCTGCTGTGGTGGTGTGTGTGGTGACCCTGCTAGGGTGGTTGTGTGGTGGCCCTTTCTCTGCTTCTCTGCTCGGGTGGTGGTGTGTGCAGTGACCCTGCTAGGGTGGTTGTGCGGTGTCCCTTGCTCTGCTTCTCTGCTGTGGTGGTGTGTGCAGTGACCCTGCTAGGGTGGTTGTGTGGTGTCCCTTGCTCTGCTTCTCTGCTGGGGTGGTGGTGTGTGCAGTGACCCTGGTAGGGTGGTTGTGTGGTGGCCCTTGCTCTGCTTCTCTGCTGGGTTGGTGGTGTGTGCAGTGACCCTGCTAGGGTGGTTGTGTGGTGGCCCTTGCTCTGCTTCTCTGCTGGGTTGGTGGTGTGTGCAGTGACCCTGCTAGGGTGGTTGTGCGGTGTCCCTTGCTCTGCTTCTCTGCTGTGGTGGTGTGTGTGGTGACCCTGCTAGGGTGGTTGTGTGGTGGCCCTTGCTCTGCTTCTCTGCTGGGGTGGTGGTGTGTGCAGTGACCCTGGTAGGGTGGTTGTGTGGTGGCCCTTGCTCTGCTTCTCTGCTGGGTTGGTGGTGTGTGCAGTGACCCTGCTAGGGTGGTTGTGTGGTGGCCCTTGCTCTGCTTCTCTGCTGGGTTGGTGGTGTGTGCAGTGACCCTGCTAGGGTGGTTGTGCGGTGTCCCTTGCTCTGCTTCTCTGCTGTGGTGGTGTGTGTGGTGACCCTGCTAGGATGGTTGTGTGGTGGCCCTTGCTCTGCTTCTCTGCTGGGGTGGTGGTGTGTGCAGTGACCCTGGTAGGGTGGTTGTGTGGTGGCCCTTGCTCTGCTTCTCTGCTGTGGTGGTGTGTGCAGTGACCCTGCTAGGGTGGTTGTGCGGTGTCCCTTGCTCTGCTTCTCTGCTGGGTTGGTGGTGTGTGCAGTGACCCTGCTAGGGTGGTTGTGCGGTGTCCCCTGCTTTGCTACTCTACTTGGGTGGTGGTGTGTGCAGTGACCCTGCTAGGGTGGTTGTGTGGTGGCCCTTGCTCTGCTTCTCTGCTGGGGTGGTGGTGTGTGCAGTGACCCTGCTAGGGTGGTTGTGCGGTGTCCCTTGCTCTGCTTCTCTGCTGTGGTGGTGTGTGTGGTGACCCTGCTAGGGTGGTTGTGTGGTGGCCCCTGCTTTGCTACTCTACTTGGGTGGTGGTGTGTGCAGTGACCCTGCTAGGGTGGTTGTGTGGTGGCCCTTGCTCTGCTTCTCTGCTGGGGTGGTGGTGTGTGCAGTGACCCTGCTAGGGTGGTTGTGCGGTGTCCCTTGCTCTGCTTCTCTGCTGTGGTGGTGTGTGTGGTGACCCTGCTAGGGTGGTTGTGTGGTGGCCCCTGCTTTGCTACTCTACTTGGGTGGTGGTGTGTGCAGTGACCCTGCTAGGGTGGTTGTGTGGTGGCCCTTGCTCTGCTTCTCTGCTGGGGTGGTGGTGTGTGCAGTGACCCTGGTAGGGTGGTTGTGTGGTGGCCCTTGCTCTGCTTCTCTGCTCGGGTGGTGGTGTGTGCAGTGACCCTGGTAGGGTGGTTGTGTGGTGGCCCTTTCTCTGCTTCTCTGCTCGGGTGGTGGTGTGTGCAGTGACCCTGGTAGGGTGGTTGTGTGGTGGCCCTTGCTCTGCTTCTCTGCTGGGTTGGTGGTGTGTGCAGTGACCCTGCTAGGGTGGTTGTGTGGTGGCCCTTGCTCTGCTTCTCTGCTGGGGTGGTGGTGTGTGCAGTGACCCTGCTAGGGTGGTTGTGCGGTGTCCCTTGCTCTGCTTCTCTGCTGTGGTGGTGTGTGTGGTGACCCTGCTAGGGTGGTTGTGTGGTGGCCCCTGCTTTGCTACTCTACTTGGGTGGTGGTGTGTGCAGTGACCCTGCTAGGGTGGTTGTGTGGTGGCCCTTGCTCTGCTTCTCTGCTGGGGTGGTGGTGTGTGCAGTGACCCTGGTAGGGTGGTTGTGTGGTGGCCCTTGCTCTGCTTCTCTGCTCGGGTGGTGGTGTGTGCAGTGACCCTGGTAGGGTGGTTGTGTGGTGGCCCTTTCTCTGCTTCTCTGCTCGGGTGGTGGTGTGTGCAGTGACCCTGGTAGGGTGGTTGTGTGGTGGCCCTTGCTCTGCTTCTCTGCTGGGTTGGTGGTGTGTGCAGTGACCCTGCTAGGGTGGTTGTGTGGTGGCCCTTGCTCTGCTTCTCTGCTGGGTTGGTGGTGTGTGCAGTGACCCTGCTAGGGTGGTTGTGTGGTGGCCCTTGCTCTGCTTCTCTGCTGGGTTGGTGGTGTGTGCAGTGACCCTGCTAGGGTGGTTGTGCGGTGTCCCTTGCTCTGCTTCTCTGCTGTGGTGGTGTGTGTGGTGACCCTGCTAGGGTGGTTGTGTGGTGGCCCTTTCTCTGCTTCTCTGCTCGGGTGGTGGTGTGTGCAGTGACCCTTTTAGGGTGGTTGTGTGGTGGCCCTTGCTCTGCTTCTCTGCTGGGGTGGTGGTGTGTGCAGTGACCCTGGTAGGGTGGTTGTGTGGTGGCCCTTGCTCTGCTTCTCTGCTGGGGTGGTGGTGTGTGCAGTGACCCTGGTAGGGTGGTTGTGTGGTGGCCCTTGCTCTGCTTCTCTGCTGTGGTGGTGTGTGTGGTGACCCTGCTAGGGTGGTTGTGTGGTGGCCCTTGCTCTGCTTCTCTGCTGTGTTGGTGGTGTGTGCAGTGACCCTGCTAGGGTGGTTGTGTGGTGGCCCTTGCTCTGCTTCTCTGCTGGGTTGGTGGTGTGTGCAGTGACCCTGCTAGGGTGGTTGTGTGGTGGCCCTTGCTCTGCTTCTCTGCTGGGTTGGTGGTGTGTGCAGTGACCCTGGTAGGGTGGTTGTGCGGTGTCCCTTGCTCTGCTTCTCTGCTGTGGTGGTGTGTGTGGTGACCCTGCTAGGGTGGTTGTGTGGTGGCCCCTGCTTTGCTTCTCTGCTGGGTTGGTGGTGTGTGCAGTGACCCTGCTAGGGTGGTTGTGTGGTGGCCCTTGCTCTGCTTCTCTGCTGGGTTGGTGGTGTGTGCAGTGACCCTGCTAGGGTGGTTGTGTGGTGGCCCTTGCTCTGCTTCTCTGCTGTGGTGGTGTGTGTGGTGACCCTGCTAGGGTGGTTGTGCGGTGTCCCCTGCTTTGCTACTCTACTTGGGTGGTGGTGTGTGCAGTGGCCTTGCCTGAGTGGTGGTGTGGTGGCATCGGACACTACAGTTCAGTATGAGCTCCCAACCACAAGACTGCCTGTACCGTGTCACAGGCGCAGTCACCTGTGCCTCGTCACAGGCGCAGTCACCTATGCCTCATCACAGGCACAGTCACCTGTGCCGTTTCAGAGGCGCAGACACCTGTGCTGTTTCACAGGCGCAGTCACCTGTGCCGCGTCACTGGCGCAGTCACCTGTGCCGCGTCACTGGCGCAGTCACCTATGCCATGTCACTGGTGCAGTCACCTGTGCCCCGTCACTGGCACAGTCACCTGTGCCCCGTCCCAGGCTCAGTCACCTGTACCGTGTCGCAGGCGCATTCACCTGTGCCGCGTCACAGGCGCAGTTACCTGTGCCCCGTCACAGGCGCAGTCACCTGTACCGTGTCGCAGGCACATTCACCTGTGCCCCGTCACAGGTGCAGTCACCTGTGCCCCGTCACAGGTGCAGTCACCTGTGCCCAGTCACAGGCGCAGTAACCTGCGCCGCGTCACAGGCGCAGTCACCTGCGCCGCGTCACAGGCGCAGTCACCTGTCCCGCGTCACAGGCGCAGTCACTTGCGCCGCGTCACAGGCGCAGTCACCTGTCCCGCGTCACAGGCGCAGTCACCTGTACCGTGTCGCAGGCACATTCACCTGTGCCCCGTCACAGGTGCAGTCACCTGTGCCCCGTCACAGGTGCAGTCACCTGTGCCCAGTCACAGGCGCAGTAACCTGTGCCGTGTCACAGGCGCAGCCACATGTGCCCCGTCACAGGCGCAGTCACCTGTACCGTGTCGCGGGCACATTCACCTGTGCCCCGTCACAGGTGCAGTCACCTGTGCCGCGTCACAGGCGCAGTCACCTGTGCCCCGTCACAGGCGCAGTCACCTATGCCCAGTCACAGGCGCAGTAACCTGCGCCGCGTCACAGGCGCAGTCACCTGCGCCGCGTCACAGGCGCAGTCACCTGTGCCCCGTCACAGGCGCAGTCACCTATGCCCAGTCACAGGCGCAGTAACCTGTGCCCCGTCACAGGCACAGTCACCTGTGCCCAGTCACAGGCGCAGTCACCTGTGCCGCGTCACAGGCGCAGTCACCTATGCCCAGTCACAGGCGCAGTAACCTGTCCCGCGTCACAGGCGCAGTCACTTGCGCCGCGTCACAGGCGCAGTCACCTGCGCCGCGTCACAGGCGCAGTCACCTGTCCCGCGTCACAGGCGCAGTCACTTGCGCCGCGTCACAGGCGCAGTCACCTGTCCCGCGTCACAGGCGCAGTCACCTGTACCGTGTCGCAGGCACATTCACCTGTGCCCCGTCACAGGTGCAGTCACCTGTGCCCCGTCACAGGTGCAGTCACCTGTGCCCAGTCACAGGCGCAGTAACCTGTGCCGTGTCACAGGCGCAGCCACATGTGCCCCGTCACAGGCGCAGTCACCTGTACCGTGTCGCAGGCACATTCACCTGTGCCCCGTCACAGGTGCAGTCACCTGTGCCGCGTCACAGGCGCAGTCACCTGTGCCCCGTCACAGGCGCAGTCACCTATGCCCAGTCACAGGCGCAGTAACCTGCGCCGCGTCACAGGCGCAGTCACCTGCGCCGCGTCACAGGCGCAGTCACCTGTGCCCCGTCACAGGCGCAGTCACCTATGCCCAGTCACAGGCGCAGTAACCTGTGCCCCGTCACAGGCACAGTCACCTGTGCCCAGTCACAGGCGCAGTCACCTATGCCCAGTCACAGGCGCAGTAACCTGTGCCCCGTCACAGGCGCAGTCACCTGTGCCCAGTCACAGGCGCAGTCACCTGTGCCCCGTCACAGGCGCAGTAACCTGTGCCCCGTCACAGGCACAGGCACCTGTGCCCAGTCACAGGCGCAGTCACCTGTGCCGCGTCACAGGCGCAGTCACCTATGCCCAGTCACAGGCGCAGTAACCTGTGCCCCGTCACAGGCGCAGTCACCTGTGCCGCGTCACAGGCGCAGTCACCTGTGCCGCGTCACAGGCGCAGTCACCTATGCCCAGTCACGGCGCAGTAACCTGTGCCCCGTCACAGGCACAGTCACCTGTGCCCAGTCACAGGCGCAGTCACCTGTGCCCCGTCACAGGCGCAGTAACCTGTGCCCCGTCACAGGCACAGTCACCTGTGCCCAGTCACAGGCGCAGTCACCTGTGCCGCGTCACAGGCGCAGTCACCTATGCCCAGTCACAGGCGCAGTCACCTATGCCCAGTCACAGGCGCAGTAACCTGCGCCGCGTCACAGGCGCAGTCACCTGCGCCGCGTCACAGGCGCAGTCACCTGTGCCCCGTCACAGGCGCAGTCACCTATGCCCAGTCACAGGCGCAGTCACCTGTGCCCCGTCACAGGCACAGTCACCTGTGCCCAGTCACAGGCGCAGTCACCTGTGCCGCGTCACAGGCGCAGTCACCTATGCCCAGTCACAGGCGCAGTAACCTGTGCCCCGTCACAGGCGCAGTCACCTGTGCCCAGTCACAGGCGCAGTCACCTGTGCCCAGTCACAGGCGCAGTCACCTGTGCCCCGTCACAGGCGCAGTAACCTGTGCCCCGTCACAGGCGCAGTCACCTGTGCCCAGTCACAGGCGCAGTCACCTGTGCCGCGTCACAGGCGCAGTCACCTGTGCCCAGTCACAGGCGCAGTAACCTGTGCCCCGTCACAGGCGCAGTCACCTGTGCCCAGTCACAGGCGCAGTCACCTGTGCCCAGTCACAGGCGCAGTCACCTGTGCCCCGTCACAGGCACAGTCACCTGTGCCCAGTCACAGGCGCAGTCACCTATGCCCAGTCACAGGCGCAGTAACCTGTGCCCCGTCACAGGCACAGTCACCTGTGCCCTGTCACAGGCGCAGTCACCTGTGCCCCGTCACAGGCGCAGTAACCTGTGCCCCGTCACAGGCACAGTCACCTGTGCCCAGTCACAGGCGCAGTCACCTGTGCCGCGTCACAGGCGCAGTCACCTATGCTCAGTCACAGGCGCAGTCACCTGTGCCGCGTCACAGGCGCAGTCACCTATGCCCCGTCACAGGCGCCGTCATCGCCTGCTTCCCATTCATGGACTCCTGTGGGATCAGAGCCTCCGCGCGACATATGCTGCGCGCTAACTGAAGATGAGAAGACAGAACAATATCCACTCCCAGGTAGGCGCAGCATCGCCAGTAGGCCTAGGTATACCTGAAGTGTTTATATATTTACAACGAGGAGTAAGCATATCATTGGCATTGTGCACATGTATGGACAGTGTAATAACAACCCACCCTGAAAGAACTATAGACTTAAACACATGCTCTTCACAATAAATTAGACTAGCCTATTGCTTTTGTCATAACATTTCAATATAAACATTTTAGACTTGTGGTAAAGGACATAACTTTTCCAAGCACCCACCTCCGGTAATGATCACAATCCTTGTCCGGGTGAACCCTCAAAGTCACTATATGAGCCGGAGCTCTACCAGTTACGGCGCAGAGCAGACAGGCCTACTTTGAGGCAATGTGTAAAGTATTTATGCAGTAATAAAACAGTTATAAAGTTGAAATGCAAAACAATACACATCCCAAAACATATCTGAGATATAGAGAAAAAGTTAATAAGCAAAATTACACAAAAAAGACAAAAATCCGAATAGATGACCTGGAGATACAATGTCACCAGAAATATCACCAAGAAGCACAAAGTGCCGATGATAGTCAGTGGTCAGAGTAAAACAGGATCTAGGTGACCACAAAGGAGCACGGGTTGGACACCCAATCAAGGTTCATCATGGTCAAAGATTTTACTTTCTGATTTTAATCTTTAAGCTGCACTCCACTGCAGGAGTTCACTTCTAAAGCCCCTAAGACCCCGAGAGTCACGTAGAGACTCACAGGGTGGCAGGCTGAGGTCCCCAGGAGGGGAGGGTCCAGGCCCAGTTGCTACTGGTCATCTCCGCAGTTGCTGGAATGGCCTCTTGTACCTTGTGATGTTCCTGTACCTTTAACAGGCGGTCGGCCATGTGACCCTTGAGCCCATCTCTTTGACAAGAGGGAGAGCAGGGCCAGCCCTTGGGTCTCCTCCCAGGTCCGACAGCAGCTTCCGTCCGCTCCTGATCGTGCACAGCTCAGAAAGTGTTCTAAAGTGGTTGCCTGGAGATGCCACATTTATGCATGTCTCGAGCTATGGGTGAGAATGACCCCTGGGGATGCTCTATCCAGGGCAGGACTGGCCGTAGTGGGCACCGGACAATTACCAGTTGGGCCGCCAGAGTGGGGGTCGGTGTTATACCCCTGGGGGCCGTTTTTCTGATTGGGGCCGGGTTTGCTATATCTGTCCCCAGCAAACAAAAGTGGCATAAAGCTTTGCACTAGCCCCCCTCCCGGGGCCGGCCGAGCTCTGCGCGAGGGCCGGCCCCGGGTTCCCAATCTGCCCCGGCCCTACCCATGGTCAACCCCACCTGCTTTGGGCATTTTGAAGATGGCAAACGTGTTTGGCCTCTCTAACCTTGGGATCTGAACCTGAGGGTGTGGTTGGGGAATGTACTGTGTCAATCCTAGCGTACTCCTACTTCTAACAGTAGATCCCGCTTGAGGCAGGTCCTGTACCCACAACAACCATAGAGACCGGAGTCTGGAGGAGAAAAGCTGAGCTTCAGAAACCAGGCAGTGGACAGACCAGCATTATTTTGGAATCCCCTTTCTCTCCTTGAAGTGTTCCCCAGTGTTATATGAAAAACCCCAGCAGACCTATCGAGCAGTATGTGACATTCAAGCTGGATTTGCCACTTTAATGTGTAAGGCATGCTCACTGCCCGACCCTACATATCCGGTCAGTTCAGAGGGGTCGGCTCTGCCCATGCAGGACAGACACGGTCCTTCCCGGAGCCCCTCACTTTCACAGCTAGTCTTTCTTCTCTCTACTTCTCTGCTCTTTTTAAATGTGTCTATTCATTCGGTTGCTCTGATAATCGGGGTCTTTCTCCATGTTTGCCCGTCTCTACAGAATGATATTAACTGTTCCTTTGTAATGACAGTCCTGAGTTTGCCTCTGTGCACCTTGGTGCCTCCACCTCTGCTTTGAGAGTTTATACAACAGTCTGACAGAAAAGGAAAGGCACCAGATCAAACTGGAAGTAAAAAAATTGGCAAAGACTGAATCAAATTCTTCAATAACACTCCTGTGAAAACAATAATAAAGGCTTAGCATTCCAGCTTAAGTGGGGAAAAAGTGCGTTTGTGAGGTGCGAACACGCGTGCAGATCTCTCTCTCAGAACTGAAAGGCATCAAAAGACTTTCTAATCCTGGTCAGATCTCTTTGTTGATGTCTGGCAGAACCTTTTCGTTTGAGTTGGCGCTGTTTGCCCCTGTATTCGAATGTTTACATCCTTTTAGGGCTTTAAGAGGGTGATTCTTGAATGCTGGCTTAGTTTCTGACTCTGCAGGTTGCATTTTGTTTGGCACCCTGGCGTCTGTCCCATTGAGGGACCACGGCTGGTGCTAAAGGTGGGTTGATCAAAAGAAAGATTGCTGGACGTTGGATCCCTGGCAGAGGGAGGGATGCAGGGAGAGTCTCTCTCACATGGTTAGTCACCCCGGTGTTGGTGACCCCGATATTGCATGTACCACCAGACACTCGAGAGCAGCCTCAGTAAGCGGTAGGGCCCCTGGTGGTGTAAGTTGGATCGCTGAAGTATTACATGTATTGATGCCAAAGGCTCTGGCAAGAAGGATCCCAGAGGACTCTGGAGGACAAGGTGTTGGCATTCGGAGCCCAACTCTGGGCCATCGCTGGAGAACGCCAGGACGGAGTACCCCGGTAATCTGGAGTGAATGAAGTTCAACAATTTGATGCCAACATGTGGACGACCAGGAGCATAAAGACATCTACTCCTCTCAGTCTCTTGTCTTCTGCTTTGGACAATCTCTAATAAAGGCGCTGCAGTAAAAGACGCGGTCAGACAGGGCTGAAGGCCAGCTCCCCTCGCGTGCGGACACAGGCGCAGCATTGGTAATCCCACTGCGGATAGTGGCAATGCATCACTTGCGGAATCGAGTTCCAGCTTTTGATAAAATTAAAGATGAATCCCAGCTGGACCGAATTGTAGGCCGACGTGGCCATACGAGGGCAGGGAGAGAGCTATCTAGAAGATGTTGAGATAAATAAGGTCCCCTTTGGGCAGCTGTCCTATAGGTTAGCCCGAGGAGCTCTGAGACGTTCATCGACAGACTGTCGGCCTAAGATGAGCCCGTTGCCAGATGATCCTAAGTGCCTTGTTATTGGCCTTCAGTGGAGGAGACACATAAGACACTTTATAAACCCTCCTTCCAGCGCAAGGCCAGGTTTGCTGAGGAGCGTGGATTTAAAAAGCTGACCAGAGACATTTTAAGGCATGGGCAAAGAAGGCTCTGGCTCGGGGCCCCAGCCTTTCAGGGCCCCCAGATAGAGCCAGCTCTATTGTACAGAGAGGCTTGACCTGCTGCCCTTAAATAATTCTTAAATACATTGTTTTAAATACCATCTTCCTTTACTGTGTTTTTAATGTGGGTGATTTGCGAGAGTCTGTTACAGAGATGTTTCAGCGTTCAAACAACATCCCTAGAACGCTTCTTCTCGATGTCAACAGGACCTCACGTATGGGAAATGGGAGGGCGTCACAGAGACGATTTACAGTAACATTCGTGAGCTGCTGCTGTGCTACAATATTGAAAAACACACATCACGATCCCTGAATAGTAGATGTAAACTCATTTAGAATTTGCAGGAGTGCGCCTGTGCGCGGTCAGTGACCTGATCAAAGAGGGAACGAAAGAGCTGAGACTGGATCTTAAATTCAAAGCAGTAGTCCACCCGCTGGTGATGGTCAGTCTGGTGTCCTGAGGCAACCATTGGGAGATCTTTCATAGGATTCGGGAGCCGTAGGTGCACACTGCGCTGAATGGAGCCGTCATTCACGGCCGGACTGGGAACCGAAACCAACCATGGCAAACTGCTCAGCCAGGTCCCCCTGGGGGGGAAAAGGGGGTGCAGCCGAGCTGTTTGCCAAGGCCGGTTTCAGACGATTTTGTTACAGGAGGCCGATACTGTCAAGTCAAGTCAAGTCAAATAATTTATATAGCGCGCTACATACCCATAGGGTCTCAAGGCGCTTGAAGAGGGGAGGGGAATTATTTGTCGAATATCCAAGTTTTAAGTTGCTTTCTGAATGCTAGGTGGTTCTGAGTGAGTCGAAGGTGAGTGGGAAGTGAGTTCCAGGTTTTAGCTGCTAGGTAGGAGAAGGATCTTCCTCCCATGGTGGTTTTGTTGATGCGAGGTACAGTAGCAAAGGCTTGGTTGGAGGATCGTAGATGGTGGGAGGGGGTGTAGAAGGACAGTCGTGTGTTGAGGCATTCGGGTCCAAGTTCGTAAAGTGCTTTGTGTGCGTGGGTTAGGAGACGGAATGTAATCCTCTTATTGATGGGGAGCCAGTGGAGGTTTTTCAGGTGACCGGAAATGTGGTCTTTACGCGGGATGTCTAGTATGAGTCTGGCTGAAGCGTTCTGGATGCGTTGGAGTTTTTTCTGGAGTTTTGCGGTGGTACCTGCGTATAGGGTGTTTCCGTAGTCCAGGCGGCTCGTGACCAGTGCGTGGGTGACCGTTTTTCTAGTTTCGGTTGGGATCCAACGAAATGTTTTTTTGAGCATGCGAAGAATGTTGAAGCAAGATGATGAAACGGCGTTGACTTGTCTGTTCATTGAGAGTGAGGAGTCCAGGATGACGCCCAGGTTCCGTGCGTGGTCTGTCGGGATGGGTGCTTTTCCAAGGCCTCTGGCCACCAAGAGTCGTCCCAGGCGGAGGGGGAGGTACCTAAGATAAGGACTTCTGTTTTATCTGAGTTCAGTTTCAGACGGCTGTGCTTCATCCACTCGGCTACTTTTTTCATTCCTTCATGTAGGTTGGTTTTAGCGGTGTTCGGGTCATTGGTGAGTGAGAGGATCAGTTGGGTGTCATCAGCATAGGAGATGATGTTGAGGTTGTGTTGGCGTGCGATGGTCGCGAGGGGGCTCATGTATACGTTGAAGAGGGTGGGGCTAAGTGAAGATCCTTGTGGCACGCCGCAAATGACTTCAGTGGCCTCTGATTTGAATGGTGGGAGGCGGACTCTCTGAGTCCTTCCGGTGAGGAACGAGGTGATCCATTCCAGTGCTTTTCCTTGGATTCCGATGTTTCTGAGGCGTTGTAATAGGGTGCTATGGCAGACTGTGTCGAAGGCTGCAGAGAGGTCAAGAAGGATGAGGGCGACTGTGTCTCCATTGTCCAGTAGAGTTCGGATGTCGTCTGTTGCTGCGATGAGGGCGGTCTCAGTGCTGTGTTTGGCTCGGAAGCCGGACTGTGAGGAGTCGAGGGATTTGTTGGTTTCGAGGAAGGCGGCGAGCTGGTTGTTGATAGCTTTCTCGATGACTTTGGCCGGGAATGGAAGGAGCGAGATGGGGCGGTAGTTTTTGAGTTCGGTGGGGTCAGCTGTGGGTTTTTTCAGTAGGGCGCTGAGTTCTGCGTGTTTCCAGCTTTCCGGGAAGGTGGCGGAGTTGAGGAGCAGTTGATGACGTCTCGGAGGTGTGGTGCTATGATGGAGTCTGCTTTGTTGAAGATGTGGTGAGGGCAAGGGTCTGTGGGGGATCCTGAGTGGATGGAGTTCATCAGGCGGATGGTGTCCTCGTGGAGATTTGGTTCCAGTCGTTGAGGATGTTCGAGGGGGGTGAAGGTACGGCAGAAGGTTGGGTGGGTTGGTCTCCGGGTTGGTTGTCGAAGCTGTTGTGGATGTCTGCGATTTAGTCGTGGAAGAATGAAGCTAGGGAGTCGCAAAGGGCTTGAGAGGGGGTGATGTCGTTGGAGTTGGCTGAGGGGTTGGTAAATTCTTTGACGATGTTGAATAGTTCCTTGCTGTTGTGGGCGTTGTTATCTAGTCGGTCTTTGAGTGCGGCTTTCTTGGCGGACCGGATTAGTTGGTGGTGAATGCGGGTAGCGTTTTTGAAGGCGTCCTTGGTGCTGGTGTTTGGGTCTTTTTTCCAGGCCTTCTCGAGGGAGCGGCAGAATTTCTTAGATTTCTTAAGATCATCGTTGAACCAGGAGGCGTTTTTTCTGCCTAGTTTGATTTGGCATTTTTTCAACGGTGCAAGGGTGTCGGCGCTGTTGGTTAGCCATTGAGTGAGGTTAATGGCTGCTTGGTTGGCGTTCGATGAGTGGGCAGGGGGGTTTTGAAGAAGCGATGAGGAGATCTGGCCGGTGGTGATTTTGTTCCAGTTTCTTCGTAGAGTAGGTTGAGGATGGTTGTGGGTTGTGGTCTTATTGTAGATGAAGTGAATGCAGCTGTGGTCCGTCCAATGGAGAACTGTGGTGTGACTGAAGGAGATATGTTTGCTGGAGGTGAAGATCGGGTCGAGTGTGTGACCTGCATTGTGGGTGGGGGTATTGACGAGTTGTTTGAGTCCGAGGTTGGCGAGATTGTCCAGAAGGGTGGTGGCGTTACTGTCATTGCTCTTTTCCAGGTGGAAATTGAGGTCTCCCAGTAGAATGTAGTCCTCGGAGGGGAGGGCATGAGGGGTGATAAAGTCAGTGATGTCATCACTGAATTGTGCACGGGGTCCTGGAGGTCGGTAGAGGAGGGTGCCTCTGAGTGTGGTCTTGGGGTCGGTGTGGATCTGGAAGTGAAGGTGTTCGGCGCTGGCAAGGTTGACGTCTGAGCTGGTTGAGATGCGGATGGAATTCTTGTGAACAATTGCGATTCCTCCTCCTGTTTGCTTGATGCGGTCTTTTCGGATGATCTTATAGCCTTCCGGGATGGCAATGGAGATGTCTGGGGCTGATGAGGCGTTCATCCATGTTTCTGTTAGGAAGGCGACGTCCGGAGAGATGGTGTCGAGTAGATTCCAGAGGTCGATGGCGTGTCTGTGGACCGAGCGGGTGTTGAGCAGGATGCATTGTAGGTGGTTGGTGTCAGATATCTGTTTTATGTTTGTGGATGAGGAGTTGTACTTGGTGCCGTCGAACTTGCAGGAGTTGCAAGAGAAGGGTCCATGGGTGTGTCCAGGAGCGGCTTGGGCGCAGTTGGGGAGAAGACTGGGGTTTAGGGCTAAGAGGGTGGTGGCGTCGTATGTAATGCGGGAGGGGTGGGTGGGACGGGGACCAGGGGGTCTGGCGCTGGGCGCGGTCTTGGCGCGGACGGGCGTAGACGGGCTTACCTTTGGCGCACCTTCGGCGCGGCCGTAGCGCGTGGACGCTGCGCGTGGGACCATCTGACTTAAATGGATGGTGGAGGGGGCGGAGCGTGGGAGGGTCAGCTGGGAGGCGCGATCGTGGAGGCGGGCCAGGGGATAGCACAACAACAAAATGGAGGGTAGAAATGAAAGTGAAAACAGCGAGGGCACAGCACAATGCTCGCCAGCAAGCAATCAAAGGCTCCTAAATCCAACAAAATATTTATACCTAAAGCGCTATTCACATAACAACCAACCTTGAAAGCGTTACACAACAATGATGTCAAAGCGATAAATACAGAGCGCTAAGCAAATAAGCACAATTAGGTTTCCAAAGCGCTACACGATAATGAGCTTCAAAGCGCAATTATAGTGGGAGAAGCTACGATACACGCTGTTAATTTCACAGTGAATGAAGCACAGAGCGCGATGCAAATGAGTAAAATAAAGTTTCCAAAGCGCTGCACGAACAAGAGCTTCAAAGCGCGATTATTCTGTGTGAAGCTACAATACCAGGCGCAGTCAGGAGGTCGCGGTGCAAGGGGCTTCAGCTGCAGGCTGTAGGTGCTGCAAATAAATCGAGCAAGGGAGCGTGGGGGAGCGACCGTTCAGGAGGGAATCCATGCTGGCCACCGGTATCAAAAATGGTCCCCAGGGGCCAAAACTGGCCCCCACTCTGGCAGTCCACGAGGAAAACGCCTGGTGCCCGCTATGGGCAGCCGGCCCTGCCATCATTTTGAGTTTGCTGTCTAGGGTGATCCCTAGATTTCTTGTGTGGTCCTAGCTCCGACGGCCACCAGTAGGAATCCTATGGGGAGGTCTTGTGCCGATGACCAGTCCTTCCATCTTGTTGGAGCTGAGCTTCAGGCAGCTGGTTCACATCCAGTCTGCTATCGTGGTCCTGCAGCTCGTGAAGTTGGTCCCTGTGGTGGTTGTCTTGGCCGTCAGGGAGAGCATGTGTTGGGGTGTCGTCGGCGAAGGAGATGACGTGATGTCTTATGATCGGACGATGTTAGAGAGCAGTGTCATGATCATGGGTTTTGAACCATGAGAGGTGCACCAAAGGCACCATCGTAATGACAGGACTACTGTCCGTGTCGCAGGTTTTGAGAGAGGAGAGTAGTGGTGGCAGCGTACCGTGGTTTTAGAGTTGTAGTGAAAGGCGTTTTACATGTGAGACATGAATGGTGCCTAGAGGCACCTTCACCTGAAGTTCTGCTCAACACGATGAATCCTGAACGCCGACATCCCATGCACTGCACATGTGTGTGCGTGCTAGGATTGGTGGCATGCCGTGCACAAGTGATACAGACCTGTGGGTTCCCATTTGGAAGCCCAGGACCAGAGTACAAGATGGAGGAGAGGTTGCTTTTCTCCAGACAGCATGTCAGTAGATGTGAGGGGGGCGTGGACCAGAAGGGGTAGTGAGGAAAGAGGGGACAGGCTTTCTTAAGAAGCTCCAGGGCCCTTTCTTATGCACGAGTCTGACTGCAGCTGACGTTAGGTAGATGGCAGTGGGTGCTTGTCGAGGTCTACAGTATCTGTTGTTATTGAAAGGCCCCAGGCCTAGCTCTCTGTGCTGCTGCACCGCCCTTTCTGTTCTTGCCACTCGTTTTTCTGAGTTCTTTCTCCTGCTTTTCCCTTGTTTTTCACTTCTTCTCCTTGTTTTCATTCATCTTTTGCCACTCCCGTCTGCCACCAATTTCCCCCCTCCCGCCTAGCCCCACCCACCACCTCCCAGCACCCCTCCCTCCTCCCTGGACCTACCTACTGGAGGCCGCAGCGCAGCCCGTTTGAGCGGGACCCAGGCCTAGCTCTCCGGTGCTGCTGCACCGCCCTGCTTCTGTTTTTCTGAGAGCTTTTCCTGCTTTTGCCAAATTTTTTACTGCTTTCTCTGTCCTTGCCACTCGTTTTTCTGAGTTCTTTCTCCTGCTTTTCCCTTGTTTTTCACTTCTTCTCCTTGTTTTCATTCATCTTTTGCCACTCCCGTCTGCCACCAATTTCCCCCCTCCCGCCTAGCCCCACCCACCACCTCCCAGCACCCCTCCCTCCTCCCTGGACCTACCTACTGGAGGCCGCAGCGCAGCCCGTTTGAGCGGGACCCCGGCCCAGCTCTCCGGTGCTGCTGCACCGCCCTGCTTACATTTTTCTGAGTGCTTTTCCTGCTATTGCCTCATTTTTTACTGCTTTCTCCCTCCTTTCTCCCTGTTTATCTGAGTGCTTTTCCTGCATTTGTCTTGCTTGTTTTTTACTGCTGCCTCCTTTTTCTGAGTGCTTTCTCCTGCATTTGCCTCGTTTTTCACTGTTTCCTCCACAAAGCAGCTTGCAACTCCAGCGCCTTGATACCCTCATGTGTGATTTACGGCGCTTGATATATTCTGATTGAAAGGAGTCCCTTTAATGGGCACCGATTCTCGTCTCGTTTCCTGATCTCTGTGAGGAGGAGTCGTAAATAGCTCTATGCGGCATGCTCACACTTCTTTGTACTTCTGTGTTGCGCACTCCACCTGGAGACTGTCCTGCCCGGCACAGCATCATTAGAGAGAAAGGGCAGGTATGAAAGAAGGCCTGGTCAAACACAGGAAAGGGGAACTCACCCACATCAGGTCCAAAGAAGCCTACCTCGACACATCCTTCATCTGCAAAATCAGTGCAAAGATGGGAGCACAAGACCATCGTACTTGGCAGAGTACTTGGGGACATCTACGCAGTCCGGGTGAGGGAACATCCCCCAGAGTCCTATCTCAAGGAGGAATTACTGGGCTATCTTGGGTGCGAGGACATCCTTCTGTAAGCAAGTGAAGGAAGTACCAACCCTGCTGGAGAAGCTGGACGTGGAAGGGCCTGCCATAATTGACCCTGGGGTAGGGTCCGTCTGACAGAGACTCACTAAGCAAGTGCAACACAATACTGCCAGACCGGTCAGCGATATCTTGTCCATTTATACCCATCGTAGCTTCCAGGACGCCTGGAGGTGTGTCCCTCTGTGGTAGACCCAACTGAAGCCGAGTACAGCACCGGCTGGTGGTCTGTGTGGCACGCGTGACTGCGACACTGTCAAAGTGTGCCATTGGGTCTGGACCAGTCCAGAGAGATGCCCTGGGGGAACCTCATGAAGAATCAAGGTCATTGCTTTATGAAGACTCAAGGTCATCGCCTCATCACGGTCATCGCCTCATGATGAATCGAGGTCATCGCCTCATCATTGCCTCATGAAGACTCAAGGTCATCGCTTCATCACGGTCATCGCCTCATGATGAATCGAGGTCATCGCCTCATGAAGACTCAAGGTCATTGCCTCATCAAGGTCCTCGCCTCATGAAGAATCGAGGTCATCGCCTCATCAAGGTCATTGCCTCATGAAGACTCAAGGTCATCGCCTCATCACGGTCATCGCCTCATGATGAATCGAGGTCATCGCCTCATGAAGACTCAAGGTCATTGCCTCATCAAGGTCCTCGCCTCATGAAGAATCGAGGTCATCGCCTCATCAAGGTCATTGCCTCATGAAGACTCAAGGTCATCGCCTCATCAAGGTCCTCGCCTCATGAAGAATCGAGGTCATCGCCTCATCAAGGTCATTGCCTCATGAAGACTCAAGGTCATCGCCTCATCAAGGTCATCGCCTCATGAAGAATCGAGGTCATCGCCTCATCAAGGTCATCGCCTCATGAAGAATCGAGGTCATCGCCTCATCAAGGTCATCGCCTCATGAAGAATCGAGGTCATCGCCTCGTGAACAATCAAGGTCATCGCCTCGTGAAGAATCGAGGTCATCGCCCCGTGAAGAATTGAGGTCATTGCCTCATGAAGAATCGAGATCATCGCCTCATCAAGGTCATCGCCTCACGAACAATCAAGGTCATCGCCTCGTGCCACTGTTTGCCAGAGATAGCGCCTGGTGACTGCCGCTCTAAAGATTCATCACTTGTGAGCCCATCGTGCTCAAAAAGAAGCACCAGGTACTTCCTGGATTGTCAGAGTGAGCCGCACCGTAAGTCAAGTGCCCACCTGTGTGAGCAGTGATATACAGCTCGCCTCCAGAAGAGGGCCACTGGCTGACGCCTCCACGCCTGCTGCGACTCTTCGAGTGTTGATCTGCGCAGCCAGCTGCTGCACAGCCCAGGAAAGACTGCTGTGTGCCACCTTGAAGCTTCCTGCTACTGGTGAGATCCCACTGCCACGGGAGGGCCTAACATGCCCTGCGCTGCTCGCAAACTGGGTGAGAGACTGAACGGGCCTACGCCCAAGAGACTGAGTGCCAAAAACAAAACAGGGGTTGAAGGAGATAGAACTGCATCCACAGACCATACGTCAAACTCTGATCCTGGGGACGGCCAGAGAAAGGGGGAACCCACCATAGACTGGGTGAGGGCTACCTGGGTTAGTCGGCAGAAGCCACTAAGAGCACAAAGAATCACAACTGTGAATTGTGCGTTCATGCCCTGTTGAATGGGAATGGAATTTTATGTTTTATGTTTCATAAAGTACTTCTGCTTTTTACACAAAGAGAAGCAGTGGCTGAACATGATCTTCTTGAACTGCTGGGGGGGGGAGTGGGGGGGGGGGGGGTATGCATTCCTTAGCACACCTCACTGAGAGATCCTGTGACTGCTCAACCCACACTAACCTCCGTGAGAAGCCTGGGACTGCTCAACCCACACTAACCTCCGAGAGAAGCCTGGGACTGCTCTCTCTCGCCACCACTGGAAAAGATTTGTTCTTCGCCCAGTTTGTAGAGCCATGGTAGGGCAGACCGTGGGGCTGCATTAGTGAAAGGGCTCGAACCCCAGGGTTTTGGCCCTGTAGCCCTTGCCTGCCCACGGCTTCCTGAATGTAGTCTGATGCTTTAAATCAGGGAGATAAATGAATTTGGGTACCAACATATCCGCCTTGTACTGTGTCCATTACATGCAGGCATGGACAGCTGCAAACATGGTGCAGTCGTTAACGGGGGCGTATAGGGGAGCACTAATGTGAACCCTTTACCAGACCTGCCAACCTCCAAAACCAACCTCACTGTGTGAGAGGAGGAAACTTGGAGGGAGCAGGGTGTGGGAGGGGACTTGATCTAAAGCCTATTACTTCTTAAGCCATCAGAGTGTTTCTTGGAGAAGGGGTGGGGTTTTGTGCAGATCACTGCCCGAAAGCCACTCTATCTCCCTTCTAAACAAAAGAACCAAAGCCTCCAAGGCTGCCTCTGATGTCCTGGGTAGGATGGACATCAGCTGTGCTCAGCCTTCACACAGTGAGATGGAAACCCGCTCTCTGCCGAGGTTTCCAGCTGACATTGTCTACCACCGTGTGACATCGGTTCCTCAGTGGGCGACCGTGTGAAAGTAGCCAATATTGTGAGACGCACAGTGTCACCGTGTGACATCGGCCCCTCACTGGGTGACCGTGTGAAAGGAGCCAATAACGTGAGACACACTTTGTTACCGTGTGACATCGGCCCTTCACTGGGTGACCGTGTGAAAGGAGCCGATAACGTGAGACACACTTTGTTAACCGTGTGACATCGGCCCCTCACTAGGTGACTGTGTGAAAGGAGCTGATATTATGAGACACACAGTGTCAATGTGTGACATCGGCCCCTCACTAGGTGACTGTGTGAAAGGAGCTGATATTATGAGACACACAGTGTCACTGTGTGACATCGGCCCCTCACTGGGTGACCGTGTGAAAGGAGCCGATATTGTGAGACTCACTTTGTTACCGTGTGACTTCGGCCCCTCACTGGGTGACCATGTGAAAAGAGACGATAATGTGAGACACACTTTGCTACTGTGTGACATCGGCCCCTCACTGGGTGACCGTGTGAAAAGAGCCGACATTGTGAGACACACAGTGTCACCGTGTGACGTCGGCCCCTCACTAGGTGACTGTGTGGAAGGAGCTGATATTATGAGACACACTTTGATACCATCTGACATCGGCCACTCACTGGGTGACCGTGTGAAAGGAGCTGATATTGTGAAACACACTTTGGTACTGTGTGATATCAGCCCCTCACTGGGTGACTGAGTGAAAGGTGCCGATATCATGAGACACACAGTATCACCCTGTGATATCAGTCCCTTACTGGGTGACTAACTGAAAGGAGCCGATATCATGAGACACTTTGTCATTGTGTGATATCAGCCCCTCCTGGGTTACTGAGTGAAAGGAGCCGATATCATGAGACACACAGTGTCACCGTGTGACATCGGCCCCTTACTGGGTGACCGTGTGAAAGGAGCCGATATTATGAAACACACTTTGTTACCATGTGAGATCGGCCCCGTACTGGGTGACTGAGTGAAAAGAGGCGATATCATGAGACACACACAGTGTCACCGTGTGACATCGGCCTCTCACTGGGTGACCGTGTGAAAGGAGCCGATATCATGAGACACACAGTGTCACTGTGTGATATCCGCCCCTCACTGGGTGACTGAGTGAAAGGAGCCAATATCATGAGACACACAGTGTCACCGTGTGACATCGGCCCCTTACTGGGTGACTGAGTGAAAGGAGCCGATATCATGAGACACAGTGTCACCTTGTGACATCCGCCCCTCACTGCGTGACTGTGTGGAAAGGAGCCGATATTATGAGACACACTTTCTTACCATGTGACATTGGCCCCTCACTGGGTGACTGTGTGGAAAGGAGCCGATATTATGAGACACACTTTGTTACCATGTGACATTGGCCCCTCACTGGGTATCTGGGTGAAAGGAGCCGACATCATGAGACACACAGTGTCACCGTGTGACATCGGCCCCTTACTGGGTGACTGAGTGAAAGGAGCCGATATCATGAGACACAGTGTCACCTTGTGACATCCGCCCCTCACTGCGTGACTGTGTGGAAAGGAGCCGATATTATGAGACTCACTTTGTTACCATGTGACATTGGCCCCTCACTGGGTGACTGTGTGGAAAGGAGCCGATATTATGAGACACACTTTGTTACCATGTGACATTGGCCCCTCACTGGGTATCTGGGTGAAAGGAGCCGACATCATGAGACACACAGTGTCACGATGTGATATCAGCCCCTCACTGGGTGACCATGTGAAAGGAGCCGATATTATGAGACACACTTTGTTGTACCGTGTGACATCGGCCCCTCACTGGGTGACAGTGTGAAAGGAAACAGTATTTTGTGAGACACACAATGTCACCGTGTGACATCGGCCCTTCACTGGGTGACCGTGTGAAAGGAGCTGATATTGTGACACACACTTTGTTTCCATGTGATATTGGCCCCTCACTGGGTAGCTGAGTGAAAGGAGCCGACATCATGAGACACACAGTGTCACCATGTGATATCGGCCTCTCACTGGGTGACCATGTGAAAGGAGCCGATATTATGAGACACACTTTGTTGTACCCTGTGACATCGGCTCCTCAGTGGGCGACTGTGTGAAAGGAAACAATATATTGTGAGACACCCAGTGTCACTGTGTGACATAGGCCCCTCTCTGGGGGACCGTGTGAAAGTAGCCAATATTGTGAGACACAGTGTCACCGTGTGACATCGGCCCCTCACTGGGTGACCGTGTGAAAGGAGCCGATATTGTGAGACTCACTTTGTTACCGTGTGACTTCGGCCCCTCACTGGGTGACTGTGTGAAAGGAGCCGATATTGTGAGACTCACTTTGTTACCGTGTGACATCGGCCCCTCACTGGGTGACCGTGTGAAAGGAGCCGATATTGTGAGACTCACTTTGTTACCGTGTGACTTCGGCCCCTCACTGGGTGACCATGTGAAAGGAGACGATAATGTGAGACACACTTTGTTACTGTGTGACATCGGCCCCTCACAGGGTGACCGTGTGAAAAGAGCCGATATCATGAGACACACAGTGTCACCGTGTGAGGTCGGCCCCTCACTAGGTGACTGTGTGGAAGGAGCTGATATTATGAGACACACTTTGATACCATCTGACATCAGCCACTCACTGGGTGACTGAGTGAAAGGAGACGATATTGTGAGACCTCGGGCCCTCACTAGGTGACGTGTGAAAGGAGCTGATATTGTGAGACACACTTTGGTACTGTGTGATATCAACCCCTCACTGGGTGACTAAGTGAAAGGAGCCGATATCATGAGACACTTTGTCATTGTGTGATATCGGCCTCTCACTGGGTGACCGTGTGAAAGGAGCCGATATCATGAGACACTTTGTCATTGTGTGATATCAGCCCCTCCTGGGTTACTGAGTGAAAGGAGCCGATATCATGAGACACACAGTGTCACCGTGTGACATCGGCCCCTTACTGGGTGACTGTGTGAAAGGAGCTGATATTGTTCAACACACTTTGTTTCCGTGTGATATTGGCCCCTCACTGGGTAACTGGGTGAAAGGAACCGACATCATGAGACACACAGTGTCACCATGTGATATCGGCCACTCACTGGGTGACCATGTGAAAGGAGCCGATATTATGAGACACACTTTGTTGTATCGTGTGACATCGGCCCCTCACTGGGTGACTGAGTGAAAGGAGCCGATATCATGAGACACACACAGTGTCACCATGTGACATCGGCCTCCCTCTCACTGGGTGACCGTGTGAAAGGAGCCGATATCATGAGACACACAGTGTCGCCGTGTGATATCGGCCCCTCACTGGGTGACTGAGTGAAAGGAGCCGATATCATGAGACACACACAGTGTCACCATGTGACATTGGCCTCTCACTGGGTGACCGTGTGAAAGGAGCCGATATCATGAGACACACAGTGTCGCCGTGTGATATCGGCCCCTCACTGGGTGACTGAGTGAAAGGAGCCGATATCATGAGACACACAGTGTCACTGTGTTATATCTGCCCCTCACTGGGTGACTGAGTGAAAGGAGCCAATATCATGAAACACACAGTGTCACCTTGTGACATCCGCCCCTCACTGCTTGACTGTGAGGAAAGGAGCCGATATTATGAGACACACTTTGTTACCATGTGACATTGGCCCCTCACTGGGTAACTGAGTGAAAGGAGCCGATATCATGAGACACACAGTGTCACCTTGTGACATCCGCCCCTCACTGCATGACTGTGTGGAAAGGAGCCGATATTATGAGACACACTTTGTTACCACGTGACATTGGCCCCTCATTGGGTGACCGTGTGAAAGGAGGGGATATTGTGAGACACACTTTGTTTCCGTGTGATATTGGCCCCTCACTGGGTAACTGAGTGAAAGGAGCCAACATCATGAGACACACAGTGTCACCATGTGATATCGGCCTCTCACTGAGTGACCATGTGAAAGGAGCCGATATTATGAGACACACTTTGTTGTACCGTGTGACATCGGTCCCTCACTGTGTGACAGTGTGAAAGGAGCCGATATCATGAGACACTTTGTCATCATGTGATATCGGCCCCTCACTGGGTGACTAGGTGAAAGGAGCTGATATCATGAGACACACGGTGTCATCGTGTGATATCGGCCCCTCACCGGGTGAATGAGTGAAAGGAGCTGATATGAGACACACAGTATCACCTTGTGACGTCGGCCCCTCACTTAGTGACCTTGTGAAAGGAGATGATATTGTGAGACACACAGCCCCTCACTGGGTGACTGAGTGAAAGGAGCAGATATAATGAGACACACAGTGTCACCGTGTGATATCATTCCCTCACTGGGTGCCTGAGTGAAGTGAGCCGATATCATGAGACACTTTGTCATTGTGTGATATTGGCCCCTCGCTGGGTTCCTGAGTGAAAGGAGCTGATATCATGAGACCCACATTGTCACCATGTGACATCGGCCCTTCACTGAGTGACCGTGTGAAAGGAGCAGATATCATAAGACACACTTTGTTACCGTATGACATCAACCCCTCACTGGGTGACTGAGTGAAAGGAGCCGATATTGTGTGACCCACTTTGTTACTGTGTGGCATCGGCCCCTCACCGGGTGACCATGTGAAAGGAGCCGATATTGCGAGATACACTTTGTTACCGTGTGATATTGGCCTCTCACTGGGTGACTAAGTGAAAGGAGACGATATTATGAGACACGCTTTGTTACCGGGTGACATCCGCTGTGGTATTGGGTTCCCAAGGCCTACATGCTCCGCAGAATACCCACTACACCGAAAGAACTGTTGGCACAGAAACTGAAAAATGCAAAAGACAAGTTTATTAAGACCCCATGGGGTGGTGGTACATTCCTACAGCACCCTTCGGCAATGCAAGAAGTATCACACCGAACATCGGTGTAAGTTCCTTTTTTATACAGTTTTACAGACATTAAAAGATTGGGCGGTACATGGTTACAGAGTTTTAGGTACATATATGGTCATTTTTGGAACACAGCCAACTCATGGGAGGGGTTACAACACCACTGGTCAGTTTGGCGAAACATTCCTGAGGGGTGACTGGTCAGTCAAAACTGCGCATGTACAGGCTTGACCGTTACTAAAAATAGCCGGTTGCTGGGCAAACTCAGGTGGTCAGCGGCACGGACAAAGGACTAAAGGGCATGCTGACCACGAGGCAGCTCATTCTCTAAAATGGCCGCCGTAACATACAAAATGGCATTTTCGAATAAGGCCAAGTTAAGGGGAATAATGTGTAGCAAAGCTAAGCGCTAACCCGGCCATCATCAAAATACGACAGACGACCCTTTTAGCGTTTAGCTGAAGCTACCTCATTTTTTTTTATTTTTATTTTAAATATATTTTTATTGCAGGAATTAGTACAACAATACAGTAATGACCAGCATCATATTATAGCCAACTCTTACACAACACAGCCCGCCGACCCCCTTCCATAGTACTGCTATGCAGCCAAGCGGCTCGTGTTCTTGGGGTTAGGCGGTGAATGTAGCTGGGGTCAATAGGGTGCTGGAGCTGGTCCGGATAACACACTGTCCGTCATCTGCTTTTCTAAACAAACCCCAACCCCCAAAAAGAAGAAACCCCCCCCCCCTCAACTACCAAACAGTGTGAAACTCCCCCCCCCCCCCCCCCCCCCACCATCAGCGCCAGGGAGTTTATCACTGTAGGATCCACTGTTTGACCCCCGGGGAAGGAAATAGTGCTGTTAATGCTAGTGTTTAAAGGGACTCGGGTCTAGTTGCTTCTTCGTTTTCGGAATCGCTGGGGGTACAATAATCCCTGAGGGCCTGCACCAGCGTTTCCCATTCTAACGCGGCCTCCTGCGCCTTCTCATTGCTTTGCCTCCAAGCCAACTGATATCGCAGCGCACTCTCACCCGCCGCCCATTTCAAAAGTTCACCGTGCCATCTGCTGCCCGTAGGACCAGCACGTGCCTTCCAATTCCTGGTCACCTCTCGTTTAGCCAGTAGGAGCCCCAGGTCTATAAATTTACTGGAGATTTTATTCCGGGGGGTATGGGGGAACCAGTGCAGTAGCCCTACCGCCGCGTCGAACGATAAGCGCCTCCCCGTCACCTCTTCTAAGGTCGCCGCCACCTCCTGCCAGTAGGCCGTCAATCCGGGACAGGCCCATAGCATGTGTAGGAGGTCCGCCTCCTGAGCCGGGCACCTAGGGCATTCCGCCGAAGCTGTGGCAAAATAACGCCTGATCTTAACCGGGGTCAGGTACGCCCTATGGAGAACATAGTAGTGGACCAGTTGGAAACGGGCACAACGCGTACCCTTCCATGCTCGCCTCACCAGCTGGGACCAAGTCGTCTCCGGGATCTCCCTACCGATGTCCTCTTCCCAGCGGGACTTCAGTGTGGTGAGAGGGACCAACCCCTCGGCGATCAGCCTGCCGTAAAGGCATGTGACCGCCTTCACTGTTCCTGCCGACATCATTACGTATTGGCACACCTGAGACAACTGAGGTTCCTCTAGTCCGTTCTGCCAATACGCCTGGATCACTCGCACAATGGCCGAGTGCAGCAGAAAGTCGCCTCGGGGGATCCCAAAGCGGTCAATGAGATCCTGAAAGGACAGGAGCACTCCGTCCTCATACAGGTCCCCGACGAGCTGTAAACCCGACTCCTCCCAGTCCGCCAGTCGCGACCAGTCTCCTCCGTGGGGGAGGGCCGTCAGCATCCCCAATGGTATTTCAGGTGCATATGGGGTCCGCAGGTGACCTCTATTATGAGCCCGATTCCAACAGAGTCGGATAGTCCGCTCCTCCATCGACAGGTCCCGAAGGACTAAACGCTGTCGCAGCGCGATAAACGATAGGACGTGCCTGGCTATACCCGTCCTCCTGTCGTCTTCCGGGCCCCTGAACTCCCTGGCTATCTCCTGGGTGTATATCTGGAGCTGCGCCGCCAGATAGTACTTCTCAAAGTCCGGCACAGCGAGCCCCCCTTCGTCCTTCGGCCTCATCAGGGTATTGAGAGCCACCCGCCGCCGGCCCGTGCCCCAAAGGAACCCGATCACCATAGAACGCAAGCGGCGAAACGTAGCCGGTGGAACCCAGATCGGCAAAGTTCGAAAGTAATACAATAGTCGGGGGAGCGCCACCATTTTGAGCAGGGCAATGCGTCCTGCCACGGAGAGCGGCAGCGTGGCCCAAAAATCCATGCTGCCTCGGAGTGCTCGCATGCACCGGGCAATGTTTCCGTCCAGGAGGTCGGGCTGGTCGTGGTACACAAATACCCCAAGGTATTTAAAGCAGTCGGGTTCCCATCTGATCTCTCTACTTAGCGCCGGAATGGGGACACCCCTTCGCATCGGGAAGAGGCAGGTCTTAGACCAGTTCACTCGTAGTCCTGAAACTTCCCCGAACTCCGTTAACGCTAATTCCGCTCCCCGTAATGCTTCGATCGGATCCTCCAGAAAGAGCAACAGGTCGTCCGCATAGAGCGAAACGTAATGCGGGCCCGCCGCTGTCCATAAGCCCGTATAGTGGGCTCCCGAGCGAAGATGCATCGCTAGTGGCTCTACCGCTAGTGCAAAAAGAAGCGGGGATAAGGAACACCCTTGCCGCGTGCCACGCTCCACCGGATAACGCGATGAAATCAAGGGGCCCGATCTAACCCTGGCTGAAGCAGAAGCGTAAAGAACTGCCGTCCATTTAACAAATCCCTCCCCAAGGCCGAATCTCCGCAACACCACGTCCAAATAGTCCCATTCTAGGCTATCGAACGCCTTCTCCAGGCCCACCGACAAAACTACCGGGAACGGGGCATCCACAAGTGGTTCCCCAAGCAAGCGGAACAACCGTCGGATGTTCATGGTCGTATTTCGCCGTGGGATGAAACCGGCTTGGTCCTCGTGTACTAGGGAACGCATGTGTCCCAACAGCCTCGAGGCCAAGATGCTGCTCAATATCTTGTAGTCCACCGTCAACATAGAGAGGGGACGGTAGGACCCCGGGTCAGACGAGTCTCGGCCTGGCTTGAGAAGAGGAACCACCAATGCCTCACACATCGAGCCGGGGAGGCGACCCAGCCTCTTCGCCTCTCTGTAGACCACCAGTAAACGAGGGGCCAGAAGGTCAGCATAAGCTGCATAGAACTCCACCGGCAGGCCATCCAGGCCCGGGGTCTTGTTCCTCGCCATCCGTTTGATGGCCCCGCGGATCTCCCCCAAGCCTATGTCAGATCCCAGGGCGTCTGCCACTTCTTGTTCCACCGTGCGGAGTTCCAGCGGGCGAAGATAGTCAACAAGCCGGTCCGGGTCGCGTGCGGAGCGACTGCGATATAAACATTCGTAATAATGCCGGAAGCAAGTAAGAATCTCCGGTTGGGTGTACACCTCTGTCCCATTCGCCCCACGCATCCCAGTCGTCGTTTGGGACTGGCGCGTAGGGTTGGCCAGCCACGCCAGTAATGCGCTCGATCTGTCGCCCTCCGCTATAGATCGGACCGTGTAGGCCTTATAATCGAAACAGCGGAGCCGCTCGACCTCCACCGCCACCTTCTCCCTCGCCTCTACCGTTCGTGTTTGCAATTCCGGGTGTCCGGGTCGGCTAATTTCGAGCTCGCGAAGCGTCCGATCCGCTGCGTCTAAATCAGCCAGGATAACACGCCGCATGCCCACCCTCTTAGAGATACAGTACCCCCTCACCACCACCTTGAAAGCGTCCCATTCGAGCGCCCTAGTACTCGCGGAACCGCCGTTGGATGCAAAATAATCCGTGATTTTCTCCCCTAGGTCTGCCTTGAAGACACTGTCCTCAAGGATCTCGGGGCGCATCTTCCAGGTGGGTACCGCTGGCGTCCCAGGGAACCAGCGAATGTCCAGTAGGAGGGGGTTATGGTCCGAAATGGTCCGCGATAAATACTCTGATCGGACCGCCGACGAGACTAATTCGGACGAACCAAGAAAGCCATCCAGTCTAACATGCAGCTCATGAAGGCTCGAAAAGTACGAATAATCTCTAGACGCGGGGTGATGCGCCCTCCAGATGTCCGTCAAACCCCATCGGGTCTGCCAATCTCGACGGCCCTTTGCCACCCGCCGGACCGGGGAGTCGGGGAGCGGGGGATGCGAGCGGTCCATATCTACATCTACCACGGAGTTAAAGTCTCCCCCCAGCAGGAGGGGACCGGTGAAAAGGTGGGCCAACGAGCCCGATAACCCGGAAAGGAAGGCAGTCTGATCCATATTGGGGGCATACACACAACAAACATTCAAGTCCCTCCCTCCTAGCGTCCCTGATATGGCCACAAAGCGCCCCTCCGGGTCCAACACTGTCCTCGTGACTTGAAAGGGGACTCCCGCCCTGATCCATATAAGCGCCCCCCTGGCATAAGCAGAGTACGCCGTGGAGAAGACCTGCCCTCGCCACCTACGCTGAAGCGCCGCCCCTTCCGCCTTGTTCAGATGCGTTTCCTGCAGCAGCGCCATTTGCACTCCCCTACGCACTAAATAAGCGTGGACCTTGTGACGCCTGGACATAGTGTGAAGCCCCCTCACGTTCCAAGTAATACATTTCAAGTTAGCAACATCAGCCATTGTCCCAAAGTGTTCTTGCACAGTCCCCCCGTCCGGGTCCCCACAAAGAAAAGACATCGTTCCTCCCAGCGCTGTCGGCGGCCATTTTCCCCAACCAGAACCAAACCCCCCAAAACCCAACAGAACCCCCACCCAACCACCCCAGAACAGGACCCAAACTGCACCATCTAGATCCCATCCAAACTTCTACGGAGAACAACCCCAAAAACCCCACAAACCCCACTAGCCCTACGGTCGCCACCGTAGGAAGGCCTTATGGGCCAGGTGCGGGCTGAGCGGAGGCAGTGGGCCCTCGTCGCCCAGGCTACTAGGACTATCATGAGCCCCCCCGTATCAAATTCTTTCGGGGCAAGAGTAGAAGCCTCCCGACCCTCCCTCTCCCATTGTCAGCAATAAAGGACGGCAGCCGCCTCCCCCCTGCCGGGCCCCCACCCAAAGCAAGGCAATCGATCCCATTACCCCTGACCGTCCAGAAGGTCCTCCACCGATTTCGGTGTGATCACCGGTGTGTGGGTACTGTCTGCCACTGAGTCTTCCGAGTCCGATGGAGCCCCCCGAGCACCCGGGTTTTCTTCCTCCTCTTCGATGACTTCGCCCCTTGCTCTCGACAGTTCCGACAGAACTTCCAACACTCCCCTCCGCTCAGATGATGTCTCCGCTGTCGAGGGTCCTCCCGTGCGGCCGCGGCGGTTCCTGTCCCTTTTAGATCGCCTCCTTTGTTCCGGCTCCTCCGCCTGATGGGTCGAGGCGCTATAACCATCCTTCCCTGTCCGGTACAGTTCGAGCCAGTCACAGGCCTCCTCCGGGGTGTCGAAGAACTGGGTTTTGTCATCGACAATGACTCGGAGCCTCGCGGGAAATAGGAGTGAATATTGGATGCCTTCACTCCTGAGTTCACGCTTAACCGCCAGGAAGGAGAACCGCTTGCGCTGCGTCTCATAGGTATAGTCAGGGAAGATATTCACCTGGCTGTTTGCAACCTGGAACGGGCCATTGTGTCTGGCGGCATTGAGGATCAGGTCTCTGTCCCGGAAATGTAGCAACCGCGCCACCACCGGCCTCGGGGCTCGTCCCTGTTGCGGGGGTCGCGCTGGAACTCTGTGGGCACGTTCCAAAGTATAGAAGGAGGACAGGCCCTCCGGGACCACCGTGTCTCGGAGCCAGGTCTCCAGGTAGCGCACCATGTCGCCTTCCTCAACCTTTTCCGGCAGGCCCACTACCCGAATGTTATTCCTCCTATTTCGGCCTTCCGCATCCTCCGCCCTCCGTTCGAGGGTCTCGATTCGGGACATGGCATCCTTTATCGTCGCAGCCAGGGTTCTCTGCGCCGGTGCCATAGTCCTCACCGTGCTCTCCACCTCCTTGACCCGGTCCGAAAGCTTGCCATGGTCTGCCCTAAGGAGACCCAGGCCAGTCGCCACCTGGGCAATGTCCTGTTGTAGGGCCGACCGAGTCGCCTCTATAGCCTCCAGTACACGGTCAAATTGTTGCTGGAGTGGTGCGCCACCAGGTCTTTTAGGATCTCCATGTTCTTCCTTGTCCTGGGCCTCAGAGTCCGAGGTGGCCTGGCTGGACCCCTTGGCTCCTCTAGGTTTCCCCATGCTGCCAGGGGCTCTCCGCAAAGGACCCGGAGTAGTCACCTCCGTGGGCAAGTGTCCAGCACGTGTTCCCCGGGATTCCGCTCTCCAGTCCGGAATGGGCGATCTCCTTCTCCAGAGCCTGTGGAGACTCCGCCGCTTCGACTCACGCCACCGCCACGGCGTCCGAGGGCACCGATAAGGGGGCGGAGATACCCGTCTCCGAGTCGGGCAGGCCCGTTCACCCACTATGGCTCTGGGGCACGGGCCATCAGCTCCCCCGGTTGTCCTGTGGCGCCCGAGCGTCGCGCCATCCATGTAGTTGGGGCGGCAAGGAACCCGCAGCCCGTTGCGGAGTCGCGGTGTCGACCACTGCCTAGTGCTGAGTGCTCCCGTGCCCGGCGCCCTCCAGTGCGTGGGCACCCGCCCGGACGTCCAATCGAGTATGGTCCCGCTGTAGAGGGTCCGAACCAGCCAGTGTCCAATGTCTAAAACTCCTGAGGCTGGTGAAGCCGGGTGCCGGCCGACACCCGCGAGACCTCCTCAACTCCGTAGGTCCGATCCAGGGGACAAAGGGGTCCGGGCGCCATATTGGGTCGCACTCCGCCACTCCGCAAACTTCGGCATTTCTTCAAAGCCACCTCCGACCAAACCTCACCAGGGCCCTCGGGCGGGTGTCGTCGCCTCGCTCAACCGAATGCGGGGTCTGGGGTGCCCCTCAGCCTCCGATATTCAGGATAAATCCAGGCTCAGTCCCGGAGCCGAGCTCTCAGGCGACCATCGCCATCGGCGCCCAAGCCACGCCCCCAGCTGAAGCTACCTCATAGTGGACATAATCAGGATACTCATCTTCTATATCAATCGACATAATTTGAGCCACTTCTTTATGAAGCATCAATTCATTTTGGGCAAGAGCTCGTCTAGATGGGATACAGGCTGATAAACACATAGAACATAATGCAGGGCCACATTGTATACATAGACACAAAAAGAACAATATCCCAACTATAATACATAAGATTGTCAGTAGCTTCCAGCCCCATGTACTAAGCATTGACCAGAACCACCCTGAAAAGGTCCATGTACCATTGTCCGGATGTATCTCAGCAGCAATGTTATGTAATTTAGATATGGCATCATATACAGATGGTGAATTGTCTGGAACGTAAACGCAGCAGCTACTTCCGATAATTCTACATGCCCCCCCTCGATCGGCTAGAACTACATCTAGAACCATCCGGTTCTGGAGCGTAACAATTCTAGATATTTGAAGCTCTTCAGTTATATTCCCCAATGCAAAAGCAGTATCATTAGCTACAGCCTCAACAACACGGGTCAGTTGTCGTATCTTTCGACTGTTCAGAGCAGCTCCCACAAAGGAAAACAAACCCAAATTAAAATCCACATATTGTTGCAGAGCAGTATCGGTCTGATCGATATCTACAAGGACTACAGCACGTTTGACCCTATTCAGCACAAAGTCGTGATATAGGATATAGTCATTATGGTACATTGGTGGAGCAATGAATACAGGGGGCAATACAAAAGAGATATAACATGTACCTAACCATCCTAACGGGAGTTGATGATAACCTTTATTACCACAGATAAAGTATGTATTTCGAGATGCCACAAATGATATGCCATTCGGACTGTCAAATGTAAGTGTGGTGTTACATTCACTTTTTCCAGACTCATCCTCGACATCCCACGAACCAGCCACATCTCCGGACATCTGAGAGACCTCCACTGGCTCCCCGTCAGCAAGAGAGTCACCTTCCGCCTCCTCACCCACGCACACAAAGCCCTACACGACCAAGGCCCGAGCTACCTCAACAGCCGAGTCAACTTCTACGCTCCCAAACGCCACCTCCGATCAGCCAACCACGCCCTCGCCGCCGTCCCCCGCATCCGAAGAGCGACTACAGGAGGAAGGTCCTTCTCCTACCTGGCCGCCAAGACCTGGAACTCCCTCCCGACCGACCTGCGCCTGACCCAAGACCACCTCTCCTTCAGGAAGAAGCTGAAGACCTGGCTGTTCGAGCAGTAGCGGCACCCCCCCCCCCCCCCCCCCCAGCGCCTTGAGACCCTACGGGTATGTAGCGCGCTCTATAAATGTCACTGATTGATTGATTGATTTTCCAACCGGGATTGTACCTTTATTACGTATACAGAGATCAGCCTTGGTATCTATGACATTAATAACATGAGAGCTGGACATATTAATGTTCCGTTGATTACTGTAAATTCGGGGTGCAGACACGTTGTCGGGCGGTACTCTTTCCATTCGAATCGAGTACCCTCAGCTTGTGGATAGCCATCCCGATCATGATAACATATCTTGTTTAAACGGAAAAGCACTCCGCCTTTTGTTGGCCATCGCAAAGTGAACAAAAGAGTATACCAGGCATTGCAGGATCCATTGTGGGAAAACGGGAGTGGGATAAGCGGTGTGCCTTCTTTCTTCTGATGCCCAGGCAACATCCCACATACCCAACAGTTAGAAGTGTTTGTCATATTATGAGTATGATGCAAAATTTGAATGAAGCTATTGTTCAAATAAGTCTGTTGGTGCCGTTCTTCGTGATAGGGTAAGGTCAAATGAAAATGTTCAGATGGAGCCGGGGTAGTCGGTAGCAAATGTTCTCGTACAGGCACCACAAGTTCTACTACCCAGGCTATCACCGCTATTACCACAATTGTCAATACAAACAATATAGCACCAAGAATTCTTTTGTCTCGTGATGCAGAAGACGCCATAGTTCAAAAAAAAGTTCACAATGTCTCAAGTATACAACTAAAAAATAAAAATGTGAGTGCTGAGCTCCGAGGTAGCCGTTGTTTTCTTCTCTGGGGTCAAGACGGGTGTCGCTACTCTTGGCAGAACTGATCCCCCCCTTGAGATTTCCGGCTTCCGTTTCACAAACCCCAGAGCGGTAACTCAACCAGTCTCGCACCAAAAAAAAAAATCTTCTTCCTATCGTGGCCGCAGATTGTAACGCTGTTGTCCAGAAACAGTGTGGTCCGGGAAGGCTCCCTCAGATTCGGCCGACGTCACAGCTGGGCTTTTCTCCTCGTCCAAGATGTCTCTGTAGTCAGACAGCACGGTGGGATTCACCAGATCCGGAGAGACGCGACGGCAATGAGTTGAATGCACCCACCGCTTCCTGTTAATCACTCGCACAGCCGTTCGAGTTGCAAGCAGGACTTGCTCGGGGCCACGCCACCTCGGTTCCAAGCTGTTTGCTCTCTCAAAGGATTTTACCATAACGAAATCACCAGGACGAAGATTGTGAGCCTCTCCAATGGAATTATCAGGGAGCGCTTCTCGAACCTGTTGGTGAATAGAAAGTAAATCATTTGTTAATCGTGCCAAATAATCGTTCATCATTATACAAGGCACATCATGTAACAGTCGCGGCTTAGGAACTCCCCATATATTCATTGGTCTTCCAAACACCACTTCATAAGGTGTGAGGCCAGTTCGAGAGTGAGGTACTGAGCTAATAGAGAGTAATGCTAACGGCAAGGCGTCCGGCCACTTCAAAGACGTGGACGCCACAATCTTAGCCAACTTTAGTTTCAAAGTGGCGTTGTACCGTTCGACAAGACCTGCTGATTGAGGATGGAACACAGCGTGAAACTTTTGCTGAATCCCCAATCCCTTTAGCACATATTCCACAAATTTTCCAACAAAATGGGGACCATTATCGCTCCACAAAAATTTGCAAACGCCATATCGAGGGAAGTACTCTTTGAGCAAAACCTTAGCTGTTGTCAAAGCTGTATTATCCTTCGTGGGGAAGGCCTCAACCCATTTGCTAAAGGCACACACCACCACTAAGACATACTTAAGGTTATTGCAACGCTCAAGCTGGATATAATCCAATTGTAGTACCTCGAATGGTGCAGAAGGTGGAACGAACCCTCCTTTCGGAGTATGCGTCCCTTTTGCAGGATTGTGCTGTAAACATATCAAACAGGTCTGCACTACTCTCTTGGCAGTGTTGGCAATCTCTGGGTGCTCCCAAACTCGTGTTAACAGTTGAGTGATCGCAAGAGCTCCAACATGTGCCAACCCATGTGTCATCTGGACCATCGCTTGCAAGTAAGCTGCAGGCAATTTCCATCATTCCATATCCTTGCTGCTAAAACAACCCTCATCATCTAGCACCCCCTGTGCTGCCCATGTTACAAGTTCTGCTTCAGTCGCTGATTTCTGAATGTCTAATATCTCTGCTCTAGCATCATGCCATCGCTCAGCCTGCGACTTCACTACATACATGGGAGAATCGTTTCGTGGCATAGCCGTTTGTCTTGCTATACTATCTGCAAAAGCATTACCTTGTCCCACTTTGTCAGTGACCTTTTTATGTGCACTGCATTTGATTATCGCCACTTTCTTTGGACAAAGTAACGCGTTTAGGAGATCACGCACTAGTTTTCCGTGCATAATGTGTACTCCATGCGAAGTTAAAAACCCACGCTCTCTCCAGAGTAGGCCGAAGTCATGCGCTACTCCGAAGGCGTACCGGCTGTCTGTGTAGATGTTCACACATAAGCCAGCATTCAGTTCGCAGGCTCTTGTCAAAGCTATCAGCTCCGCTGCTTGGGCTGATTTCTGGGGTATTCGTGCTGTTTCTACCACTGTCTTAAGTGTCGTGATCGCATATGCTGCAGAAGTTGTGCCATCTGGCAGCCTTAAACACGATCCATCAACCCACAGCTCCCCATCCACATCTGGAAGTGGCGTATCCTGTAAGTCGACACGACCCTTTGTTTCTTCTTCAGTCAGGAAAACACAATCATGGTGCTTTTCCTCCTGGCCCTCTTCAACCGGATATGGTAATAAAGTGGCAGGGTTCAGGGTAGTACATCTTTTCAGTGTGATATGTGGCGCCAGAAGCGTGAGCTCATATCCTGTCAAACGTGCGCTCGTTAAATACTGGGTCTTCGTTTGATTTAACAGGGCATCTACTGCATGGGGAACTAGCACCAACAATTTGTGCGACAAAACTATTTCCTCACTCTGCCGTATAGCTACTGCTGTTGCTGCAACTGCTCGGAAACACCCAGGTAACCCTTGCGCTACAGGATCAAGAATGGCTGAGAAATACGCACATGGCCTCTGCTTATCCCCGTGTGTCTGCACTAACACTGATAATGCGCACCCATCTTTCTCGTGCACGTACAACGTGAAAATCTTTGTGTAATCTGGTGTACCTAACACGGGTGCAGAACAAAGAGCTTGTCTCAGTTGGTCAAAAGCATTCTGACATTCATCTGTCCATTCAAGGGGCATTGGTGTAGTTTTGGACAATAACGCTAACAAAGGTTTGATAATGTGTGAAAACCCCATGATCCACTGTCTACAAAAGGACGTTAATCCTATGAAGGCGCGTACATCTCTCTGAGTGCGGGGGACTGGCGTATCTAAAATCGCTTGTATTCGATCTGATGTCAATGCACGCCCCTCCTTAGACAAAAGATGACTGAGGTAGGTCACCTTGGGTCTACAGTATTGTAGTTTTTTCTTAGAGACTTTATGATTATTCTGAGCCAAAAAAGGAAAGCAAAGCAAGTGTACTCTCCTCACATTGTGCATAGGTGTCTGCAGCCAACAGGAGATCATCAACATACTGTATAAGGGCTACTCCGGATTGCAGTTCAAAAGAGTCAAGCTGTCTTTTCAAAGCCTGACTATAAATACTAGGACTCTCTGTGTAACCTTGAGGAACACGACAAAATCTATACGATTTATTATTTAACGTGAAGCCAAATAGGTATCTGCTGTCAGGATGGATAGGAATGGAAAAGAACGCATTCTTAAGATCAATAACAGAAAAGGTCGTCGCAGTTGAGGGGACCAATGTAAGCAATGTCGTAATATCAGACACCACCGGGTATTGGGGAATGACAATTTTGTTAATTTCTCTCAAATCGATAATAAATCGATAGACCTTGTCGTCAGTATCTTTCTTAAGAATCGGCCGAATCTGGGTAATTGTCATTCAAAATAACCAGCACTCCTTCAGGAGCACAGCGCATCCTTGCTCGAAAATATTTGAGCAAATCAATGCCCATAATGTTATCTGGTGTGTGAGGCGACAACAAAAATGGGCAAAAGCTAAAAGAATTGTCAATACAAAGTGCAAGGGGTTGTGATAATGGGCTAGGAGAGGGTGTGCCATCAAACCCTATACATGTTATCGTTTCGCCAGACAGGGGAGCCCTTGGAACCAAGTTTTTAGACAAAGCACTACGAGTAGCTCCTGTGTCAACTAAAAACTGATCAGTAGAACCCAAAATGCCCGCTAATACATATGGACCTCTTTGATCTACTGGCACTTCAACCGATTCCACACCCCATCCTACGCAATCCTATGCATGCACATAATCCTGATGCTCCACATTCTCACCCTCCGATATCTGATACTGGTTCCGTCTATCAAAAGTATTTCGTTCATCCTGACCACGACCCCTCGCTTCAAACCTACCACGATCACTTCCGCCACCTCTCGCTCCCAAATAACTATTCCTCGACCTTCCACCTCCTCGACCTCGCTGGCTACGTTGCTCACGAAGCACCGGGCAATCTTCGGCCCAATGCCCAAACTCTTTACAATATGCGCATTGGTCCTCAGCAATATCAGTACGACCGTACGACGCATTACCCCCTCCTCGCCGACCTCTATCATTCCCTCTAAATTGCGTACCACGAACCTGTGCCAACATCACCTTCGTTTTCAATTCCTTCACTTTCTTATCAACACTTTCTTTAGCCTCTATTTCCTGTCGCTCGTAATACTGAGCCATAGTTAACAAAGACGCAGGGGTCGCCGTGGTTCAGGAACTTTCACTTGCTTTCAATCTTTTTGCAATCTCCGGTAGGAGATTAGCCACATACTTATCTACAAACAAATGCCTGCCCGTATCATCTATTAATGATTGCCCACTGTAATCATGAAACGCTTCTTCAAAACGTGTGAAGAAGTCAGATACTGATTCGTCTTGCTTCTGTTTGCACGAAGCTAGCATAGTCCAATCGATCTTTTTAGGGGGAACAATCGTTTTCAATTTGTTCAAAATAGCCGTTGGAAGTTCTAAAATTAGGTCACATGGTTTGCATGCAGGTTCCCTGTCTAAGTCAGCCTGGCTTATCTCCTTCCAAGTTGCCCCAAACATTGTTTGATCATTAGACTTACGAATCGCTCTCCACATATCAGGGGGAAGGATTAATCCAAAGAAAAGGTCTATGTCAACAAGAGTCATAACACAAGAGGAAATGGCCCCCTCCACCCCTTCATAAAAAGCTGCCGGATTCTTACGGAGATCAGGTAAAGCGTTTTTCAATGCCATAACATCTGCTCTGTTCCAAGGCGTATACACCCAATTATATATAAAATACCCCTTTGCATTTGCTGACATTTTATCTTCATCTGTACCGTCCCCTTTAGGGGGAACATACAAAGGTGCAGCTTCACGCATAGGCATAACATGCACTTTAGAATTCTTATCTGAACCCAGGATAGAACACTGTTTTGGACTGTTCCGTCGACCCCGGCACGGACTGTTTTTCTGCTTTTCGTGCTTCCCGCAATCTGGACGCCTCATCTCGTAGCTGGACCAATTGTAGAAAAAAGGTATCTGCATCTGAAATATCAAATAGACCTTTACGCATATGCTCATGATGAACTGCTATGTCCTTAGATTCTAATTCCTCTGAATTTTTACGAAATCGGGCAACAACTTCATCTGCAAAAGTACCTAAAAAACACATCTGTTCTCGTTCTGACCACTTATTCCGTTCAGCATTAAGTTCTGACATAGTTATGTTATTCAGATGCAGTTTCCTAGCAAAACTACGCAATTCCGCGGCTCTATTAGCAGTTAACCTGGTACTCGAACTATCCTGGTCGCCATCACCGGAGTCCTCGGACGGGGCCGTAGGCTGAACATACGGAGGCGGAGATCGATTTAATAGCGGAAAATCATCAACTTCATTATTAAGGACAGGATAAAGCGGACGTCGAATAGGAAATTGACCGGTCGTTTGCAAATTACGTTCCCGTGCCTCCCTCTCTTTCTTCTCCTGCGCCTCCTTTTCCTCCAGCTGTAAAGCTTTATCTCGAGCAGCCTTGCGCTGCTCTTTGTCCGCCAAGGCATTCTCACGCTTCATACGTTCACGCACTGCTTTCTCCCACATTCGCACACAATCAAACATATCCCATCTAGACCTACGCTGAAACAAACATTGCTCCACAAACTGAACCTTTCTTAAATCAAACGACCCATGTAGTGGCCATTGCAATTCAGGATCGGTTCTAGTATATTTATGCCATAATTTACTGTACAGTATAGGGGGAAGGCCAAATTTAACATACATATCACGATTAGGTGTTCCCTCTGGGGGAGCCGGCTGAGATTCATTTAACCTATATGTGGTACCATTTCCAAGACAGCACATCCCTCGGAGTGTGCTTAAAATAGGCATGTTCAAAAAGTACCACGAAAACGTGATACCATAAAAATGGCACTTACAATACTTCACACAAATGTGCCGCTCAAAGTACGAACAATGTTAGAGAAACATCTCTACATGCCTGCCTATGTGAAGTGCACTGCACATATGTATTCAAATTCACAAAGTCAAAATGTTCGCTAACTCAAATCATAATCACATTCACAGAACTTCAGTAAGCGTCCGCAGACTACCTTTCCGATCACAAATCTTACCCAAGTTTCAAATATCCAGATTCCAACTGCCAAGGTCTTTGATCGAATCAGCCAAACGGGCACTGTACAGCAACACAGACGAGCAGGATCTCAGTCGGGGACTGGCGCCACCTGGAAGGTCAGATCAGAAGGAAGGGAAGAAAACACCGTGGGTGCCAAGACTCGGGTCACTCAGTGGCAGCGTACGCGTCCATGGCGAGTTTCCAATCCTTCGTCACGACCTCTCCTTCGGGCATCCGAGTCGCCGATGAGTCCCTTCGTGGTCGCCAATTTGTGGTATTGGGTTCCCAAGGCCTACATGCTCCGCAGAATACCTACTACACCGAAAGAACTGTTGGCACGGAAACTGAAAAATGCAAAAGACAAGTTTATTAAGACCCCATGGGGTGGTGGTACATTCCTACAGCACCCTTCGGCAATGCAAGAAGTATCACACCGAACATCGGTGTAAGTTCCTTTTTTATACAGTTTTACAGACATTAAAAGATTGGGCGGTACATGGTTACAGAGTTTTAGGTACATATATGGTCATTTTTGGAACACAGCCAACTCATGGGAGGGGTTACAACACCACTGGTCAGTTTGGCGAAACATTCCTGAGGGGTGACTGGTCAGTCAAAACTGCGCATGTACAGGCTTGACCGTTACTAAAAATAGCCTGTTGCTGGGCAAACTCAGGTGGTCAGCGGCACGGACAAAGGACTAAAGGGCATGCTGACCACGAGGCAGCTCATTCTCTAAAATGGCCACCGTAACATACAAAATGGCGTTTTTTCAATAAGGCCAAGTTAAGGGGAATAACGTGTAGCAAAGCTAAGCGCTAACCCGGCCATCATCAAAATACGACACCGCCCCTCACTGTTTGACTGAGTGAAAGGAGCCGATATCATGAGAAACACATTGTCACCGTGTGATATTGCCGCCTCACTGGGTGACTGAGTGAAGGGAGCCGATATCATGAGACACACAGTGTCACCGTGTGATATTGCCGCCTCACTGGGCGACTGAGTGAAGGGAGCCGATATCATGAGACACACAGTGTCACCGTGTGATATTGCCCCCTCACTGGGTGACCGAGTGAAGGGAGCCGATATCATGAGACACACAGTGTCACCGTGTGACATCAGCCCCTCACTTGGTGATCGTGTGAAAGGAGCGGATATTATGGGACACACTTTGTTACTGTGTGACATCGGACCCTCACTGGGTTCCTGAGTGAAAGGAGCAGATATTGTCAGACATCGTCCCCACACTGGGTGACCGTGTGAAAGGAGCTGATATTGTGAGACACACTTTGGTTCCGTGTGATATCGATCTCTCACTGTGTGACTGAGTGAAAGGAGCTGATATCATGAGTCCCACAGTGTCACCGTGTGACATCGGCCCCTTACTGGGTGACCGTGTGAAAGGAGCCGTAATTATGAGACACACTTTGTTACTGTGTAACATCGACCCCTCACTGGGTGACTGTTAGAACTAGGATTTCTGGTTGGCTAAGGCTTGCGCCAAAGCCAGGCAGAAACCCCCACTCTAGTCAGGGCAAGGGAGTCACACACCAAGATAACTCCTGCTCACCCCCTTGGTAGCTTAGCATGAGCAGTCAGGCTTATCCCAGAGGCAATGTGCACCCACCAGCAACCACATCCAAGGCCCCCCACAAAAGGAACTCCACACAAGGTTATATCAAAAATAGCCTTTGTATTATCACAACACATCAGAATCAGAATCACAGGATGTACATAGTGCCAACTGGCACGGGCAAAATTTACAAGGTATTATGTACACCTGACAGGGCCACATGGACCACTGTCAGGATCATCACAAAGTGAACTTGGTAAAGGTGAACTAAAACATACAAGTAACATTAGGTCATAGAACATACAGCCAGTAAACACTGATAATCACTGCACTTGCAACAGCCTGCGCCATGAAATCCATCATACACAGTATCCCACCAGTCTAACTAGATTAGACCCTCACCACCTAAGTAAAACCTTACACTAGGGGCGTAAATCACACAGGGAAGTACAATCTCCCTAACACAAACCTAAACAAGTAAAACAACCTCCTATGCATAAGCCATGTCTAGAGGTATCAGAACACAGGGTGTGCAAAACATACTACACACAGTACATTTCCTAACACCCAAAGCATTAGCAGATAAATCACATTTAGCACATAACTCACATCAAGGTCCAGGTTGCGCCACTGCGCCAAAACCTAAACGTAGCAGCTGCCCACTACTTGCTGGGCAGCTGAGGACAAGAGCAAGGGGCCTAAATGCTTCAGCTGGCACTAAGTGCTGCGCAGCTGTGGAAGGCCAAAGTAGGGCAAGGGGTAAAGGAGTGCGTCTCACTCCTGGATTCAATGGCTTAGGCCCTCAATGGCCCATTGGAACAAATATGTCAATGTTAGAGCCACACGGGGCTCTTGAAAATAATGAGCAAAGCGTTGGAGGGAACACGGGTCCCTCTGGTCCATTAAATAATCCTGGTCAAATATTGGAGCCCTCTAGGCTCTGGGCTAAAGAATGCGCATTTTGGGAGCCCTCCAGGATCTAAACAATAATGGGGAAGGGGGAGCCACCTAGGCTCCTGAAGAAAACATGCCCCTTTCGTCGGGCCCTCGGGGGCAAGAACACGGGACCCTCTGGACCCCCTTTGGGCCCTGTAAACAATATAGCCACGGAGGAGCGGCCCACTTGCACCATGGGGTCGCTGACTGTCTCCCTCTGGCTCACCCACCACGGAGAGGCCCACACTTACCGGGCTCTTCCAGCGCAGGCAGCAGTCTTCGCTCGGCGGGGACAGCGGGCGGGGCTCGCTCTCTCTCGAGAGCCTCGCAGGGATTTCCTTCACCCTGGAACTCCTGTAGATGCTGCAGGGCTCCCTCCGCGCACGGGAGCCCTACTGAGCCGCCATCTTCTTTGCCTCCCTGCTCGGGACACCCCCGCAACACGGCTTCCCCCCAGGCAGGGGGGAAGCAGAAGGGACGCACTCCAGGCCCTGCCCCTAGTCAGGCGGGCGCAGGCCGGACTTCCGGTTTTGGCAGCATTCTCCTCGGTGCCGCGGCGGTGAACCTTGGGGCACAAATGAGGGGTAGGCTTCCTCGGTGAAGAAAATAAACGTAGAAGCGGGACGGGCACCCGCTAAGCTGCATCTAAACGGGGTCGGCACCCGTAAATAAAAATAAATAAAGAAGCGGGGTGGGCACCCGCTAAGCAGGAGTCACTGGGGAATCCCTCTCCAGGGGATTCCCTCTTAAAGGGGCCGCCAGGAAAAGGAGCACAACGCTCCCAGGCGCTAGGGGGGCATAGAAACCCCAGTTCAACACAGCAACTGGAGCAAAGGGGCTTTCAAGAGGTCCTGGGCATAAAGACATGGAGCAACCAGCTCCTCAGCACAGGGAAGTCCTCCAGTCCCCCAGGCAAGGCAGAGGGGTCCCAGCAATAAGGTCAGTCAGGCATCCAGGGGCTGGGCAGGGCCCAGGGAGGCAAGCCTTCCCCTGGGCCCCATCAGCAGCACACCCCCGGTAGATTCAAGTAGGAACACAAGAACATTTAACATGAGGCCACAGCCTCTTTATATACAGACATTTCCTTTGTCTCCAAAGGTACAGGCAAGGGGCAAACCAGATGCAACTGGTTCTTGAGCATTTTGTTTTGCTCAGCCCCTCTCCCCATTCACAGGACAGGCCAGGGACATCAAACACACCACAGGGGGTGGAGCCAGCATTGTGGAGGGAAAGCCCAGCCCTATTCAGGTCCCAGGTGCACTCCTCCCTGCCATCAACATGCAGATCTCTCCATTCACCACCGGGGCAGACCCATCCTGACTCCTGGAGCCAGGCTCAGCAACCAGCTCCAGCCAATCACAAGCCAGACAGTCAATTCACATTTACTGCACAGGCAGGCCAACTTCTAGACACATTAAAGCTGCACACATCATCGCGCAGCATTCAATCTCACAAGTTCGCACATACCAAATTCGACCCTGCACTCCCCACGCATCAGGAACTACCATGGACACACATATTCCCCATGCATTCCTATGGGAGGGCAGGCCGGTCTCACACACGCACTCAGAGAGCGCACGCATTTTACACTGCACCCCAGTGCTAAAGTGTGCAAAGACCAGAAATCACTATACTTATCTCAGAGTTCAATGCGAAAAGTTCAGGGGTGAACCAAGTCCAACAGTGACTAAGTGAAAGGAGCCAATATCATGAGACACACAGTGTCACTGTGTGACATCGGATCCCTCACTGAGTGACCGTGTGAAAGGAGCTGATATTGTGAGACACACTTTGTTACCGTGTGACATCGGCCCCTCACTGGGTGAATGAGTGAAAGGAGCCGATATCATGAGACACACAGTGTCTCCGTGTGACATCGGCCCCTCACTGGGTGACTGAGTGAAAGGAGCCAATAACATGAGACACACTTTGTTACCTTGTGACATCCGCCCCTCACTGAGTGACCGTGTGAAAGGAGCCGATATCATGAGACACTTTGTCATTGTGTGATATCGGCCCCTCACTGGGTGACCGAGTGAAAGGAGCCAAGATTGTGAACCACTTTGATGATTTAACTGCGTTAAGAGCCCTAAGCATGCATTGCCACTTTAGCAGGATGACTGACGAGATGATTAGAGATCAAATCTTCGTTCATGTTAGAAGTAAAAAAAATGCAGGAACAACTTTGGGTTATGGAAGATCCCAAACTTTCAGAAGCCATATCAACTGCAAAGGCATTGGAGCAATCCGAAAAATGGATTTGAGGAATGCCAACAGCAAGGCAGAATGAGTTGAGGAAGTGTGTGCAGTCAGGTGCACAGTCAGTCATCAAATACTGGGTCAAATATGTCAAGGATAAGCATTAATGGGAACTTAAAAAGATATGATAGGCCTGAAAGGTCTTGTGCATGCTATAGATGTGGTAGTAGAACACGCGAGGCGTTGTGTGGAGGGTGTCCTGCCATAAATAAGCAATGTAGAACACGTGGTAGGACAGGTCATTTTGCGAATGTGTGCAAGGATCCCAGGAAGGGGTCCTATCGAGCACGTGGGAAAATTTCCTGTACTACTAAGAAGTGTGATATCAAGCACATGTGTGAATGTGGTACGTTGAGTGAAAACAACAAGGGAATTGTATTGTCCATAGTGCGTAGTGCAACAAACTCTGGCTATTCCGGGGAGGGGATGGTCAGGAAGTCTCCATTGTGTATGGTGAATGTAGTTGGAGTAGATTTAAAGCTCATGGTGGACTCTGGGTCTCCGTGGACTGTTATTTCCAGGGATTATTACAAACACAAACTAAGCGAAGCATGTAAACGTGAACCGTTGTGACCACCTGATTTCATCACTGAAAGTGTTGATGGATTCAAGATTGACATGGATGATTATTTGAATGTTTGGTTATGTTTTGAGGGAAGAGTTGCTCAAACCAATCTATACATCGCTATCAAGGAGTAAATGTATTGGGATGGAGAGACCAGTGGAAGTTAGGAATCATTTTGAAACCCCGTTGGAGGGAGCCTGTGTGATTGATGAGGGAGAATGGTCTAAACAGGAAGCAGTCATAGGGAATAGCGACACGGAAAATTATATCAGGGAACAGTTTAACCCCTCCCATGCTCATGACGGAGCCGCTCCGTCATGAGCATCGGCTGAGCTGTGCTCATGGCGGAGCGGTTCCGTCATGGCCCTGCCGCCGCGCCTGCGCGGCGCGTTCTATTGAGCTGGCGGGGCCATGACGGAACCTCTCCGTCATGAGCACAGCGCAACCGCGGCTCGTGACGGAGGGGCTCCGTCACGAGCATGCGAACGCCGCTCGCCCCCCCCCTCCCCCCCCCCCAGCACTGCGGCGGATTTGCCGCCGCAGCGAAGGGGTTAAAGTCATTTTCACAGAGAAACTCGGCAAGTTAAAGAACTACTCATAAAAGTACATTTAAAAGTAGCATGATTCCTGTCAAACAGAAACTGTGGGGAGCACCCATCAATGTACGAGAAGAACTAAGAGAAGAGCTGAATGAGGTGGTCAGTGAGGGCGTTATAGAGGCCATTGACTCAGCCGAATGGGTTTCACCCTTGGTTTGGTCTGCAAACCAGACACAAAATTGAGGGTATGTGTGGACTTAAGAGAGTTGAATGCAGTAGTAATTGTGGATTTTCACCCATTACCTCATTTAATATTTTCCACCCTAGATTTAAGATCTGCATACCACCAATTCAAATTATGTGACGATTCAAAACCATTAACATCATTCATTCCACCACAAGGTTTGTACCCGTATGCTAGGATACCATTTGTATTGGCATCTGCGGTCTCTGTATTCCAGAGGGCGATGTTTCATACTTTCAGGGATGTTGATATGCATGTCAAGTGTTTTAAGGATGACATTTTGATTTTTTCACAAATTGAAGAGGAACATATGAAACATTTAATGGAAGTATGTGACAGATTGGCAAGGAATAGGTTGACACTTAAGGTTCATACGTGCAAAATCTTTAAAAAATCTGTTGAATACTCACGGCACACATTGTCTGGGGATGGCGTGGTTCCGAAGCAATCCAATGTGGAAGCTATTCTGACTTCTCCTGCCGCAACCAATAAGGAACAGCTGTTGTCGTTTGCTGGCATGTGTTAGTATTACTGTAAGTTTGTGGGGAACTTTGCCACCAAGATGGAACCATTAAGGAAATTATGAGACACAATGCACCATATGAATGGCTGGATGAACAACAGAAAGCATTGGAGGCAATCAAAAGTGAAATTGTTAAGGCTCCCACGTTAAAACCATTTTGTATGAAGAAGGAATGCATACTCCCCGTAGACGCAAGTCTGTGTGGGATTGGAGGAGTGCTGTTACAGAGGAGTGGTAAGAAGGAATGTGGCATTTGCCTCTCGTACTTTAAATCAGACAGAGCGCAAATACGCTGTGATTGAAAAAGAATTACTTGCTTGCGTGTGGGCAATTGAACATTACCGGATTATTTGTGGGGCAGTAGATTCATATTAAGAACGAATCATAAGCCACTAGTGAACATATTATCTCCAGGTAAAGGTTGGAATTCCACATGACTAACATTTAAACTGCAGGAGTATAGCTTTAAAACCGAATTTGTGCCAGGAAAGAAAATGCGATGGACGATTTCCTGTCGATTCACCCGTGTAAACAGGATGAGTTGGAGGCTTTGAGTGAATGTGATGTGGTGACAAGTGTTATATGAATAAACAAAGTGGAATCCACACATATTAGGGTATCCAGACCACTGTATCAAGATATTTTTGACATCTTGATACAGTGGTCTGGATACCCTAATATGTATCTATTAAAACCACGCCCTGCACTTTTATTTTAATAATACCACCCGGGGATTTAATAAAGTATTTTTTTCCCAAGTGCCAGGTATTTTTTAATTATTCACTTTTTTCACCTCACCTCACTCACACCTCGGTATAAAACACACACCCCCACACATAGTTCACTTCAAGTGCTCCTGCGTATCCGCGAGTCGTAGCACGCCGCATCCCGTAGAGGGGTGCGAAGGCCCCGATGATGAAGCATGACACCAAGGGGCCTGTTGGTGTGTGAGGGGCATTTAAACAACACTGTGTGTTCCCCATCACTCTAGGGATCACTATCACTCTGAGTGGATTCCACTTTGTTTATTCATATGACCCGGGAGACTGAATCCACTGACTCTCTCTCTCCCCCCTCCTGTTAAAATCTGACAAGTGTTATAGACATTGTTTCAGGAGAATTTGAGGATATTTCCGAAGAAAAGTGGAGGCAGTGATAACAGGAGTGTGATCTTTAGGAAACCACTAAACAGTGCATGTTGAACGCGTGGCCGTGGGAAATAGATTTAAATTCTGAAGTTTTGCCCATGTTCAATGTTGCAGACGAGTTGGAGATAGAAGGGGATTTATTGTACAAAGGGGGAAATGTGCACCTCCCAAGGGAGTACAAGAGTTTGTTCTTAAACTGACATATAAGAGTCATCCAGGTTTGTCTGCCATAAACGCCGTGTGAGGAATTTTTTCTGGAGGCCGGGTATGGACGCACATCGATCGCATTGTTCGGGAATGTGATGTGTGTGCTCCGAGTGAGAAGACAGTAAGAGTCAACACCCCTCCATTGAAGAGTGTGGAGTGGCCTGAGGGCCCACGGAAGAAGTTGGCTTTGGAGATACCAGGGCCTTTCATGTCTTCACCCAGTGACTCGTGGTATGCTTTGGTCTTAGTGGATTATCATTCCAAGGGCCTGAGGTGAACTTTGTTTCCCAAACCCCCATTAATGTAGGGATAGAGTTTTAAGGAGGTGTTTGCAAGAGAGGAGTGTCCTTCTACGTTAGTGACTGACAACAGGGTGCAACGCACGTCGACTGAGCTGGAGGAATTTCTTAGGCACCGTGATGTAAAACATGTTACGACCGCATTGTATGAACCACATGAAAATGGCCAGGTTGAGAGAGCCATCCATGTTGAAGGGTCATCGCTGATGTCATTAAATTAGGAAGTGACTGGAGGAACTCTCCGAGGGAAAGATCGTGGTTATATCGCATTACACCACACACGGTCACCGAGGTTAGTCCTTTCAGGCTTTTAAAAAGGGGAGATCCTGCCTGTTAATCGTGTCCATGGTGTTTCAAGTGCAGAGGTGAAAGCGTAAGTGAAAGTATGGTTGAAAGAACTTCAGGAAAAGTCAGGACGAAGCAAAATAAGACTAAGGTTTGGTATGATAACAAATGGAAACCACATGATTTCAGGGTGGGGGATTGGGTCTCAGTAAATGTTATTCACCCCGAGGCTCGATACCGCGCTTTAAATCCATCGTGCTGACCTGTTCCATAATCTGCTGCAGCTTCCAATAGAAACCAGGATTCAGGGTACAATCGTGTGCGTAATTTTCAGATGTAAATCATGAATCAACAGTGCGTCCACAGCAGAGGTCTTCAAAATTCTATCTTATTTGCGATTAGCTAATTGCTAATCGCAAATAAGGAATCTGTAGGAATCGCATTTAATTTTGCGATTCCTACATGAATTCTGTTTTGCGAGCCTGTGATAGCGATTCCTTATGAATCGCTATTTCAGACTCGCAAAACGGGTCTTTCATGAATCTGGCCGTTAGAGTGGTGTGTTAAGGGCCTAGCACACCCTTTCTACAACTCAAGGGAGTTTAGTAGGTAACATCTAGAGTAGATAGGTGCATTCACCACACTTCACTAGTTATGTCTTCAGGGCCAGGAACCAGTGGGTCCCTGCCAGATGTCAGTATGTTACAGGCATCCAAGTATGACACATTCCCTTTCCTGGAGTTAAGGGCTCTGTATACTATGAGGAAATTGAAGACAGGCAGAAATGCCAACACCCAACGCCTCATAGAGGTGTTACTGCTATATGACCTTAGGAAGGATGCAGAGCCTGAAAGGGTAGGCAGTGGGGTGGGAACAGCAGAGGAGGAAGAGCCCAGTGGTCCAAAGCACCTGGACTCAGACTATGATGCTGACCAGGCAGGTGACAATGACCTAGACCTGGACAATCCAGCTCCAACTGGAGATGAAGAAGGCCAAGGTGGCCCTCTCTTTGTTGTCCCAGGAAGAGTGGGAGGTACACCTGGAAGACCCAGATCTCCTTCTGTCGAGTCTGAACATTCTAGTGCATCTGTAGGGACCTCTGTCTCTTCTCATAGGATGGAATCCTCCCAGGAGAAGAGAGAAAGGCAGATGAGAATTCAAGAACATCAGCTGAGAATAAAGAGACAGCGGACAAGCGGCCTACTATCACCTCACGAGCCAGTGGCAAAAATTATCCTGGAGGCAATAGTCCCAAAGTGGGGTTGGGGGTAGAGAAAACTGAACGCTAATAACCTTTGAAGAAGGAACCCTTGTGGCTCTGAAAGCATCACAGTAGTGTTGTTGCGTGCATTGTATCTTTCTAGGTATAGCTACCGAAACGTTCCCATATATCTTTATTCCAGACCATAACTGCCTTAGTTATCCGAATTTGACGTATGTGATGTATGTCTATAGTGAGTTTGTCACGAACCTGACCCCTTCTTTCACGCTGTTTTCTTGTTCCCTATAGTCGCAAAGCAGGTATATGCTCCCAGGCCTTAACGTACTGACTCTACAGACCTGTTTTGTTTCCAAGTGATTTTATTCAGGCCCGTCACAGTCATGCACGCTGCTCTACTGGGGCAACAGAGAGGCAGGGGTGATTGTGTCTTGACTAGGCTGGTGAGGGGGGGTGTCTGGATGAATTCGGTGGCCCTGAGGGAACTGTTGCCCTCGTGACTTGCACAGGGCAGGGATGAGGGATGTGAAAGGCAGGAGAGACCGCGCAGGTTTGTTGTATGCATCGCCCCTTTTGATACATTGCACAGCCCAGCAAAGCCCACGCAGCCTCCTTGAAACCCGGCGCACGTGACAGCAAGTAGTTTATCTGTGTACAACCACCCAGAATTCACATTTTACACTATAGTTGCACTTGTCTCCCCTTTTCTCCCACTTGTGTAGTCCTGGGACTAATTTGTGAAATAAGAATGTTCTATATGTCCTGCAGGACGGCGCGGCAAGCTAAGTGTTCGCTGCTGACATCAGCTGTGACCTGCGCATCCTGTCAAGGCCCCCCCAGCCAGCCCCCCACCCTTCAGACGTCCTTACATGGATTCGTTCTCTAGGTGTACATTCAAATGGGCACAGAACACCTTGGCGCAGATGACAGCCTCCGTCACTGAGGGGGTCTTTGGAATGCAATGTACAGGCTGCCGGAAATAAGGGGGTGGGGGGTGTCCTGGGCACACATGTTTGCGCGCCCGTTTTGTGTGCGCTAATACCCAACTTTTCATTTACTTTTTCTGCGTAATTACTATCTAAGCACTGGCGAGGAGTGCCCGGGTAAAACAGAGCGGACTAATTTAATACCAAATGGTCAAAAAGTTGTCTTTATATCTAGAACTAAACATTCCTCCTGCTGGAATCCCCCCTCCCCCTCCTTCCCTCGCTGTGGGTTTTGCAACCCTTGGAAGTATGGCGCAGTGATGTCAGTGCTTGTTTTTATTGTTTTCCCTGACAGGTGCGTTATACATCGAATACATATTTACAAATCGACACCAACTCTAAACTTGCAAGGTTAAAACTGCGAGAATTAGGAATAAAAACCACAGCACAACCCTCTCCAAGGCAGTTTCCAGCAAGTTACTTACAAGCCTCTCCATACAATGTAAGTGCATCCCCCGCGAAATGTCCCCGGTCAGCCGTATTATTGACGAACAACATAAATAAGCAGGGACCAGGCAGACATGATCACAACACTTTGCAGCAAGTCGGGAAACGTACACACAGAAATACTAAAACCAATTCTACTGACTGCATCCAGACTTCCCAGCCTAGGATGATAAAGGGCCGCAGGTTCACTAAATGCTGTGTGTCCCGGGCACAAATCTGCTAAAGCGGAAGGCCTATTTCTTTCTTTATCACTTCTACTGCTAACAAAATCTGCTCAAGCAAAACAAGCATTTGCAATGCAATAGGTCTCGCAGTTACATGGGTTTAAGCTATTGGCATTGTAAATTACAATGCCTTTTATTTGTGTTTTTAAAAAGAAAGCAAGAATAAAAGGCGTTATTTGCAAAGCCAATAGTTCAAACTCGTTTTCTCTTGCAAGAGATTTAGTATTACAGTTTAATAGTTTATAAAATCTTCACAGTTAATATGAATTAAACTGTGTGATTTACGCAAAAATTAATCTATGCTAGAGTGACGCCAAGACTTAAATGACATTGTCAGCAACAATGTAACACATTTTCCACGTTTTAGGTTTATGGAAAGAAAACTGATTTCAACATAATAATGTTTAGCAGAGATTATGATTTAAGCTGGTTTCCAATGGGATCATTAGAATCTCAAGTAGTACTTGCTCTACAAACGCCCCTTTAATATTTGAAAAATAAAGTGTAGGGCATTTTTACATTTTAAATGTATATAATTGTAAGAGCGCATCTATCACACTGGTAAATAAACAGCTGTGTCTAACGTCCACTGGTTCTCCCCGAAAAATAAATCTCACTACCTCTCTCTCTCTCTCTCTCTTCACTAACGCACTAATTTCTCATCCTATCTCTGCAACTATCCCTTCATCCCTCTCTTTTTCTCGTTTATTCGCACTGTATACCTTATTTCTCTCACAAATGTTTGCTTTCACTAATATACCCAAACAACTCTGCATTTCACCCTCTTTCACTCTATTTTCTAGCTATTTCCACACCACACAGTTCCATCACACAATTTCATTCCACAACACATACTTTCAATGCACAACATAAATTCCCACTAAACACCAAACAATTCCACAACACACTACATACAACCCACACTTCGACAAACTTCCACTCCACATCATGCCAAAAACATACACACAATTCCACACCACAGCACATACACAGATTTAAATTCATACTACACAACACAACAAAAATCCTGTCCATAAAATTACAATCAAGTTCATACCGTAGAAAGGCACTCGCCATACAGCCAATGTTTTACACAAGCCAACACTCAACATAAAAAACGTATAATTCCACGCAATATATTTCCACACGCTACCACATATTTCAGCACGACACAATTAAAGTACACAAAAAAGACATTAAAAACCACATACATTCCACTACACACAATTTCACTACACAACACACATTTTTACAAAACACCACATAACTCCTAAACACACCACATACATTCAAACCACACCACAATATTATTATTAATACAGCCTATAAAAACAAAACACCACATGATGCAATTACACTACACGAGACTTCATAACACACAATACCATTCCGCATAATTCTACTACACAACACACACAGTCCTCATAAATGTACTTCATACCACAACTCATAATTACACTCAATACACATCCACTTGGTGCCATACATTTTCACACCACACAATTCAGATCAACTCCACCTCAAAGTCCAAGCCCAGGTAGCCTCTGTGCAACGCCGTCTGCACACTATTTGAGGGTCGTCGAAACGGAAGCGGTCCTGGTGAGCCCGCACCCTTGGCTACAGCTAAAAAAGATGCCCCTTCAATGCTGGCATCCATTCTTTTTAGAATACCCTTTCCCTCCTCCTCCTGCCATCTCATCTTTTTATCAGGCTACCCCTGGCTTTCTCTTACCCCACCCCACCATCCTCCCCCCACTGCACACTCTTTGCTCCCTGCCCTCCTCGTTCGCATTCTTTGCCAGTCCCAAGTAACCCTTGCTGGTTTAAAACATTGTGCGTCACATCCCGCAGCAGTAGGTAAAGGTACAACAAAGAAACACTATTGCGCGATGAATGCTTTCTGCGCCAGTGCTTTTTTAGATCTTCAGTTTACGGCGGGGCTCTAATCCTATACCATCCATTGCCAGCTCATGGTCCTGTAACTCAGGTGTGCTAAAGCTGCAAAATCGCCCTGTATTGTGTTCCATTAATTACTAAAATAGCAGTTGATTAATTAAAGCAAAAAAGGTCACTCTAATTATTAATTTTGCCTTGAAATCTTATAAAACAGCCTCAGCCACCTGTGCATTTTTATTATACGTATATATATTTTTTTAATTAAATCATACATAGTTCCGGTCACCCACTATACATTCCATCCTGCATTTTAAGACCCTTTCTTTGTATTTTTATTTATCCATTCACGCCCCTTTACATTAATATAGGCAGAAAAGTACTGTGCTGTTGCTATAAAAGCTGATATTATGATATAGTGTGCACTTACTTTCTTTAAATATTCACCCCACTGCAAACATAAAAACATAAATAAAAAAGATTGCCATTCACAATGCCAATAGCTCCAACTCCAACAAATGCGAGACCTTTTGCATTGCAAATGCTTGCAAATGCAAAAGGTCATTTGCAAGCATTTGCAATTTGCAAATGCTTGTCTTAAGACCTGGTTATTTTCTGGTTAGAGCTCTGTTATCCTGTTCTCTGTTTTTTAACTTTTTTGCTGTTATGTTTCTCAGTCTGTTCTCCGGGTCTGTAGCACAAAGCGCCGGGACACTCCTTTGGAGTAGCCGTTGCGCTATACAAGACCCATAAATAACATAATATAACATATTTAAAGTTAGACAGTCATAATTGTGATGCAGTGGGCCCCCCAAATCCTTGGGCCCCAGTCCTGCTGCATCTGCTTCCTTAGTGATAACCAGCCGTGGCCACTAACACTCCTGGCAGCAGCATCAGCTTCACTAATGAATGAACCTTTTACAAATAAAAAACACTTCTCGTGTCCCTTTCTTTGGGGTATCTCTCTGAAGAGGCTGTCTCTGGCCTTTTGTAAACATAAAAATGAGACCCCATACAGTTCTCCCTGTTCTGGGCTTTCTCAATATCTATGAATCTCGCTCCTTGCCTCCGTCTTTTGGACCATTATGGTGCGGCCCCAGGGATTGAGAGGATTCGGGCTCTGCATCTGAGTGCAACCCTGCTGGGCTTCTACCCGCCACCCCATGGACTCCGCTTTCACAGTAAACTGCCCCTGAATGGTTAATACGGACTTTGAGGTGACTGTGCCTGAAAGCCAAGGGTGTGGTGGCAGTGCAGAAAGGTAAAAAAGAAACCAGCCTTCTTCTCAGCCATTAATTGATTGAGTCACTCAAAGGCTGGGCCACTGGAATTATGAGTTTCTGCATCGGCAGCGTTTTCCTCAAAATTATCAGTTAACCGCATTTGCTATATATAATCTGCAAGGTTTTTATTTCAAAAGAATGTTATTAGTAGTTTCAGATATAAAACAGAGCAACAGAATAAAATGATCATACAAATGTGGTACATACAGTAATGAGCAACAGGTTCCAAGACATACAGTTGAGGTGCAAACTTGGATAAGAGCCGAAACGGAAGATGATAAGTACCAATAAGCAAACATACCACTAAATAATACAACACAAAACAGTAAAATAACGGAAGCAGATCTTACATGAGACAGCACATAGATAAGCAGAGTCAGCCGTAGTCACCCATGGTTGGTCCACAAAGGAAGTGAACAGCAATATGTTCAGTACTGCAGGAAAGCGAGCCAGTCACGGGCGTAATGAGGCATGTGAGGTCAAGGTGGCGACTAGTTGGTCAAGGGAACGAGGGATTGGTTCAGGGAGGCTTGTGTGCACTGAAGTAGTTGCCAAGGGTGATCCATAAGCGTCTGCGCGGGGGCGCCAAGCGGATTGCAAAAGGGCCGTATTATCACCGCCACGGAGACTAAGTACCCAGTTTAACCAGCCGGCAAAATTAGCGTTCCGGGTATCCTTCCAAATATTGAGGACCACCTTTACAGCAGCCGTGAGTAGAAGATCAAGCAGGGCCCTATCATCGTCGTTGAGGGACTCGGCTTTGAGAAACCCAAAGACTAGGTCTGGTAATTCCCTGGGTGGGGAGAAAGAAAAGACTTTATCAGTAAAATCAAAGACTTTATCCCAGAATGGGGCAACACATTCACATTGAAGGATAAGGTGCGCCAGGTCGCCCTCCGCACAGTTCCAGTTCCAGCAGAAAGCGGCAGGCCTGATATTGTGGGCAAAAAGACGGGCCGGCGTCCAAAAGGCTTTAGGAGAAACCATAATTTAGTTTGGGATAATGTGGGGCTGATTTTGTGACGCTGCAGGAATCCCAGGTTTTGTCCCAATCCGTGTCTGAGATGGAGAAGGAGGAACATGATTTCCAAAACTTTTTGATATGAGCAGTGAAATTGGAATTCTGTGGTCGTGGGAGTTTATAAATCCATGACACCTGGTGTCCGAGCCTCTTTAATCTGGTGTAGTGGGACGGAAGGGAGGGAGGGTTAGAAGAGAGATTCGCTCTGGTGATCGCTGTTTTTATGTGTAGGAAGGTATAGATCTCAGGGGAGCTAAGGTTAAATTTGGCTTGAAGGTCTTTGAACGATAGGGGTCTGCCCCTTCATAGAGTTGGTGTGGAAAATAAATGCCTTTTTCCTCCCAGAGGCAATTGTATAGTGGTTTGCCTTATACCATATTGATTCCCATCGTGAACGTCTGATGGAGGCATCGAGTAGCTTATCCACTTTAAGAAGGGCTATTCTTGTATTTCTAAAAATAGGTTTCGAACAGATGATTGAGTTTAGTTCAGTGAACAGGGCAGTTGCTGGGGCAACATTCTCAAGGAGGGCCTTCTCTATCTCCAGCCACACGGGGGAGTAGCCCTCTGGCAGAGATAGCCAGTAAGAGCCCTGTTTGGCAAGAAATGCAGTTTGATATCTTTTGAAGTCCGCCAGGTTGACTCCACCTGCAGACTTGTCTAGGCGTAGTTTCTTCAAACTAATTCTTGATTTTTTCCCTCTCCATAGAAAGTTTGTTAGTGCGGCATCTAATTTGTGATGGAATTGGATGGAACTGTAACCCTCTCCAATCCCATGGTCGGATCATTATTTGATGGTATCAAATTTGACTTTATTTGGTTTTTCACAACCTTAAAGTATACACATAAAATAACCATAATTGTAAAAAACAAGATAAAATTACCTAAATCATCAACACTTTACAGTTTCTAAAACACGATCGCTTTCTAGATTCAAAATTTGATCCGTTTCAATTTTCAATAGTAAAGTCTCTACAAGAGTCATGAATGTTACTCCACGACATATTAGAATGTCCGAAGATGCACCCAACCAACTTGTGACCGCCTGCCTACAGGTGCGGATTCCTAAGACATTTAGAACTGATTTCAGCATAGTTCTTCTTTCGGCTTTTAGGGTCTCGCAAGTGCACAATAGATGATACAAACTTTCTGTGTGGTACCCACAGAGGCGGCATGTTTTTTCTTGCTTTTTTACTTTCCAGGTTGGGATTAGATCCATTGAGCAATGATCGCCCAGTCTATATGCCATGGATTTCTTTTTTAGCGATAGTCGGAAATGAGATTCTAGATAAAATTGTGGTTTTAGTCTTTTATATGAGTTAATTACCGTCCAGGCATGTCGGCAGTTAGCCAAGGTTCTTTTGTCCTCTACCAGGGATAGTGACTTTGCATTTAATTTACAAATTTTGTTAAATGATGCTCGTTCCAAACTTCCTCGATGTTTAGTTCTTCAAGGGCAGTTCGCAAATAGGTGCCCCAGGTGTTTGGTTCTTTTTCCTCGTATTGTTTCTTGATTTCTAGCCAATATAGGTTGTTTAGTGTACCTATTTCCGATGCTCTAAGTTTCCAGCACCATTTTGCAAAGATAGCTTTCCTCTGGTAGACTTGGTTTTGTAGGCCGAATTCCAGGCGTATTTGTGCTGGGGATGCTCCTTTGAAAAGATTAAACACAGATTTGTATACTCTTATCTGTAATTTATTTAGTATGTCGATTTCTTTCCCATGCCATATTTCTAACCCATAAGACAAGGTAGGTAACACTTGAGCTGCCATTACTTTTAAAATGTGACCATATGAGGGGCATTGTAGTTTCTTTTGGAGCAGTTTATAAGCAAAAATAAGTGATTGGGCTTTGGCCTTGATGTCACGATTTTGATCCACCATGGACATAAATCTACACAGTGTAATGCCCAAATATTTATATGTGGATATCTCCTCGATTTGGGTATTCTTTGTGTACCATTTAAAAGATCCTCGGCTTGGGCCCGCTAATCTTACGACCTTTGTTTTTTATCGTTGAGTTCCAAACCTACTAGGTCGAAGTACTCTATTAATTTATTTATGACCCTCTGCAGGCCAATCGGTGTATTACTTAACACCACAATGTCATCTGCATATTGTAGAAACTGAATTGATTCGTTTCCCAATTTTGGTGGATGACCATTTACCTGTTGAAGGTGGCTATTTAAATCGGCTAAGTATACGTTAAAGAGACTTGGGGAGAGTACACAGTCTTGTTTTAGGCCATTTCTTATGTGTATTTGTGATGATATTATTCTTCCATCTCCCAGTTTTACTTTAGCCCATGTTCCACTATATAAGGCCTTTATTATATCAGTAAGCTTCTGTTGGAGTCCCCAAGCTTCTAACTTTTTCCATAACCGATCTCTTGGTACTCTATCGAACGCTGATTTTAGATCAATATAGCATGCCAGTAATCCTACCTTCTTTTTTGCAGCTCTTTCTGTTAACAGCGCCAAAACTGAAAGATTTGTAGTGCATCCCATACCTTCCCTAAAACCTGTTTGGAACTTCGGGACTATTTTGTTTTTATTTATCCATTCCTAAAGATGCCGTAATATACATGATGAGAAGAGTTTTGCCTCTACATCAATGAGGGCTATCAGCCTGAAGTTCCCGGGTTCCATTCTACTCCCGTTTTTGTAAATAGGGTGGAAGATGTTGCCATACCAGGATCCTGGTATCTTTTTGTCACTGAATAGTTGATTGAAAAGTGGGGTGAGGTAATTTGCCCAGAAGTCAGGATCTTGTTTAAATATGGCGTGAGGTAGCCCGCTGGGGCCTGCTGCTCCTTCGGCTTTTAGTTTTTTTATCAACCAAGTTGTTTGTTTCACTGTTGTTAATGGTGTTTCTTTTTCCCATTTGTCTATTACGTGCGTAGTTTCTATCTTTCCCGAAACTATTCTCTTAGTTAGGTAATTTCTTACTTCTGTACACCAGATATTCGGTGTGTGGGTATTGTATAGGGTGTCTATGTATTGTAACCATGATGTTTCACTCATTCCTATGTTTTGCTGCGCCCCAGTTCCTTTTGATAGATTGTTAATCAAGCTCCAGAATTCACTGCTATTTGGTTATTTGCTTGTCCTTAGCAGGTCTACCCATATTTTCCCTATATGTAGCTTTTTTGCCTTTCCACATGCATCTTTGTATTCTTTTCGCAATTTCTGTATCCCATTGGTCACTGTTTTTTCCCTGCCTATTTATTGCAGCCTTTTGTCTTAATTTTCTTGCAATATCCCTTTTTTTATCTCTTAGCTCATTTTTTGATTCCCTTCACTTGGACGGTCTCTAAATCTCCTCCGTCCTCACAAGCTCATTGCTCTAAGCGTAGGAATTGGCCCAAATTGCCTGACGGCCGACTCTGGTGAACACCAGACCTCCTGACAATTCAGACCCTACCTCAGCTGATGAGGACTTCAACCGTTGGATCTCCAACTCCTTAGACCTGGTACTCCCCCAAGTGGCATGGATCCAAGACGGCCCCCTTGTACTCCCCCTAAGTGGCCTGGATCCTGAGCGGAGTTCCAAGACGGCCCCCTGGTACTCCCCCAAGTGGCCTGGATCCTAAGTGGAGTTCCAAGACGGCACCCTGGTACTCCCCCTAAGTGGCCTGGATCCTAAGCGGAGTTCCAAGACGGCCCCCTTGTACTCCCCCTAAGTGGCCTGGATCCTAAGCGGAGTTCCAAGACGGCCCCCTGGTACCCCCCCTAAGTGGCATGGATCCTAAGCGGAGTTCCAAGACTGCCCCCTTGTACTCCCCCTAAGTGGCCTGGATCCTGAGCGGAGTTCCAAGACGGCCCCCTGGTACTCCCCCAAGTGGCATGGATCCTAAGCGGAGTTCCAAGACGGCCCCCTGGTACTCCCCCTAAGTGGCCTGGATCCTAAGCGGAGTTCCAAGACGGCCCCCTTGTACTCCCCCTAAGTGGCCTGGATCCTAAGCGGAGTTCCAAGACGGCCCCCTGGTACTCCCCCAAGTGGCCTGGATCCTAAGCGGAGTTCCAAGACGGCCCCCTTGTACTCCCCCTAAGTGGCCTGGATCCTAAGCGGAGTTCCAAGACGGCCCCCTGGTACCCCCCCTAAGTGGCATGGATCCTAAGCGGAGTTCCAAGACGGCCCCCTTGTACTCCCCCTAAGTGGCCTGGATCCTGAGCGGAGTTCCAAGACGGCCCCCTGGTACTCCCCCTAAGTGGCCTGGATCCTAAGCGGAGTTCCAAGACGGCCCCCTTGTACTCCCCCTAAGTGGCCTGGATCCTAAGCGGAGTTCCAAGACGGCCCCCTTGTACTCCCCCTAAGTGGCCTGGATCCTAAGCGGAGTTCCAAGACGGCCCCCTGGTACTCCCCCAAGTGGCATGGATCCTAAGCGGAGTTCCAAGACGGCCCCCTGGTACTCCCCCTAAGTGGCATGGATCCTAAGCGGAGTTCCAAGACGGCCCCCTGGTACTCCCCCAAGTGGCATGGATCCTAAGCGGAGTTCGAAGACGGCCCCCTGGTACTCCCCCTAAGTGGCATGGATCCTAAGCAGAGTTCCAAGACGGCCCCCTGGTACTCCCCCAAGTGGCATGGATCCTAAGTGGAGTTCGAAGACGGCCCCCTGGTACTCCCCCTAAGTGGCCTGGATCCTGAGCGGAGTTCCAAGACGGCCCCCTGGTACTCCCCCTAAGTGGCCTGGATCCTGAGCGGAGTTCCAAGACGGCCCCCTGGTACTCCCCCTAAGTGGCATGGATCCTAAGCAGAGTTCCAAGACGGCCCCCTGGTACTCCCCCAAGTGGCATGGATCCTAAGTGGAGTTCGAAGACGGCCCCCTGGTACTCCCCCTAAGTGGCCTGGATCCTGAGCGGAGTTCCAAGACGGCCCCCTTGTACTCCCCCGCACTACGGGAATTAAAAACCAAGTGCAAACGCCTTGAAAGGAAATGGAGACTAGACTTCTCCTTTGTCAGTAAAAACAACCACAGACTCCTGCTCAGAGCATACAAAAAGGAGATCAAAACGGCACAATCGATTTTTTTCGCAGAAAAAATCAATACAGCGGCATCTAAACCAAAAGAAATCTACAGGATCGCAAAAACCCTGCTGAAGTGCCCAGAGCAGCCCCTAGACCCGGGCAATGCACAAGCCCGCTGTAACAATTTAGCAGAGTTCTTCTCGAACAAAATTCAAACCATCTATTCTGCTTTCCCGCCCCCTCACCGCCCGATCTCCAACTACCCCGACCTCTGACACCTACCCTACGGTCACCCTACAAGCCTTTCCGCCACTCAACCCCATTCTATTAAACTCCATAATACCTCAGGTCAAATCAGGCTCTCCTAATGACCCAGCTCCCCCACGCTCTTTGAATATGGTCAACGACACCATTCTCCCCACAGTGCTCAACCTATTGAATTCCTCCCTAGGCTCAGGCGTTGTTCCACCACCCTGGAAACGCACGATGGTTAGGGCCCTCTTAAAAAACCTAATCTCGACCAGTCCGAGTTAAAAAACTACAGGCCCATCTCTCTGCTCCCCTGGATGAGCAAAGTACTGGAAAAAATCGCCAATGCCACTCTGGTAGATTTCATCGAATCTAACCATCTACTCGATGCCTCCCAAACCGGCTTTCAACCCAGGCATGGAACGGAAACTGCGCTGTTGGCAGTGACGGAGGAGGCACGAAAGATCTTGGACCAGGGAAGATCAGCGGCCATAATCCTCCTGGACCTCAGTGCCGCTTTCGACACTGTCAACCACAGCACACTTCTCTCACGGCTTACTAACATTGGGATCTCGGGCACGGCCATTTCTTGGCTTGAATCGTTCCTTACTGACCATTCCATTCGGGTGTTTGAGGGTTCCTCCATCTCCCCAAGCAAATCTCTTCCTTGCGGCGTCCCCCAGGGCTCATCCTTGAGCCCCATATTGTTTAATGTCTACATGGGGCCACTAGGTGAGGTAGTCCGTCCATTTGGTATTAAAATCATTACATACGTGGACGACACCCAGCTGGTGGTCCCCCTCAACCAACTTGACACAAACCCAGACAACCTTAGGACCTGCTTGGAAGAAGTTTCAAACTGGATGACCCAATCATACCTGAAACTGAACGGTGATAAAACCGAGCTAATGTTTTTAGGCAATCCCTCCCCATTAGCTCTCAAATCACTCTGGCCCCCCTCCCTTGGCGCGCCTCCCTCACCCAAGGAATAAATCAAGAGCCTTGGTATATGGCTCGATAAAACCCTCAGCTTCAATGCCCAAGCCACCAAACTCTCAGCAAACTGCTTCTGCCTTCTCAGGCTACTTCGGAAGGTCCTCCCTTTACTACCCTTCGAAGCAAGGAAAAATATGGTTCAAGGCCTAATCCTATCCAGATTGGACTTCAGAAATGCCCTGTACCTAGGTGCCCCCCAACTCACTCTCAACATTCTTCAGGTGGTGCAGAATGCTGTGTCCCGGACTCTTCTCCAAATCCCCCGGCGTCTCCCAACAAAGGCCGGTCTGAGGACCTTACACTGGCTACCAGTAAGGCATAGAATCGAGTTCAAGACTGTTTGTATTTCCCACCAAGCCTACTGGAAAACTGGTCCATTCATAAACCATTCTCTGATCACCCCTCACAACCCTGTAAGACACCTCAGATCAGCTTTCTCCTCGCTGGTCACAGTCCCCAGGATTAAAAAATCCAGAAGTGGAGGCCGCTCCTTTTCTTATAATGCCTCCAAACTCTGGAATTCCCTCCACCTTAACATGCGATCAGAATCTAATCTGCTTTGTTACCGCAAACAGTTAAAAACTCTACTGTTCTCCTACCCTGATTAACTTTCCTTTTTCATCAGCTCGCATCTGTCTGTAGCGCTGGGACGCCTCAGGGTAACCACCGCGCTTTACACATTTTCCTTTCATTTCATTTCATTCAATTCAATTCCGGGGATTAAATAGTTGACTAGAGGGGAAATCATCCCCACCAAGCTGGGGGACCACCCGTCTAGTTGAGTTTTAATTTTATCTAAGGTAATTTTTTCATTACGTTGAAGGGTTTCAGCAAGAGTGCTACCAAATTCAACCCCAAAATATTTAATGAAGCCAGTACAGGCCCGAGTTACCCAACATGTCTCTTGTACCGAGAATATTCAGCGCTTTAACCTCAGATTTATCCTGGTTTAGTTTGTATCCGGAATGTGGGGAATAGGTTTCTATGTTGGACATGAGGCCCTCAATGGAGGCGTCTGGCTGGTCGGTGATCACAAGTATGTCATCAGCGTATGCCACCAATTTCTCTCGCATGTCTCCGAATTCCACCCCCTTGGTGTTCTCGTTACTTTTTATGGTAGCTAAGAGGGGTTCAAGGGCAAGGAGAAAAAGGGCTGGAGAGAGGGGGCAACCCTGTCTGGTACCTTGTTCTAAGCGAAAAGGTGCGGAAAGGGAGCCATTTATGGCAATACGGGCTAACTGGGAGGAATGTAGAGCTATTACCATGTCGATATAGGGCTTCCCCAAATTAAAGGACTGCATACAATGTTGTAAGAAAAGTCATGACACCCTATCAAACGCCTTTTCAGCGTCGAGGGTGATGGCAACGGAAGGAGTGGCGGTTATTTTGGCTTTCTCTAAGACATGGCAGAGTAATCTAGTATTATCATTGGATAGCTGGTGTTTGAGGAAACCCACCTGCGAATTACTAATTAACTTGGAGAGGAATGTATTCAGTCTGTTGGCTAAGATTTTAGCATACATTTTACAATCTAGATTTATGAGGGAGATTGGACGATAATTTTTTGTCAAAAGGGGATCTTTCCCTTCTTTTGGAATAACAATTATGGTGGCCTCGCTCATTGAATTAGTGACAGCACCTTTGGAAATAACGGATTGGAAAAGGTTCAAGAGGACAGGGCTAACAGTTCCCACAAATTCTTTATAAAAATTAGCTGAGAAGCCATCAGGGCCAGGGGCCTTGTTGTTTTTAAGTGGTTGGATGGAAGTGGAGATTTCCTGTGATGTGAACGGGGATCCCAACTTGGAGCAGTCCTCCTTGGAGAATCTAGGAAGGTCTAACAAATTCAAGTATTTGGTGCAGGAAGCAGAGTCAAACGCTAACCTATTTTTGTAGAGGTCCTCATAGAAAGATTGAAACGTGTGCAGGATGTTGTTGTGTTTGGTGTGGGTGTTATTGGCCTGGTCTTTAATGGACGCAATATGTAATATTTTTTTTTTTTAATGTTTGAGGTAAGACGCGAGAAATTTACCAGCTTTATTGCCCTCACATAATTTTTGTGCCTTAAATTTGTTTATTCATACTCCTGCTCTTTTGCTTAGAATTGCATTATATTCGTACTTCAATTTAGTGAGGCAGTCTAAGATGGATTTATTAGCAATTTCAGCTGTGTGGGAGATCTCTAGAGCTTTGATATCCTTCTCAAGGGTTTCGAGATCTCGGTTCAGTTTTTTTTTCATTTGGGCTCGGATGCCAATGATAACACCCCTAATCGTGGCCTTAAAAGCATCCCAGACGACCAAGATGTCTGAGTCTGGCAAAATGTTCAAGGTAAAGAATTCCCGGAGTTCGGTCTCTAACTTAGTCTTATTTTCAGGGGCGGACATGATGTCATCATTATAGCGCCAACGTTTCCGGGGGAGGATCAAGTGTGAACCTACAAGCTTGGTATGGATGCAAGAGTGATCCGAGATTAGTTTGGGGGCAATGTCAGTTTCCTCTATGAGGTGAGTGAAAGGGCTAGAAATTAAAATGTAGGCGATTCTCGAGTAAGAGTTGCGAGTGGACGAATAAAATGTGTAGTCTCGGCCGTCTGGGTGCTGTAGACGCCATGAATCGTGTAGGTTATATTTGGAGCAGAGACTGGTCAGAGTATCATGGGAACGTGCCGGGTGGTATGTGCATTTGGATTCGCGGTCTAGGAGGGGATCTAGGGGAAGGTTAAAGTCCCCACCGACAATTAAGGATTCCTCTTGGGGGATGGTTTCTATTGCAGACGAGACAGATTCCCAGAACTCCGGAGCATCCGAGTTAGGTCCATAGATGTTTACTACATGAATGGGGTCGTCGTCTCTCATGAGGTGCGTCACAAGCAGCCTGCCGTCATCGTCATGAGTGTGTGAGGTAATAGAGATGTTTGATTTTTTTGAGATAAGGGTAACCACACCCATCTTTTTGTGAATCGCGGAGGAGCAGAGGGGGTGCGTAATCCAATGTTGATAAATGAACGCTGCATCTTCTTTTGATAATTTTGTCTCCTGAGGTAGGATGACATCCCCTTTGGATTCAGCTAAATAGTCAAGGATTTTTTTATGTTTAACCGGGTGATTAAGACCCTTGACGTTTAAAGAAACTATGTTGAGACTTTCTACCAGTGATTTTGTTTTGAGTCATCTAGTCTGCGTTAGTCGCAAGGGAAGTGGCTAGCATACTACGACTGGAGTTGTGCGAACCAATGGACCTATGTATTAACACAGGCAGGGGAGTGAACAGGCAAAACCGGGACTCATGAGCTCCATAAGTCTTCTTAAGTCAGTAAGCTTGTGGACTGGTGGACTAGCTACATGCGACAAATGTGATTCTGCTTTTGATGTCCGTGCTGTGCAAAACAAACAAATGAAACAAAACCATACTGAAACAACCAAAATTACATTTACCCCTTGCCCCCCCAACCCACTCACCTCCCTCCACCCAGTGCACCCAGACCCCTTCTTCCCTCTCTTCCTCCCACCTCTCCCCCTCCCCCTAGGAAAATCGAACCTAGGAGCTGCGACGGCAGTACCGTCCATGGTCAACTCAGGACGTTTTAGAAGGGTAAAAGAGCAACAGGAGAATGAACAAGTTAGCTGCTCTTAGCATAACTGTGCGACCTTACACAAGATAACTTAGCCAGAGCCGGGGCTCCGTTTTGGGTCCCAATGCAAGATTCTGGGCTATTAGACATGTGACATTACAGCTATACTATCTGCAAGAACTTAAAGGGTGAACAATTACTGACGTTTTGGCAATGGTAACTTATAGCCCCATTAGGACTGCAGACTAGCAGAATGATACGTGAAGATAATGAAACAACTTGAAAACCTGTAAGTGAGGATGGTGCTGTCCGCAAGAACATTAGGGGTGTAAAGAAAACTAGATGACCAGGCAGCCTCCAAGTGAATCATCCAAGGAAAGCCTGCGATAGGTCATGGCAGTATAAAACATGCTGGAATTGAACGTAACTAGTCAGATACAAAAGGAGAGCTCCCCGAGGGGTGTGAACGCGATACTTGAACCTTACTATTCGGACCATGGAAATGGCGGATCTTGTAAACCGGATCAATGAAGTCCCTGGCAGTGACTGGAGTTGCAACTTGGTAAACATAAATGGCGATTTTATGAACGGGCCAAACAAACCATTGGCAATGATTGTAGATCATGACCAACAGCGCAATTGAACAGCCTTGAGCAGTGATGACGCCTCAACATCCCAAAATAAACAACGCCAGCGGTTAGCAGACTCATGCGCTTCCGTTTTACGTTTGTTGGAGGCTCCGCTTGAGGAGTCCATGAATTGTGGAGGTGAGTCTTCCAAATAGCATGCGAGGTCATGGGGGTTCGAGAAGAAGCGAGGCTTACCATGTTTGATGATTTTAAACCTCGCTGGGCCTGAGAATGAAAATTGAATATCTTTTGACTTCAGCTTATCTCTCAATGACAAGAAGCCTTTTCGTGTCTAAACCGTCTCTTTGGAGAAATCCTGCGTGAAGATAATGCGGTGGCCTTCCCATGTGATGTGATGGTTTTTCCTTGCACATTGTAGGATGGCCTCAGTATGCTGAAAACGAAGAGGTTTGCAGATCAGAGGACGAGTGCCTTTTTTCCCATGGGATGGGATTGTCGGGAATCTATGAGCTCTGTCCACTCCAGGCCGTGAAGGAAGTTAATTCTGGTGACTGTTGGGATCCACGCTCCCAGGAATGCCACGCAAGATTCTGCTTCCTTTTCTGATTCTTCTGGCACGCCAAACATTCGAACATTGCCCCTCCTATTACGATCTTCCAACTCCGTGTTTTGTCCTTTCAGATCACTAATGGTGCTCTGTAGGTGTTGTGTGATTTTGCATGACTGCATTGTTTTATATTCCACGTCACTTATTCTTAGTTCCGCTTGCTTGATGCTTTGGTTCATAGAGTTCATATCAGTTCTAATCGCTGTGAGTTCCAACTGCATGGAGTCGGTATTGCCTTTTGTGGATTTGGCCAAGTCGTGGACCTCCGCTAATTTCTTAAGGTTCATGTCTAATGTGCTTGTGATGTCAGCTTTAGCTTTGATAGGTGAATCAGACAGGGTTGGTTCCGGTCTTACTTTCTTATTGTTCTTATTGTCTCTCTCTGACATCTTGTAGGATCGTCAGACCCAGGGGGGGCCGTGAAGATACAAGGGCAAGGCAACACCAAGGGCGCTGGGATGGAATGACTTCTGTGTGGTGAGTTGTTCACTCCGTGTTATGAACTCCATGTTTGGATCTCCGAAGCGAGATTAGTAAAGGAGCAATATAGCTGCTTTAGAACTGGGGAGATTATTCTCGCCACTGACGAAGACAGAAGCTAACCTAAAGGGATCGGCTGCAATATTCGATCTTGTGCAAGTGTGGAATCCCCACTTCGCTGGTGTGGAATAGTTGTAGAACACAGATTCCGCGGGCACAGAGAGCACACACTCCGCTATTCGACAAAGGTAGGACCGCAGTAGGTAGGTCACAGAACCAAGAGTGGTCGTAAAGGGATGGTTTTAGTGGCCTTTGTAGTTGGCTGGGATCTGTTGTGGTATTGAGATCCTGTGAAAAGGAAGGTGGCCTTTGCCACTGCCTGCAGGGCCGGTCGCTCCACGCACTGCGCAACTCCCTCCGTGACTGCCGGGACCCTTGACCCCCCCCGCTGCTGCCTCGCAGAGCCGTGTGCCTGCATTGCCGTTCTGCCTGCCCTCTGCCGGTTTGTGCCCCGATTTTGTATTCTGCTGTGCCTTCTGTGCCTGTGCCCCTGTTATTGTATATTGTTGTACCTCTCTGTGCCTGTGCCCCTGATACTGCATTTTGTTGTGCCACTGTGCCCTGTATTTACGCCACCCCAGTGTCCTTCTCCGCCGCTCTTTCCCCGTCCCCGCCGCTGCTTCCCTGCGGCCCGCCCCCTTTTTTCCTTGTAACCCGCCGATTGGCCACCCCGCTCCCGCCTCCCAGCTGCTCCTCCCTCCCACTTCGCCATTTATGGAGGTCGCCGCGCGGGAGCGCCGATTGTGCGCCAAAGGCAAGCCCATCTGCGCCTGGCCCGCGCCCAGCGCCAGGACCCCTGGCCCCCGTCGATTCCAGCCCACCCGCCGGACCTACGACGCAGCAACCATCTACGCACTCAACACCGGCCGAACCCCGGCTGCCACCGAGCCACCCCAGGACGCACCCACGGACCCTTCACCTGCCAATCCTGCAAGTTCTCCTGCATCCGGACCTGCACCGCATCCGCCAAGCCGAGCACCAGCTGCAACCACCTGAAGTGCATCCTGCTCAACACCCGCTCCGTCCACAGACACGCCGTGGAACTCTGGAACCTCCTCGACACCACATCACAAGACGTCGCCTTCCTCACGGAAACCTGGATGAACGCCTCCTCAGCGCCCGACATCGCCATCGCCATCCCAGATGGATACAAGATCACCCGGAGGGACTGCGTCAACCAGACAGGAGGAGGCATCGCCATCGTTCACAAGAACACCATCCGCATCACGACCAGCTCCAACGACACCCTTACAGCCGCCGAACACATGCACTTCCAGATACACACCGACCCCAAGACCACCCTCAGAGGCACCCTCATCTACAGACCCCCAGGATCACGCACACAATTCAGCGAAGACATCGCCGATTTCATCAGCCCGCACGCCCTCCCCTCCGCTGACTACATCCTCCTCGGGGACCTCAACTTCCACCTGGAGAACAACGACGACCGCAACACCACCACCCTGCTGGACAACCTCGCCAACCTCGGACTTAAGCAACTGGTGACCACCTCCACCCACTACACCGACCACACGCTCGACCCCATCTTCTCCTCCAGCAAGGACATCACCTTCAGCCACGCCACCTGACTTCACTGGACGGACCACAGCTGCGTCCACTTCAGCTTCAGAAGGACCACGATCCACCACCGCCCACAACAGGTCCCCCTCAGATGCTGGAACAAGATCACAGCCGACCAGCTCGCCACATCCCTGAGCCAGAACCCTCCCGCCAGCTCAACGAACCCCAACCAAGCCGCCAACAACCTCACGAAGTGGATCAGCAACAGCACGGACGACCTCGCCCCACTGAAGACCCCCCCCCCCCGCCAGACCCGGCACCAAAAAAGCATCATGGTTTACCCACTAACTCAAGAGCTCCAAGAAGAACTGCAGAGCCCTCGAAAAAGCCTGGCGCTGAGAACCAACTACAGACAACATGACCACCCTCAAGCTCGCCACGCGAAAACACCACCAGCTGATCCACACCACCAAGAAAACCGCATTCAAGGAACGACTTGACAACAACGCCCACAACAGCAAGGAACTCTTCAACATCGTCAAAGAGCTCTCGAACCCTAGCGCCGGAGACAACGACATCACCCCATCGCAAGAACTCTGCAACTCGCTCGCCTCGTTCTTCCACAACAAGATCGCAGACATACACAACAGTTTCAGCACACAGCCGACGCGCCCTACGACCGTACCAACGCCCCTCACCACCACCATCCGCGCCTGGACCCCGGTCAACACCGAAGACACCATCCGTACGATGAATTCCATCCACTCCGGATCTCCAACCGACCCCTGCCCTCACCACGTCTTCAACAAGGCCGACTCCATCGCACCACACCTGCGGGACATCATCAACGCCTCCTTCGACACCGCCACCTTCCCAGAGAGCTGGAAGCACGCCGAACTCAGCGCCCTACTGAAAAAACCATCAGCGGACCCCACCGAACTCAAAAACTACCGACCCATCTCGCTCCTTCCTTTTCCTGCCAAAGTCATTGAGAAGACCGTCAACAGACAGATTGCCGCCTTCCTCGAGATGAATGGATCCCTCGACCACTCACAGTCTGGCTTCCGGGCCAACCACAGCACCGAGACCGCCCTCATCGCAGCCACTGACGACATCAGAGCCCTGCTCGACAACGGAGAAACAGCAGCCCTCATCCTCCTGGACCTCTCCGCGGCGTTCGACACGGTCTGCCACAGTACCCTAGGATCATCACTCAGCCCCACGCTGTTCAACATCTACATGAGCCCCCTTGCGGCCATCGCATGCCAACACAACCTCAACATCATCTCCTACGCCGACGACACCCAGCTGATCCTCTCCCTCACCAACGACCCCGCCACCGCCAGAACCAACCTACACGAAGGAATGAAAGACGTAGCCGAGTGGATGATGAACAGCCGCCTGAAACTGAACTCGGATAAGACGGAAGTCCTCATCCTGGGATCTTCGCCCTCCGCCTGGGACAACTCCTGGTGGCCCCCTGCCCTGGGCAGCGCACCCAAACCGACAGACCACGCACGCAACCTGGGCTTCATCCTGGACTCCTCCCTCTCCATGACCAGACAAGTCAACGCCGTCTCCTCGTCATGCTTCAACATCCTCCGCATGCTACGTAAGATCTTCCGGTGGATCCCCACCAAAACCAGGAAGACGGTCACCCAAGCCCTCGTCACCAGCCGTCTGGACTACGGCAACTCTCTCTATGCCGGAACCACAGCCAAACTTCAGAAGAGACTCCAACGCATCCAGAACGCCTCGGCATGCCTCATCCTGGACATCCCCCGACACAGCCACATCTCCGAACACCTGAGAAACCTGCACTGGCTCCCCGTCAGCAAGAGAATCACGTTCCGACTCCTCACCCATGCACACAAAGCTCTCCACAATCAAGGCCCAAGATACCTCAACGACCGCCTGACCTTCTACACTCCCACCCGCCAGCTACGATCAACCAGCCACGCCCTCGCCGCCGTCCCCCGCATCCGAAGAATCACAACGGGAGGAAGATCCTTCTCCTACCTGGCTGCCAAGACGTGGAACTCCCTCCCCATCCACCTCCGCCTGACCCAAGACCACCTCTCCTTCTGGAAGCAACTCAAGACCTGGCTGTTCGAGCGGTAGCGGACCCCCTTCCCCCAGCGCCTTGAGACCCTACGGGTGAGTAGCGCGCTATACAAATGCTTTGATTGATTGTGGTGACTGGACCCTGAACAGATCGTGGCCAGTCACTTGTCAGACAGGTTTTGGGCTCAGGAAACAGGCCACAGTGAGCTGCAGGCACTAGCAGGCTCTATCAGACATTGGTAGGCAGTGGCAGAATGGGGAAATTGGTAAGCAGTGGCTGAAATGACAGAGATGGCAGGATTAGGCACTAAGCAGCACGTTTTGGTGTGATTTGAAGCCCATCTAAATTCGAGATTGTGAAGGATGAGCACTGCGCTATAGGGACGCTGTGCATAGATCACAGTCCCCTGCTGTGGCTGACATCATTATTCTTCGCACGCTGCGCGCCTTCTTAGTCTTGCTGTAGCCGCCATTTTGAGAGCAGGCAGCGTGGAGCTATAGCATGCTTGTAGGAAGCGAGGTCGGTTCAGCGCTGAAAACACCGGCAGCGATGGGAGCATCAGGCACTTGGCAATCGGAGGGGGGCACGAGGATTGGCTCATCTACAAGGGTGGAACAGAAACGGAATCACCAGCCGTCAGGCCTCCTTTACAAGGTCAGGCAGGGCAGTGCTTCGTTAGGCGGGTGAGTCCCCTTCAAGGTAAACCTTTAATAGCGCGTTATGTGCGGGCCACGCTCACCTCTGTATTATGTCCGTGGCTCAACATTGATCAAGCTGTGCTTAGGTAGGCAGGCGGTCTAGGCTAGGGTCCCGTGCATAACGGCACCATTTTGAGTGCTGCCACGCTGTAGTCAGCGACTGCTGACAGGTCTCACTTTACCCCATTACAGAGACACCAAACCACTCCTGGGTGTGCTAGACAGTAAGCGGCATCACGGAGCTGCAGAACTGGTGTTTTAGGACTCCTGGATACAGTGAAGTCTCTATCCTGTGCGACGAGCGATGGATTCAGGTGGCCATCTCCACAGCCGTCCAAGCCACGCCCTTATAACCTCTTCCATGCTCATGATGGCTCCCGGCCGTCATGAGTCACGGTGGGCCTGGGCGTGTGCTGATGACGGCCGTGAGCCATCATGACCACGCCCGCGATTGGAATCTAAGCACTGCGTCGGAATTCGCGCCGCAGCGATGAGGTTAATCTGCTAAATTTAACAACAAAAAACTTGTATCTACCTCAAATGGAACCAAAGTTACTTAAAGCTTGACGAAGTGTTCCGGAGCAGCGGAATGGCCCTCTGCAAAGACTGGCTGGTAATCTTGTAGTTGCTTCCTGCTGTATTTGGGTGTTAAACTGGTACTAATGAGGTGAAATATTTCTCCTGACAGTGTAACCGTGAGTTAAAATGACAAAATAATGAAGTAATGCTAACCAGAAACTGTGGTGCATTGTGCCGCATAATTTACCCAAATCTGCTGCATAATTTGGTCCTCTTCTGCTGAATAATTACAGTGCTCTGCTTAAAGCTTCATGGTGGCAAAGATTTATTCTTTTTGAGGTTTAATGTAAGGGTGTTATCAGCTGAGATCTGGAATAGTGGAGACACTTACAAAAATGTCTGCATTAGAAACAGTTTGATAACTTATTACTTAAAAGCATATTTCGTAAGAACTTGTTTTATATCAATTGTAGTGTAGTTCCTATTTTCCCAATAGGCCCTGCGCATTGGAATAACATAAACAGTAGTATGCACGTAGAAGTGCGGATCTTCCAGGTCTCTATTGACTATGCTAAACTTAATTGGGTTTGTTACCAACTAGCTCAGAGGTCACTTGAAACTTTCTTCTCTGAATAGGAAGTGATCAGCTTCCCTGGTACAGACAAGAAGGGATTCAGTTTTCCAACAACCGCATAAACATGACAACTTTGCTCCTTAGAATAAGAGTCAATCTCTAGAGTCGTGTGAAACAATAGACAGTTATTTTACTCAGTCAGTTTTGTGCAGATTACTTTCACCAAGATGCAGAGAATAGAGAGACGGGCGTTTTCAATAAAAAGGTATTATTTATTGAACAGTCTTTCTTCTCGTACAAGAGAAATGAATTGCCACAATTGCAAGACTAGTTATTATAAAAAGTACGTACAGTAAAATGAGTATTGCGAAATAATACTGTAAAAGCATTGATATGGTTTCTTAGCCATACAATGGTTAAAATGAATAAAACATATATACATTCATATATACATTAGGCTAACGTACTCAACTGGTGCTGCTAACTACACCTACCCCAGTGTACCTGACCTAAGCCTAATACTTGGGAGGGGAGTAAGTAAGTAGCTTTAGTTAAGTTGGTTTTGCCAAGGTTTGCTTCAAGAATTCTCTCTAAGGGTTTAGTCAACACCATACCTTTGGAATAAAATGTTGGAGGTCTGGTATCTCCTTCCAGGGACTCGATATCCCAGTCACTCGCAAGAGTAGGCTGGAAACGCCGGAGCTGGATTTCTCGGTATGAGAAAAGACAGCGTCTCTCTCAGCGCGTCGAGGCAGAGGAGGAGGGGCAGCGTCCGCGGGCAGCTTGCATCTGCTGGGCTCTTGCAGGGGACAGCTGTTCAGCTCTTATGTTCACCACAACATCGTTCGCTCGTTAGCAGCGATAGCAGTAGCGATAGTAGCAGCCGTGTTAGGATCAGCTGCATCAGCATTTGCTTAAGGCAACGTTGGTAATATTTATACCTGAAAGGTGCCTGGTTTGTCGTAAGTTTTTGGACATAAGACGTCAATAAAGATGTCACTAGGAAGTGATCGTCTCTTAGTGCTCATTAGAGTTCTATTACTAATCAAAACATAGCAAGCGGGGCTTTCCCAGGTTGCTGAGTTTTTATCTTGTTGAAGAACTCGGAGTGTAATCTAGGAATCTTAGATAGTGGCTTCTGCTGTGTTATTTGCACTAATGAGCTGCAAAGGAAGTTGCAGAGGAAGAGATTCTGAAATGTGGCTCTGATCGTGTGAGGCCAGAGACGAGTTTCTGAAAATTGCATTTGATCGGTTATGCCAATATAGGGGTACAAAGGGATTATAGCTGTATAGGGGCATAAGGTCACAGTATTGATCAGGGTCCTAGATTAGAACGCGACACCCACTCCACGAATTTATGTCCATCAATTTACTAAAACTATATAGCAAAAGATGCACGTGTAACATTACCCACCCCAAAATACATATATGCATTCGAAATGGCGTATTCGTAATACGTGGCAATTTTGGTACTGTACGTCTTTAAGCATAGAAATCATTCAAAATTATAGCATATGTAATAAATGAACGATTTTGCGAAAAAATTACACATGAAATATCTCTGAATGCAGAAAAGAAGGGCGAGATAATTTCATCACATATAAATGCATTGCAGTAAACTGTGCTAGAGGCTGGTGTAAAGTTATTATGTCTCTAGATTTACCTAAAAATAGAAGTAGAAGCTTCTGTTCTTTATGAATAGGTCTACTTTAAGCAAAGAATTTCGTGCCAGAAAAAGGTGAATATTTTTTTTTAAAGTATTCAATTCAAAAAAATTGTTGTTGAACGGGGGAATAGAGTAGCAACGCTTTTTAGCAGTTTTTGTTGTTCAAAACTGAAGGCCGAATTCAGAGTTCATGGGAACGCTGTGTGTCGGAATGCTTTTCTAAAGTTATTGTTTCTGTTCGGGTGAGAACATCATATCAGACAGGCTCTCAAAGAATTGGTCTACAAAATCAGGTGACAGTTCGACCAAGTTCGATAGTGCTGTAACTTGGCAGGTGTGAGAATGATTGCTGTCATCAAAGTCTGGATCGGCAATGCTCACAGAAGGTCGTACCTGGGTGATGTTGCTTTTGTTTTTTGCTCCACTGTCACTACCTAGTCGTAGCACAGGAGTCTCAACGTATGCCGTCATCAGGATTGGTAGCCGCTGGGGACAACACAATGCGTGAGCCGTTATCGGACTTAGCAAAGTATCGATATCCATTGGTACTGCTGATGGAAGTGCAAGACAAATGTCCAACACACACTCATCTCCGCATAGCATACATCGAAGCACAGGTAAGATGCAGGATTGCCATATCGGTCTGAATGAAAGAAACCAGGTCATGTTTAGATCTCTCAGCCTGGCCAATCCAAGGACTCTAGGTATTCTGTCCCGGTAGCGTATTGCTAGGATTGTTTCTTCCATCCTTGTAGGAGTCATGTCTGAGTTTTGGCTTGCCATATCGGAGCAGGAGGGTCAAAAATAAAATGCCTGCTACAAGTCCCAAAAATAGGGGTATAAAATTAGGAATGATTCCCAGAATTGCTTTGAATGGTGTTAGCAGTCCCGAAAAAATGGTCTTAAATATGCCTGGGATGCCTGTGGCACTAGACATGTTAAGGAGTTGGCTAAGCATTTCTGCGAAATGCACGGGGCAATTTGTTGATAAAAGGTCATGAATCTCTGATGTTGTCCTTGCAACTTGGAGATCATACGTCTCTTTTGATGACGTGATGGGCACTGTTGTCTGTAAAAGCACAGACTTCATTCTGCTTAAAGTATTAATTCGTATAGAAGAGAAATTCAAACGAGGCCAGATGGGAGTCTCAGTGTCTCCAGGGCCGTTTGGAAACAATGCTTGCATACAGCATTTGACCATGGATGTTACGCTTACGAGATAGGCTGTTCCTGGCAAAAGGCCACAACATCTGTGATCCGTTATTAGAATGTAACTCCCATTCGCGAGTTGCATAAAGAAAGGCTCTATCTGCGTTGCAGGTGTGACATATTGGTGGCATGAAAGGTTGTTAGAATTTCCTTCACAGGCTCCGTGTAAATTAATACCCTGGCACAAAAGTATACCACTTAGTGAACGTTTACAGTTTTCACCACTAAGAAACACATTTTTGTTGCTGTCACTATAGCATGTATGTGTGTATGGTAATTTCCATGTTGACTTAATGTAACCTTTACCTATTGTTCATACTGGCCAGTAGGTATGTATTCAAGGCAATTTTTAAATTGGAAAGTTGTTATCAGAATTGTGATAATCCAGTGTATTATCCATTCAATGACAGGACTTTCTGACATTGTCAATGGTAATCTCTCAAGTTTTTCGATGCTCAGGATTGTATAGTCTGCTCCTTTCTTTGCCAAGCTGATTTGTTTATCAGTAAGGTTAAAGATGGAAAACAATGACGTTGTGTTGATTAAACGCCAAGGCACATAGCCTGAACGAAGATTTTGCAGCGTCCAGCCTAACTGTACAATAGAACGCAATTGTGACTGGCCATGCTGTAACATTAGCAAGTCTTTGTCTATTATATCTATGGCAGATGATACAATATTGTCCAACGAATATATTCTGGAGGACAGAGTCATTAACCCATTGTCCACTACAGAAAGTGATTTTTCCAAATTAATACGATCAATTTCTCGTATTTTTCAGCTGTTTCAATTTGTGTGACTTTCCAAGCCTCGTTGTATGCAGCATAGATACTGGTCGCTATGAAACGCTGTTGACGCTGTTTGCGTGATCCCATAATAAAATCGCGCAAATCAGCACCTTCTTTAAGTAAAGACAAGTGTTGCTTAATTTCAGCCAGTGTGGATGATTCTAGCCATTCAAGGCACAGCTTCCCTACACTGTATGTTGTTACTATCCCTGGATGTTGTCTCTGGGAGTATCTAGGGTCTTGTCTGGTGATTGTTAACCCCTGTGTTTTGTTCAGGAATCTATCTTGACATTTGTTTGTGTCAGTAGGCCAGATTAACCATTTTTTCCAATCAGGATGTGTTCTGTTTAAATGTAAAATTTTAGATACGTCTATCTCAATATCTGTTGTTGCATTATCAGGTATTGGCTTTGGAATAGACGGTTTGTTAAGGTCTTTGATCTTAGCTAGGCCAAGACAGGTTGTTTGTTGAATTGTTTCATTCAAAAACATTATTTGCTCTGGGATCATGCAGGCTCGAAACAGTGCTTCTAGGCCTTGTACCTGCCACTCTTTTGTACCCCAGATGGTTTTTGTTTCAATGTTATTTTTCCAATAATCAAAACCAAATGTCTTCATTTTTTCATAAAATGCTTCTGAATATATCAATTTAGTATTTGTCAGCATTGTTTTCAATCCTGTTTTATCTAACAGTTTGTAATAAAACGTTTCTGCATCACTGGTGTTAAACCCTGAGAAGTACTTGAATTTCTCAAAGAACGTCTTAGAACTGCTTTTAGGTGGTGTAGCACAATGTTCCCATTGATTATACTTAAAAACATTTCTAGGCTGTGCAGATTTATGCAAGTAATGATCACCATAGTGTGTGTAGCAGAACATCTGTTCATAACTAGACGAACCTTGTAAATAATCATGATCTGTAAATCTAGCTGACATTACTAAATCAGTCATCATATTATTAATACTTTCAATCCATCTCCCGGATCAACTTTGGGGTTCCCTGTTGCCATCTGTTAATTTACATGAACTATGGATAACATCTTGCAATGTTCTCTGGGACTTAGTGAAACCGGCTTGGCTTCGTAGAAATCATCTTTTCACTATGCATAGGGCATATTATTCCCCACAAAGATTGTCTAAATTTACAAGAGCGGAGCCGGTTGCGTGTGCTCGATGTGGCCTAGTGGGGGCTTCAGACACACATATGTTCTATGAATGCCCACAGTTAACATCATATTGGCAATCAATAGGTAACAAATTAACATCTCTTACAGGCTCCACCGTTGTAATAGATCTCCGGTTGGTAATATTTGGAGTTAAGGAGCAGAAACGCAGCCCTAATAATAACCTATTGTTTTATTCCATGTTGTTGGCCCGACGAGAAATATGCAAGCGGTGGAAAGAGGCTTCTCCCCCGACTTTCTACGACTGGTGCTCCTCAATGTTGCAAACATCAAAGATGGACATGTCCAGGTCTGGAATAACAAATAAAAGAGCATTTTGGCAGATATTAGTCCTATGAGTTTGAGCTGGGGGTTTTTTTTTTTTTTTTTTTTTTTTTCCCCCAGTTCCAATGATTACGAAGCCATGATACACTTCTTCTGCTAACACATCTTCGCTCTTTATTTAGCGATCAGGTGGCAAAAGCAATGGTGGTAACTGGCTATTGGTAAATATCTGTCTAACGCAAACATAATGGGGTTTTAAGGTGAATAGTTCAAATGACATTGCTGAGGGGTGCAGACGGAATTGCACATCGAACATGGCCCCTTCCAGCCTTTGGCTGAGGCAGCGTGTCAGTCATACTATGAGCCAGATTACCCTGTCCGAATATCTTGACAGATTAGTACCATGGTGGAGATGAGGAACAAAAAAAAAAAAAAAAAAATAATAATAATAAAATAATCATGATCTGTAAATCTAGCTGACATTACTAAATCAGTCATCATATTATTAATACTTTCAAAGTCCCAATCATCAGAGATTGTACTAGGTTTTACAAAGTCACTTAAGGAAACCTTGAATTGATGAGGATATTTCAGGATTTCGACCGGACCATATACTTCATAGTCAGTTTTCTCCCATACTACCCCCCCCCGGGTATTGGAATGGCTGTGGCATTTACTGTTGACAGTTCTCTTTTCTTCACGTGGGATGATCTGTGTGGGTTGAGGACTAAGTTGATGTTCTGACTTGCTGTGTCCATTGTACTATATTTTCCCTCAATGAATTTTCCCAAACAAAGTACCATGATGAGCCAAAGCAGGAGGAAAAATATACCTAGACCAAACCAGAACTCTAACCATGGAGAAATAAGGTAAATTTCCTTCAGTTGATGAAAGAGTTCCGTTGCTTTTTCTTTAAAAGTTTTTGTTTCTGGCATCACTTCGGGGTTGCTTTGATCCTCAGAAAAGTTGTCGAAGTTGATGAAGTAGCCAGAGGCAGTTCTGTCAATTGTTAGGATTGTTCTTTCAATTTGTCTTTTGGTAGCACTTTCTGATGCCACATCATTGTAGACTGGTGTTTCTTGACGAACCGTTTCAATCTGTGTCTCAAGAGGCACGAGTTCCATGGCATTATTGCATAGTCCCTTTCTGTGCACTGCAGGCTGATCGAATGTGATTAGTCTTTCAGTTTGAACCTCTTGGATTGTTGCAAGTTTGGGTATTCTGTTGTTTCTCGGGAGTCCACTGGGCCTACTGTTGATTATAGGCCACATGCTTGTGGTTTTACCAGGTCGATTGATACAACTCTATTCTCCTTTTTACCAGCAAGGGGCGGTAGTACTACTGATCTTTTTCCGTTGATTACTAAGACAGGTACTGCTTTTCTGTAAGAAGGCCCAAATTTCTTCTTCACCGCTAATTTTTTCTCTGACTAGATCCCCAATCTTTGGAATCCAGACAGGCCTTGCTGGGGCTGGGGGTGCCTCGTCAGTGGTAGCTGGCTGTTGCTTTAACTTTAAGTTGCTTAAGGATTTTCTTGTTTCATTCAAGTCCTGTAAAACAGCCAAACGATCTTTGATGTCAAAGTCTGTTTTCTTATCTTCTACCACTGATACCTGACTATCTAAGTCCTGAATTCGCATTCTAGTTCTGAACAATAGTTTGTATGGGCTAAAACCTTTTTTAGAGAATTTCTTGGCAAGTTGTTTAGGCTTAATTGGACACTTATTAAATGTTTGACCCCCCAGCACCCGAACCTAATACCTTCGCTGTTATAGATTGCTTTATGTCCTGGTTTTTTCTTTCTACCACACTGTTCCCTTCGGGGTGTGACGGACAAGAATACCCCAAGCCAACGCCCATGCTGGCCATGGCCTCCTTATAAGCTCGAGAGCTAAAAGCAGGACCCTGGTCAGAATGGAACATGGAAATTGCGTATGTGCCGATAAAGACTCGCAGATCTTTTATAACCGTTCTGGCATCAGCCGAGCGCTGGGGCCACATTTTTTAAGTGGATTTAACCTTAATGATTAATAGGACGCTGGATGGCTCTAATTGGTAGCCGGGCAACAGACTGGACCAGTTCACTACTGCGATCCCTGTCACAGTCGGGACAGTTCTTTACATATATTTGATGTTGCACGCTCATTCCAGGCCACCAGTATACTGATTGTAATTCAGTCAGAGATTCCTTGATCTTTTTGTGTCTAGGACCCAATCCCATGTGTGCGTCTGCTATTAAAAATATTCTCCTGTTCGTGTTTGGAATTAACCTATCCCCCACTCCAGGGATTCGAGCAAAAGGAACGGAGTTTGCATCAATTACGTATGCATAATTGAGTGGATAGTTCACGGGTAGTGCTGCACAGTCGCCTTTTACGGACGTTTTGACTGCCAGCATGGTTTCCCCGTCTATGTATTTTTCTGAACGCTTTTTTGTGGCTACGGAAGCCGGTTTAGTTGCTTCCGCTATGGCTGTATTAGCCAATGAATTCCCTGCAATGTGAACGCCATCACGTTGATGACTCAGAGTGTGTATCACTTTAGTCTTTTGTAGTTCTTTCTGTAAAAGAGCTACCTGTTTCCAGAGCAATTTATGCTTTATTGTGGCACCTGTGTCATCTTTGTAATCGTTTTCAATCCAGCTCTGCAACTTATTATTGTAAGAGTTGACGCATAAATGAGAATCGCACACGATAAGTGTCGGGAATTCACGTTCTGCATTTTCAAGCGCCATCTTTAAACATCTGATTTCAGCTCTCTGAGCCGAACAGTACCTTACTGATTCAGTTTTTGTTATTTTCGGTCTGAATTTACCGCTCAGCCAGCGACCTTTAATAATCGCATATGCTGCATCGTAGCATTTGCTCTCTACGTTGAAATATTGTACAAATCTAGCTGTATAGATTATACAGGCGGACTGTGGGAGAGGCAGAAGTTCAATTGGCAGAGGATATTCTTCTTCATAAGTCAAATCATTCAGTTTATTCAAGAGCGGGCCGTGATAGAATTTCACGTCTTCCGCAGTAAGAGAATCTACATACTGTATCCATTTCGGATCCAGTGACACTGTGGGCAGATTTACTGGGCTGAATAGCGCCTCGAAAGCGGATTCAGCTGTAACAACAGTGATCCTTCTGCCTTTTGCTAGTTCTCTTTCTTTAGCTAAAGCTGTTTGCACTGCTTTCACAGTATTTTCGGTGAGACTGAATGTTTTTTCTACTTGTGTGTACAAGTGAGATTTGTAAGCTATTGGTACCTTTTCTCCCTCATTAGAGGTCAGGTACGTGAATCCGCATCTTCCTGGGATGACTCGGATTACAAGATTGCGAGTGTTGTCACGTGTATCTAATTTTGTTTTGGCTAACATGTCTGTTTGCAGTGATCTCAAAATTTCTGTGTGTTTTTGAGTACAATTGATTTGTTCAAAATCAGGTTTAATTAGTTCGTAGAGAGGTTTAACCCTCTCCGCATAATTTAGAATGTAAGTTCTTCCGAAATTCAGGAAACCTAGAATCGATTGTAAATTCTTCAGCTTTTTTGGTGCTTGGAGTACAGCGCACTTCTCTAAGAAGTTGTCTGCTAGGCTTTTTCCTTCACTTGATAACTCGTATCCTAAAAATAATACTGTCAGATGGGCAATTCGAGACTTTTTAAAGTTGAATTTGTATCCCTCTGCTGCGAACCCAAGTATAATGGTGTTCACTCTTTTCAAGTGAGTCTCCAAGTCGTCGTCTGTTAGATAGATATCATCTACGTAAGATAATGCCTCATCATCATATATTTGTAGTAACTCTGTTACTCTGGCTGAGAATAGTCCTGGGCTGTTCTTGAATCCCTGTGGGAGCCTACAGAAATTTTTCTGAGAACCCATTACTGAGAAAGCGGTCAAGTATCTGCTTTCTGGTGCAATGTTTTGACAAAAGAAACCATTAGATATGTCTAATGTCGTTTTATATTTTTTCCTAACTATGTTATTCATTAGCGCAGCACTATGCAAATGTTGTACTGCAAATCTTTTGCAACATGCATTAAGGTGTCTGTAGTCCAAAACTAGACGATATGAATTGTCTGGCTGGGAGACAGGAAACCAAGGATTGTTCATTTGAGAGGTGCATGTTTCAATCACCCCCTGGTATTCAAGTTGATTTCCCTGACTTGTTTTTTAGCTTCTTGCTTAATGGGATACTGCCTTTGGGCAGTCGGTTGACTTTTTAACTGGATTTTGTGAGGAGGAGACTCCTCATCCCATCCTACATGATTTTTATATAATGCTGGTGCCTGGGCTACTGCCCATTTCCTTGCATAAGTATATTTTTTGTGAATCGGAATGTGATTCGAGAAGGCAGGCATAATCATTTCTTCGCCACGAGGGCACTCCCTGACAAACTCTGGGGGCCAATCTTTTTCAGCTAACAGAATATCATAGCCTTTTGAGAGTTTATCCCAAAAGAGACCCCTTATTTTCCTAGTCTTATCACCCTCTATACGCAATGTTATTTCGTATATCTTATGGGGCTCGCTAAGTCTGGTGTCGGCAGTTTCAACCTGAATGTATTCATTCATGTCCACTGTCTCCAGATCACTCATCAGGATCTTGCGGGCTATAGTGATTTCTGCTGCACTGTCTAGCATTGTCTGTGCCCACTCCCCGTTTTTCAACTGTGTCCTCAGTATTCTCGGCATGGTTGATTACTCTAATACTGGCTACCTTCTTTCTTGGAAATTGATATTTTTTACTTTGAGCAGGTTCCTTGTCTTTGGACTTGGTGTGCTCTCCTGGGTCTGACCGTCCTCTTCTTTCCGATTTCTGCGAAAAAAAGATCGAGAGGGACGTGTATCAATACTTTGATATCTATCAGGCTTCTTCAAATTATCCCTATTTCTGAGGTTATATCTTTTCTCAGAGGGCTCCCTTAGGGGAGACTGGGGTTCTCGAGTCGGAGTTCTTTCCCTCCGTCGAGGAGACCTTCCTCTGGACTGGAAAACTTTTTCTTTGGGAGTGGATTGTTTATTTCCATCCCAGCTATTTTTAGGAGTGTTTGAATTATTTTTAATAAATAATTTTGCTAACTCTCTATATGCTTTTGTTAATTCTCTTATGTTAACTAAAAGTTCTTCACTTGACATTTTATTAATGTCCGGATGTGGTGTGTAGCTGGCTAGAACCGGCCACGTTGCTCCTGGTCTACCTAGTGGACCGAGCCTGGTAATATGATCATTGTGTTTTAGGGCGCCTTTAAACCAGAGCAGGTGCTCTTGGTATTTTAATGGTATTTCAGTCTCCTCGAAAGGAGCGTACTCTATCCGTGGATCCCCTATTTTGTAATAGTGGAACTCGTGTGTTGCAGCGTTTGCTGCACGAAATTTTATCCATGAATAGAATACCTCTGTCTGCCGATATTTGTGTGCATCTATCACGAAGACGACTGTGCCACCTTGTGTGGTCAGTCCATTTTCTATAAGTTTTGAAGTTATAGATTTTCTTAAATGTGCCAGGATGATTATTGCACCTGGTTCAGTAATTCCGTCGGGACCCTGCTGAATCGCATCTACTGCGGCTGCAGCCGTTACGTTTTCTCCTGGCATTGTATAAATGCAAGGTTTGCAGAGCAGGTCTCCAAGGAGACAAAGATTAGGTGCACAATATTTTGGAACACTGTATCCTTCAACGTTGAATAAACCAGAGCTTTACATAGGAATCTCTTCCTACTAAGGTTGGGCGGATTTTAACCTTTCACCCACTCCAGACGTCTATTGGAGTATTTACGGGAGAAAGGGGTCTGTGTGAAAAATGCACGACTGAGTTACTCTAACGTCTTCCGTTAGTTTATCGCCTTACCAAACGTTGGGCGCCATGTAGTGTAGTTCCTATTTTCCCAATAGGCCCTGTGCATTGGAATAACATAAACAATATTATGGACGTAGAAGTGTGGATCTTCCAGGTCTCTATTGACTATGCTAAACTTAATTGGGTTTGTTACCAACTAGCTCAGAGGTCACTGGAAACTTTCTTCTCTGAATAGGAAGTGATCAGCTTCCCTGGTACAGACAAGAAGGGATTCAGTTTTCCAACAACCGCATAAACATGACAACTTTGCTCCTTAGAATAAGAGTCAATCTCTAGAGTCGTGTGAAACAATAGACAGTTATTTTACTCAGTCAGTTTTGTGCAGATTACTTTCACCAAGATGCAGAGAATAGAGAGACGGGCGTTTTCAATAAAAAGGTATTATTTATTGAACAGTCTTTCTTCTCGTACAAGAGAAATGAATTGCCACAATTGCAAGACTAGTTATTATAAAAAGTGCGTACAGTAAAATGAGTATTACGAAATAATACTGTAAAAGCATTGATATGGTTTCTTAGCCATACAATGGTTAAAATGAATAAAACATATATACATTCATATATACATTAGGCTAACGTACTCAACTGGTGCTTCTAACTATATGGTATTAGGTTCCCAAGGCCTACATGCTCCGCAGAATACCCACTTATACCAAAAGAACTGTTGGCACGGAAACTGAAAGGTACAAAAGACAAGTTTATTAAGACCCCATGGGGTGGTGGTACATTCCTACAGCACCCTTCAGCAATGCAAGAAGTATCACACCGAACATTGGTGCGAGTCCTTCTTTTATACGATTTACAGACAATAAAAAGGTAGGCGGTACAAGGTTACAGAGTTTAGGTACATATATGGTCATTTTTGGAGCACAGCCAACTCATGGGGGGGGTTACAACTCCACTGGTCAGTTTTGGCGGAACTTTCCTGAGGGGTGACTGGTCAGTTGGAACTGCGCATGTACAGGCTTGACCGTTACTAAAAATAGCCTGTTGCTGGGCAAACTCGAGTGGTCAGCGGCACGGACAAAGGACTAAAGGGCATGCTGACCACGAGGCCGCTCATTACCCAAAATGGCCGCCGTAACATACAAAATGGCGTTTTCAAATAAGGCCAAGTTAAGGAGAATAACGTATAGCAAAGCTAAGCGCTAACCCAGCCATTGTCAAATTACGACAGACGACCCTTTTAGCGTTTAGCTGAAGCTACCTCATAGTGGACGTAGTCGGGATACTCATCTTCGATATCAATTGACATAATTTGAGCTACTTCTTTATGAAGCATCAATTCATTTATGTTGCGAATGAGCTCGTCTAGATGGAATACAGGCTGATAAACACGTAGAACATAATGCAGGACCACATTGTATACATAAACACAAGAAGAAGAATATCCCAACTATGATACATAGAATCGTCAGTAGCTTCCAGCCCCATGTACTAAACATTGACCAGAACCACCCCGAAAGGGTCCATGTACCATTATCCGGTTGTATTTCAGCAGCGATTTTGTGGAGTTTTGATATAGCATCATATACAGATGGTGAGTTGTCAGGCACGTAAACACAACAGCTACTTCCGATAATTCTACATACCCCCCCCTCGATCGGCTAGAACTACATCAAGAACCATCCGGTTCTGAAGCGTAACAATTCTGGATATTTGAAGCTCTTCCGTTATATTCCCCAATGCAAAAGCGGTATCATTAGCTACAGCCTCAACAACACGGGTCAGTCGTCGTATTTTCCGACTGTTCAGAGCAGCCCCCACAAAGGAAAACAAACCCAAATTGAAATCGACATATTGTTGTAGTGCAGTATCAGTCTGGTCAATGTCTTCCAGGACTACAGCACATTTGACTCTATTTAACACAAAGTCATGATATAGAATATAGTCATTATGGTACATTGGTGGGGCAATGAATACAGGGGGCAATACTATACTAGATAGCCATCTAACGGGAGCTGATGATAGCCTTTATTACCACAAATGAAATATGTATTTCGAGATGCCACAAATGATATGCCATTCGGACTGTCAAATGTAAGTGTGGTGTTACATTCACTTTTTCCAACCGGGATTGTATCTTTATTTCGTATACACAGATCCGCCATAGTATCAATGACATTTATAACATGAGAACTGGACATATTAATGTTCCTTTGGTTACTGTAAACCCGGGGTGCAGAGACATTATCGGGACGGTACTCCTCCCATTCGAACCGAGTACCTTCAGCTTGTGGATAGCCATCCCGGTCATGGTAGCATATTTTATTTAAACGGAACAGCACCCCCCTTTTGTTGGCCAGCGCAAAGTGAATAGAAGAGTATACCAAGCATTGCAGGAACCATTATGAGAAAACGGAAGTGGGATGAGCGGTGTGCCCCCTTTCTTCTGATGCCCAGGCAACATCCCACACACCCAACAGTTAGAAGTGTTCGTCATATTGTGAGTATGATGCAAGATTTGAATGAAGCTATTGTTCAAATAAGTCTGTCGGTGCCGTTCTTCATGGTAGGGTAAGGTGAAATGAAAATGTTCTGATGGAGCCGGGGTAGTTGGTAGCAAATGTTCTCGTACAGGCACCACAAGTTCTACTACCCAGGCTATCACTGCTATCACCACGATTGTCAGTACGAACAGAATAGCACCAAGGATTCTCTTGTCTCGTGAAGCAGAGGACGCCATAGTTCAAAGAGTTCACAATGTCTCAAATACACAACTAAAAAAATAAAAACGTTAGTGCTGAGCTTCGAGGTAGCCGTTGTTTTCTTCTCCGGGGTCAAGACGGGTGTCGCTACTCTTGGCAGAACTGATCCCCTCCCCTTGAGATTCCCGGCTTCCGTTTCACAAACCCCAGAGCGGTAACCAACCAGTCTCGCACCAAAAAAAAAATCTTCGTCCTATCGTGGCCGCAGATCGTAGCGCCGTCAACCAGAAACAGTGTGGTCCGGGAAGGCTCCCTCAGATTCAGCCGACGTCACAGCTGGGCTCTTTTCTTCGTCCAAGATATCTCTGTAGTCGGACAGCACAGCAGGATTCACCAGATCCGGAGAGACGCGACGGCAGTGAGTTGAATGCACCCACCGCTTCCTGTTAGTCACTCGCACAGCCGTTCGAGTTGCGAGCAGGACTTGCTCGGGGCCACGCCACCTCGGTTCCAAACTGTTCGCTCTCTCAAATGACTTAATCATGACATAATCACCAGGACGAAGATTATGAGCCTCTCCAATGGAATTGTCAGGGAGCGCTTCTCGAACCTGTTGGTGAATAGAAAGTAAATCATTTGTTAATCGTGCCAAATAATCGTTCATCATTATACAAGGCACATCTTGTAACAATCGCGGCTTAGGAACTCCCCATATATTCATAGGGCTTCCAAACACCACTTCATACGGTGTGAGGCCAGATCGAGAGTGGGGCACTGATCTAAGAGAGAGTAATGCTAGCGGCAAGGCGTCCGGCCACTTCAATGACATGGACGCCACAATCTTAGCCAATTTTAGTTTCAACGTGGCATTGTACCGCTCGACAAGACCTGCTGACTGAGGGTGGAACACAGCATGAAACTTTTGCTGGATCCCCAGTCCCTTTAGCACATACTCCACAATTTTCCCAACAAAATGAGGACCATTATCGCTCTACAAAAATTTGCAAACTCCAAATCGAGGGAAGTACTCTTTGAGCAGAACCTTAGCTGTTGTCAAAGCTGTATTATCTTTTGCGGGGAAGGCCTCAAACCATTTGCTAAAAGCACACACCACCACTAAGACATACTTAAGGTTATTGCAACGCTCAAGCTGGATGTAATCCATTTGAAGTACCTCGAATGGTGCAGAAGGTGGAACGAACCCTCTTTCGGAGTATGCGTCCCTTTTGCAGGATTGTGCTGCAAACATATCAAACAGGTCTGTACTACTCTCTTAGCAGTATTGCCAATCTCAGGATGCTCCCAAACTCGTGTTAACAGTCGAGTGATTGCAAGAGCCCCCACATGTGCCAATCAATGTGTCATCTGGACCATCGCTTGCAAGTAAGCTGCAGGCAATTTCCATCTCTCCATGTCCTTGCTCCTCCAACAACCCTCGTCATCCAGTACCCCTTCTGCTGCCCACGCTACAAGTTCTGCTTCAGTCGCTGATTTTTGGATGTCTAGTATCTCTGCTCTAGCATCATGCCATCGCTCGGCCTGCGACTTCACTACATACATGAGGGAGTCATTTCGAGACATAGCTGTTTGTCTTGCTATACTGTCTGCAAAGGCATTGCCTTGTCCCACTTTGTCAGTGACCTTTTTATGTGCACTGCATTTGATTATCGCTACTTTCTTTGGACAAAGCAACGCGTTTAGGAGATCACGCACTAGGTCTCCGTGCATAATGTGTACTCCATGAGAGGTCAAAAACCCACGCTCTCTCCAGAGTAGGCCGAAGTCAAGTGCTACTCCGAAGGCGTACCGGCTGTCTGTGTAGATGTTCACACATAAGCCAGCACTTAATTTGTGGGTTCTTGTCAAGGCTATCAGCTCCGCTGCTTGGGCTGATTTCTGGGGTATTCGTGCTGTTTCTACCACTGTCTTAAGCGTCGTGATCGCATATGCTGCAGAAGTTGTGCCGTCTGGCAGCCTCAAACACGATCCATCAACCCACAGTTCCCCATCCACATCTGGAAGTGGCATATTCTGTAAGTCGACACGACCCTTTGTTTGTTCCTCGGTCAGGAAAACACAATCATGGTGTTTTTCCTCCTGGCCCTCTTCAACCTGATAAGGCAATAAAGTGGCAGGGTTCAGGGTAGCACATCTTTTCAGTGTGATATGTGGCGCCAGGAGTGTAAGCTCATATCCTGTTAAACGTGCACTCGTAAGATACTGAGTCTTTGTTTGATTTAACAGGGCATCTACTGCATGGGGAACTAACACCAACAGTTTGTGCGATAAAACTATTCCCTCACTCTGCCGTATAGCTACTGCTGTTGCTGCAACTGCTCGGAAACACCCAGGCAACCCTCGTGCTACAGGATCAAGAATGGCTGAGAAGTACGGGCATGGCCTCTGCTTATCCCCGTGTGTCTGCACTAACACTGATAACGCGCACCCATCTTTCTCGTGCACGTACAATGTGAAAATCTTTGTGTAATCCGGTGTACCTAACACGGGTGCAGAGCAAAGGGCCTGCCTCAATTGTTCAAAGGCATTTTGACATTCTTCTGTCCATTCAAGGGGCATTGGTGTAGTTTTGGACAGTAACACTAACAACGGCTTGATAATGTGTGAAAACCCCATGATCCACTGTCTACAGAAGGACGTTAGTCCTATGAAGGCGCGTACATGTCTCTGAGTGCGGGGGACTGGCGTATCTAAAATTGCTTGAATTCGATCTGATGTTAATGCACGCCCCTCCTTAGACAAAAGATGACCGAGGTAGGTCACCTTGGGTCTACAGTATTGTAGCTTTTTCTTAGAGACTTTATGATTGTTCTGAGCCAGAAAGGAAAGCAAAGCAAGTGTACTCTCCTCACATTGTGCATAGGTGTCCGCAGCCAACAAAAGATCATCAACATACTGTATAAGGGCTACTCCGGATTGTAATTCAAAAGAGTCAAGCTGTCTTTTTAAAGCCTGGCTATAGATGCTGGGACTCTCAGTGTAACCTTGGGGAACACGACAAAATCTATAAGATTTATTATTTAACGTGAAGCCAAATAGGTATCTGCTGTCGGGATAAATGGGAATGGAAAAGAATGCGTTTTTAAGGTCAATAACAGAGAATGTCGTTGCTGTTGGGGGAACCAAGGTAAGCAATGTCGTGATGTCAGACACCACCGGGTATTGGGGAACGACAATTTTGTTAATTTCCCTCAAATCAATAATAAATCGATAGACTTTGTCGTCAGTATCTTTCTTAAGGATCGGAAGAATAGGGCTGTTACAGACATTGTAAGGAACTTCCTCCACTACTCCTGCCATGATCAAATCCTGAACGATGTGCGTCAGGGCAATTTCACCTTCCCTAGAAATCTTGTACTGTGGTACTCGTGGTAAAGGTGCTCCCTCCTTGACAGTAATTCGAATAGGTGGAATAAGCATCTGTCCCACATCCGTATCCGAGATCGCCCATAACGTGTGCGGGAGAGAGGCCAATGCTTCAATTTATTTCCTTGTACAAAATCTGTCTGAATCAGGGTAATTGTCATTCAAAATAACCCGCACTCCTTCAGGAGCGCAGCGTATCGTTGCTCGAAAATATTTGAGCAAATCAATACCCATAATGTTATCTGGAGTGTGAGGTGACAACAAAAATGGGCAAAAACTGAAAAATTTGTCAATACAAAGTGCAAGAGGTTGTGATAATGGGCTAGGAGAGGGCGTGCCATCAAACCCTATACATGTTATCGTTTCGCCAGACAGGGAAGCCCTTGGAACCAAGTTTTTGGACAAAGCACTACGAGTAGCTCCTGTGTCAACTAAAAACTGATCAGTAGAACCCAAAATGCCCGCAGATATATATGGACCTCTTTGATCTACTGGCACTTCAACTGATTCCGTACCCCATCCTACACAATCCTATGCATGCACATAATCCTGATGCTCCCCATTCTCACCCTCCGATATCTGATATTGATTCCGTCTATCAAAGGTATTTCGTTCATCCTGACCACGACCCCTTGCTTCAAACCTACCACGATCACTTCCGCCACCTCTCGCTCCTGAATAACTATTCCTCGACCTTCCACCTCCTCGACCACGCTGGCTACGTTGCTCACGAAGTACCGGACAATCTTCAGCCCAATGCCCAAACTCTTTACAATATGCACATTGGTCCTCAGCAATGTCGGTACGACCGTACGACGCATTACCCCCTCCTCGCCTGCCTCTATCATTCCCTCTAGATTGCGCACCGCGAACCTGTGCCAACATCACCTTCGTTTTCAATTCCTTCGTTTTCTTATCAACACTTTCTTTAGCCTCTAATTCCTGCCGTTCGTAATACTGAGCCATAGTTAACAAAGACGCAGGGGTCGCCGTGGTCCAGGAACTTTCACTTGTTTTCAACCGCTTTGCAATCTCCGGTAGGAGATTAGCCACGTACTTATCAACAAACAGATGCCTACCCGTATCATCTGTTAACGATTGACCACTGTAATCATGAAACGCTTCTTCGAAACGTGTAAAGAAATCAGATACCGATTCGTCTGGCTTCTGTTTGCACGAAGCTAGCATAGTCCAATCGATCTTTTTAGGAGGAACAAGCGTTTTTAGTTTGTTCAAAATAGCCGCTGGGAGTTCTAAAATTAAATCACATGGTTTGCATGCAGGTTCCCTGTCTAAGTCAGCCTGACTGATGTCCTTCCAAGTTGCCCCAAACATCGTTTGATCATTAGTCTTACGAATCGACCTCCACATATCGGGCGGAAGAATTAACCCAAAGAAAAGATCTATATCAACAAGAGTCATAACACAAGAGGAAATGGCCCCCTCCACCCCTTCATAGAATGCGGACGGATTCTTACGGAGATCAGGTAAAGCGTTTTTCAATGCCATAACATCTGCTCTATTCCAAGGCGTATACACCCAATGATATATAAAATACCCCTTTGAATTTGCCGACGTTTTATCATCATCTGTACCGTCCCCTTTTGGGGGAACATACAAAGGTGCGGCTTCACGCATAGGCATAACATGCACTTTAGAATTCTTATCTGAGCCCCGGAGAGAACACTCTTTGGACTGCTCCGTCGACCTCGGCACGGACTGTTTGTCTGTTTTTCGTTCTTCCCGCAATCTGGACGCCTCATCCCGTAGCTGGAGCGGTCGCGTGAAAAAGTCATCTGCAAGAACAAATACACCTTTATCCAAATTCTCACGATGGACTGACATAGCCTTAGGTTCTAGGTTCTCTGAATGTTTACGGAATCGAGTAATAACTTCTTCTGCAAGAGTATTCAAAAAACACATCAATTCTCGTTCTGTCCACTTATTTTTTTCAGCTACAACTTCTGACACAGTTATCTGATTCAGATTTAGCTTTCTAGCAAAACTACACAAATCCGCAGCTCTCTGCGCAGATAACCTGACACTCGACTTATCCGTTTTATCCGACTTATCCCGTTCTTCATCGCCCGAATCCTCGATCGGGGGCCGTAGGTTGAACGTACGGAGGCGGAGATCGATCTAATAACGAAAAATCATCAATTTCATTATTAAGGACAGGATAAAGCGGACGTCGAATAGGAAATTGACCGGTCGTTTGCAAATTACGTTCCTGTGCCTCCCTCTCTTTCTTCTCCTGCGTCTCCTTTTCCTCCAGCTGTAAAGCTTTATCTCGAGCAGCCTTACGCTGCTCTTTGTCCGCCAAGGCAACCTCACGCTTCATTCGTTCACGCACCGCTTTCTCCCACATTCGCACACAATCAAACATATCCTGTCTAGACCTGCGCTGAAACAAACATTGCTCCACAAACTGAACCTTTCGCAAATCAAACGACCCATGTAGTGGCCATTGCAACTCGGGATCAGTTCTAGTGTATTTATGCCATAATTTACTATACAGTATAGGGGGAAGGCCGAATTTCACATACATCTCACGATTAGGTGTTCCCTCTGGGGGAGCCGGCTGGGATTCTGCTAACCTATACGTGGTACCATTTCCAAGACAGCACATCCCTCGGAGTGTGCTTAAAACAGGCATGTTCGAAAAGTACCACGACAGAGTGATACCATAAAAATGGCACTTACAGTACTTCACACAAATGTGCCGCTCAAAGTACGAACAAAGTTAGAGAAACATCTCTACATGCCTGCCTATGTGAAGTGCACTACACATATATATTCAAAGTTCATAAAGTCAAAATGTTAGCTAACTCAAATCGTAGTCACAATCATAGAACTTCAGTAAGCGTCCGTAGACTACCTTACCGATCACAAATCTTACCCAATCTCAAATATCCAGATTCCAACTGCCAAGGTCTTTGATCGAATCAGCCAAACGGGCACTGTACAGCAACGCAGACGATCATGATCTCAGTCGGAGACCGGCGCCACCTGGAAGGTCAGATCAGAAGGAAGGGAAGAAAACACAGTGGGTGCCAAGACTCGGGTCACTCAGAGGCAGCGTACGCGTCCATGGCGAGTTTCCAATCCTTCGTCACGACCTCTCCTTCGGGCATCCGAGTCGCCGATGAGTCCCTTCGTGGTCGCCAATTTGTGGTATTGGGTTCCCAAGGCCTACATGCTCCGCAGAATACCCACTTATACCAAAAGAACTGTTGGCACGGAAACTGAAAGGTACAAAAGACAAGTTTATTAAGACCCCATGGGGTGGTGGTACATTCCTACAGCACCCTTCGGCAATGCAAGAAGTATCACACCGAACATTGGTGCGAGTCCTTCTTTTATACGATTTACAGACAATAAAAAGGTAGGCGGTACAAGGTTACAGAGTTTAGGTACATATATGGTCATTTTTGGAGCACAGACAACTCATGGGGGGGGTTACAACTCCACTGGTCAGTTTTGGCGGAACATTCCTGAGGGGTGACTGGTCAGTTGGAACTGCGCATGTACAGGCTTGACCGTTACTAAAAATAGCCTGTTGCTGGGCAAACTCGAGTGGTCAGCGGCACGGACAAAGGACTAAAGGGCATGCTGACCACGAGGCCGCTCATTACCCAAAATGGCCGCCGTAACATACAAAATGGCGTTTTCAAATAAGGCCAAGTTAAGGAGAATAACGTATAGCAAAGCTAAGCGCTAACCCAGCCATTGTCAAATTACGACAACTACGCCTACCCCAGTGTACCTGGCCTAAGCCTAATACTTGGGAGGGGAGTAAGTAAGTAGCTTTAGTTAAGTTGGTTTTGCCAAGGTTTGCTTCAAGAATTCTCTCTAAGGGTTTAGTCAACACCATACCTTTGGAATAGAATGTTGGAGGTCTGGTATCTCCTTCCAGGGACTCGATATCCCAGTCACTCGCAAGAGTAGGCTGGAAACGCCGGAGCTGGATTTCTCGGCATGAGAAAAGACATCGTCTCTCTCAGCGCGTCGAGGAAGAGGAGGAGGGGCAGCGTCCGCGGGCAGCTTGCATCTGCTGGGCTCTTGCAGGGGACAGCTGTTCAGCTCTTATGTTCACCACACCATCGTTCGCTCGTTAGCAGCGATAGCAGTAGCGATAGTAGCAGCCGGGTTAGGATCAGCTGCATCAGCATTTGCTTAAGGCAACGTTGGTAATATTTATACCTGAAAGGTGCCTGGTTTGACGTAAGTTTTTGGACATAAGACGTCAATAAAGATGTCACTAGGAATGATCGTCTCTCAGTGCTCATTAGAGTTCTATTACTAATCATAACATAGCAAGCGGGCTTTCCCAGGTTGCTGAGTTTTTATCTTGTTGAAGAACTCGGAGTGTAATCTAGGAATCTTAGATAGTGGCTTCTGCTGTGTCATTTGCTCTAATGAGCTGCAGAGGAAGCTGCAGAGGAAGAGATTCTGAAATGTGGCTCTGATCGTGTGAGGCCAGAGACGAGTTTCTGAATATTGTATTTGATCGGTTATGCCAATATAGGGGTACAAAGGGATTATAGCCGTATGGGGGCATAAGGTCACAGTATTGATCAGGGTCCTAGATTAGAATGCAACACAATCACTGTGTCATTTTGCAGCAGCCTGGCTTAGAGTATGTAAATACTGTTTTAAAACAATGACTTACATATTCACAGTGCTTTCTGCCACTCCCAGCCAGGGTTGGCCCTAGCACTGGTCGCACACGGTGCAACAGTCTTTTTTGGTTCCCCAGCCCCCATTTACTCCTTCTCCATGAATTCCCGCTCACCAACAATGCACCTCATCTCTCTATAACATCTTTCAGACAAACATTTCATTTTTTTTATAGCACTACTCATAGTTTACTCATACTCAGTTCTGTGATCTGCATGTTACACGTTCTTTGTAGCAGGCACATTAACCCTCTGTGCTGTGTGGGTGGCATGAGTGCCCATGTGAGTGCATGGTGAGCGATGCGATAGTGTGAAAGTAGGGTTAGAGGAGTGACTGCAGGGTGAGTTAGGTCGTCTTGTGAATTCGGGTGCGGATGTAAGTGCAGAGTGGGACAAATAAATGTATGGTTTGTGATGGGCTTGTTTGCGTGAGATTGAGCAGTAAGGGGAACAGTTGAGTGAAGTGTCACATGAGTGCAGGGTGAATTGTGTGCTCGTGTGACTGAAGGGTGATGTACAGGGTGAACAGCGCAAGTGCATTGGGAGGTCACTGTGAGTACATGGTGAGCGGGTGAATAGTGTGAGTGCATGGCGATCAGTGTGAGTGCATTGTGATCGATGTGAGTGCACGGTGAGCCTGAAAGTGAAGGGCAAGAATGAGGAGCAAATTCTCTGAATGCAGGTGCATTCCCAGACACTTGAAGTAACTCAGCATGTTATTGACGGCAAAGTATGGTTTTAGATATAAGTTAAACTATTGCTATGATGGCATTAATCAGGGATCGAGGGTGGAGGAAATAAATAATGTGCTGATCCTGCAACAAACTTCCAGTCTCATAATTAGGGTTGCCAGCTCATTATTTTGATGTCCCAGATGATACAAAAATAAGCAGCCACCTAAAGCTGTATTTTAAGCACTTATCTGTGCGTACTTTGAACAGCAAATATAAATAGAAAGCACTTTTAATTCGAACAGCAAATATAAATAGAAAGCAGTTTTAATTGTGTTCTAGGGCAGCTTGAATGATTCATGACTGATAATTTAAGAAAACAAATATTGAAAAGTCACATTACAAATGAATACATACTTTTTTTATTTCTAACTCTATTTAGTGTCAAGACGAGGCCTTTGCAGGCTCTTTAAACAACACACAGCAGGCATTTTTCTTTTGGCAACCCTACTGTATCCTCCCTTTCATGAAGTGCATTCTCACACTATGGCAGTAAATGTAAAATACAAATGTAAGGAATAGGCAGAATGGGGGCCCAGAGGGTACTGGAACCAGAAAAAAGTAAGCCCTATAACCAGTTTGCAAAGGTATGTAAATATGCAAATGGTCTTTAAAGACTATGAAAAACTCAGGCGTGCCGGAGATAAGACTCCAGACACTGCCCAGCCGAGCCCACAGCAGCACACTCACTGACCTCCGTCCCCACGGCACCCTGATCTCGACACTGCCCAGCCGAGCCCACAGCAGCACGCTCACTGACCTCCGGCCCCACGGCACTCTGATCTCGACACTGCCCAGCCGAGCCCACAGCAGCACACTCACTGACCTCCGGCCCCACGGCACTCTGATCTCGACACTGCCCAGCCGAGCCCACAGCAGCACACTCACTGACCTCCGGCCCCACGGCACCCTGATCTCGACACTGCCCAGCCGAGCCCACAGCAGCACACTCACTGACCTCCGGCCCCACGGCACTCTGATCTCGACACTGCCCAGCCGAGCCCACAGCAGCACACTCACTGACCTCCGGCCCCACGGCACTCTGATCTCGACACTGCCCAGCCGAGCCCACAGCAGCACACTCACTGACCTCTGGCCCCACGGCACTCTGATCTCGACACTGCCCAGCCGAGCCCACAGCAGCACACTCACTGACCTCCGGCCCCACGGCACTCTGATCTCGACACTGCCCAGCCGAGCCCACAGCAGCACACTCACTGACCTCCGGCCCCACGGCACCCTGATCTCGACACTGCCCAGCCGAGCCCACAGCAGCACACTCACTGACCTCCGGCCCCACGGCACTCTGATCTCGACACCGCCCAGCCGAGCCCACAGCAGCACACTCACTGACCTCCGGCCCCACGGCACTCTGATCTCGACACTGCCCAGCCGAGCCCACAGCAGCACACTCACTGACCTCCGGCCCCACGGCACTCTGATCTCGACACTGCCCAGCCGAGCCCACAGCAGCACACTCACTGACCTCCGGCCCCACGGCACTCTGATCTCGACACTGCCCAGCCGAGCCCACAGCAGCACACTCACTGACCTCCGGCCCCACGGCACCCTGATCTCGACACTGCCCAGCCGAGCCCACAGCAGCACACTCACTGACCTCCGGCCCCACGGCACTCTGATCTCGACACTGCCCAGCCGAGCCCACAGCAGCACACTCACTGACCTCCGGCCCCACGGCACTCTGATCTCGACACTGCCCAGCCGAGCCCACAGCAGCACACTCACTGACCTCTGGCCCCACGGCACTCTGATCTCGACACTGCCCAGCCGAGCCCACAGCAGCACACTCACTGACCTCCGGCCCCACGGCACTCTGATCTCGACACTGCCCAGCCGAGCCCACAGCAGCACACTCACTGACCTCCGGCCCCACGGCACTCTGATCTCGACACTGCCCAGCCGAGCCCACAGCAGCACACTCACTGACCTCCGGCCCCACGGCACTCTGATCTCGACACTGCCCAGCCGAGCCCACAGCAGCACACTCACTGACCTCCGGCCCCACGGCACTCTGATCTCGACACTGCCCAGCCGAGCCCACAGCAGCACACTCACTGACCTCCGGCCCCACGGCACTCTGATCTCGACACTGCCCAGCCGAGCCCACAGCAGCACACTCACTGACCTCCGGCCCCACGGCACTCTGATCTCGACACTGCCCAGCCGAGCCCACAGCAGCACACTCACTGGCCTCCGGCCCCACGGCACTCTGATCTCGACACTGCCCAGCCGAGCCCACAGCAGCACACTCACTGACCTCTGGCCCCACGGCACTCTGATCTCGACACTGCCCAGCCGAGCCCACAGCAGCACACTCACTGACCTCCGGCCCCACGCACTCTGATCTCGACACTGCCCAGCCAAGCCCACAGCAGCACACTCACTGACCTCCGGCCCCACGGCACTCTGATCTCGACACTGCCCAGCCGAGCCCACAGCAGCACACTCACTGACCTCCGGCCCTACGGCACTCTGATCTCGACACTGCCCAGCCGAGCCCACAGCAGCACACTCACTGACCTCCGGCCCCACGGCACTCTGATCTCGACACTGCCCAGCCGAGCCCACAGCAGCACACTCACTGACCTCCGGCCCCACGGCACTCTGATCTCGACACTGCCCAGCCGAGCCCACAGCAGCACACTCACTGACCTCCGGCCCCACGGCACTCTGATCTCGACACTGCCCAGCCGAGCCCACAGCAGCACGCTCACTGACCTCCGGCCCCGCGGCACTCTGATCTCGACACTGCCCAGCCGAGCCCACAGCAGCACGCTCACTGACCTCCGGCCCCACAGCACCCTGATCTCGACACTGCCCAGCCGAGCCCACAGCAGCACACTCACTGACCTCCAGCCCCACGGCACTCTGATCTCGACACTGCCCAGCAGAGCCCACAGCAGCACACTCACTGACCTCCGGCCCCACGGCACTCTGATCTCGACACTGCCCAGCCGAGCCCACAGCAGCACACTCACTGACCTCCGGCCCCACGGCACTCTGATCTCGACACCGCCCAGCCGAGCCCACAGCAGCACACTCACTGACCTCCGGACCCTCGGCACTCTGATCTCGACACTGCCCAGCCGAGCCCACAGCAGCACACTCACTGACCTCCGGCCCCACGGCACTCTGATATCGACACTGCCCAGCCGAGCCCACAGCAGCACACTCACTGACCTCCGGCCCCACGGCACTCTGATCTCGACACTGCCCAGCCGAGCCCACAGCAGCACACTCACTGACCTCCGTCCCCACGGCACCCTGATCTCGACACTGCCCAGCCGAGCCCACAGCAGCACACTCACTGACCTCCGGCCCCACGGCACTCTGATCTCGACACTGCCCAGCCGAGCCCACAGCAGCACACTCACTGACCTTCGGCCCCACGGCACTCTGATCTCGACACTGCCCAGCCGAGCCCACAGCAGCACACTCACTGACCTCCGGCCCCACGGCACTCTGATCTCGACACTGCCCAGCCGAGCCCAGAGCAGCACACTCACTGACCTCCGGCCCCACGGCACTCTGATCTCGACACTGCCCAGCCGAGCCCACAGCAGCACACTCACTGGCCTCCGGCCCCTCGGCACTCTGATCTCGACACTGCCCAGCCGAGCCCACAGCAGCACACTCACTGACCTCCGGCCCCACGGCACTCTGATCTCGACACTGCCCAGCCGAGCCCACAGCAGCACACTCACTGACCTCCGGCCCCACGGCACCCTGATCTCGACACTGCCCAGCCGAGCCCACAGCAGCACACTCACTGACCTCCGGCCCCACGGCACTCTGATCTCGACACTGCCCAGCCGAGCCCACAGCAGCACACTCACTGACCTCCAGCCCCACGGCACTCTGATCTCGACACCGCCCAGCCGAGCCCACAGCAGCACAGTTACTGACCTCCGGCCCCGCGGCACTCTGATCTCGACACCGCCCAGCCGAGCTCACAGCAGCACACTCACTGACCTCCGGCCCCACGGCACTCTGATCTCGACACTGCCCAGCCGAGCCCACAGCAGCACACTCACTGACCTCCGGCCCCACGGCACTCTGATCTCGACACTGCCCAGCCGAGCCCACAGCAGCACACTCACTGACCTCCGGCCCCACGGCACTCTGATCTCGACACTGCCCAGCCGAGCCCACAGCAGCACACTCACTGACCTCCGGCCCCACGGCACTCTGATCTCGACACTGCCCAGCCGAGCCCACAGCAGCACACTCACTGACCTCCGGCCCCACGCACTCTGATCTCGACACTGCCCAGCCGAGCCCACAGCAGCACACTCACTGACCTCCAGCCCCACGGCACTCTGATCTCGACACTGCCCAGCCGAGCCCACAGCAGCACACTCACTGACCTCCGGCCCCACGGCACTCTGATCTCGACACTGCCCAGCCGAGGCCACAGCAGCACACTCACTGACCTCCGTCCCCACGGCACCCTGATCTCGACACTGCCCAGCCGAGCCCACAGCAGCACACTCACTGACCTCCGGCCCCACGGCACTCTGATCTCGACACTGCCCAGCCGAGCCCACAGCAGCACACTCACTGACCTCCAGCCCCACGGCACTCTGATCTCGACACTGCCCAGCCGAGCTCACAGCAGCACACTCACTGACCTCCGTCCCCACGGCACCCTGATCTCGACACTGCCCAGCCGAGCCCACAGCAGCACACTCACTGACCTCCGGCCCCACGGCACTCTGATCTCGACACTGCCCAGCCGAGCCCACAGCAGCACACTCACTGGCCTCCGGCCCCACGGCACTCTGATCTCGACACTGCCCAGCCGAGCCCACAGCAGCACACTCACTGACCTCTGGCCCCACGGCACTCTGATCTCGACACTGCCCAGCCGAGCCCACAGCAGCACACTCACTGACCTCCGGCCCCACGGCACTCTGATCTCGACACTGCCCAGCCGAGCCCACAGCAGCACACTCACTGACCTCCGGCCCCACGGCACTCTGATCTCGACACTGCCCAGCCGAGCCCACAGCAGCACACTCACTGGCCTCCGGCCCCACGGCACTCTGATCTCGACACTGCCCAGCCGAGCCCACAGCAGCACACTCACTGACCTCCGGCCCCACGGCACTCTGATCTCGACACTGCCCAGCCGAGCCTACAGCAGCACACTCACTGACCTCCGGCCCCACGGCACTCTGATCTCGACACTGCCCAGCCGAGCCCACAGCAGCACACTCACTGGCCTCCGGCCCCACGGCACTCTGATCTCGACACTGCCCAGCCGAGCCCACAGCAGCACACTCACTGACCTCCGGCCCCACGGCACTCTGATCTCGACACTGCCCAGCCGAGCCCACAGCAGCACACTCACTGACCTCCGGCCCCACGCACTCTGATCTCGACACTGCCCAGCCGAGCCCACAGCAGCACACTCACTGACCTCTGGCCCCACGGCACTCTGATCTCGACACTGCCCAGCCGAGCCCACAGCAGCACACTCACTGACCTCCGGCCCCACGCACTCTGATCTCGACACTGCCCAGCCGAGCCCACAGCAGCACACTCACTGACCTCCGGCCCCACGGCACTCTGATCTCGACACTGCCCAGCCGAGCCCACAGCAGCACACTCACTGACCTCCGGCCCCACGGCACTCTGATCTCGACACTGCCCAGCCGAGCCCACAGCAGCACACTCACTGACCTCCGGCCCCACGGCACTCAGATCTCGACACTGCCCAGCCGAGCCCACAGCAGCACACTCACTGACCTCCGGCCCCACGGCACACTGATCTCGACACTGCCCAGCCGAGCCCACAGCAGCACACTCACTGACCTCCGGCCCCACGGCACTCTGATCTCGACACTGCCCAGCCGAGCCCACAGCAGCACACTCACTGACCTCCGGCCCCACGGCACTCTGATCTCGACACTGCCCAGCCGAGCCCACAGCAGCACGCTCACTGACCTCCGGCCCCGCGGCACTCTGATCTCGACACTGCCCAGCCGAGCCCACAGCAGCACGCTCACTGACCTCCGGCCCCACAGCACCCTGATCTCGACACTGCCCAGCCGAGCCCACAGCAGCACACTCACTGACCTCCAGCCCCACGGCACTCTGATCTCGACACTGCCCAGCAGAGCCCACAGCAGCACACTCACTGACCTCCGGCCCCACGGCACTCTGATCTCGACACTGCCCAGCCGAGCCCACAGCAGCACACTCACTGACCTCCGGCCCCACGGCACTCTGATCTCGACACCGCCCAGCCGAGCCCACAGCAGCACACTCACTGACCTCCGGACCCTCGGCACTCTGATCTCAACACTGCCCAGCCGAGCCCACAGCAGCACACTCACTGACCTCCGGCCCCACGGCACTCTGATCTCGACACTGCCCAGCCGAGCCCACAGCAGCACACTCACTGACCTCCGGCCCCACGGCACTCTGATCTCGACACTGCCCAGCCGAGCCCACAGCAGCACACTCACTGACCTCCGTCCCCACGGCACCCTGATCTCGACACTGCCCAGCCGAGCCCACAGCAGCACACTCACTGACCTCCGGCCCCACGGCACTCTGATCTCGACACTGCCCAGCCGAGCCCACAGCAGCACACTCACTGACCTCCGGCCCCACGGCACTCTGATCTCGACACTGCCCAGCCGAGCCCACAGCAGCACACTCACTGACCTCCGGCCCCACGGCACTCTGATCTCGACACTGCCCAGCCGAGCCCACAGCAGCACACTCACTGACCTCCGGCCCCACGGCACTCTGATCTCGACACTGCCCAGCCGAGCCCACAGCAGCACACTCACTGGCCTCCGGCCCCACGGCACTCTGATCTCGACACTGCCCAGCCGAGCCCACAGCAGCACACTCACTGACCTCCGGCCCCACGGCACTCTGATCTCGACACTGCCCAGCCGAGCCCACAGCAGCACACTCACTGACCTCCGGCCCCACGGCACCCTGATCTCGACACTGCCCAGCCGAGCCCACAGCAGCACACTCACTGACCTCCGGCCCCACGGCACTCTGATCTCGACACTGCCCAGCCGAGCCCACAGCAGCACACTCACTGACCTCCTGCCCCACGGCACTCTGATCTCGACACTGCCCAGCCGAGCCCACAGCAGCACACTCACTGACCTCCGTCCCCACGGCACCCTGATCTCGACACTGCCCAGCCGAGCCCACAGCAGCACATTCACTGACCTCTGGCCCCACGGCACTCTGATCTCGACACTGCCCAGCCGAGCCCACAGCAGCACACTCACTGACCTCCGGCCCCACGCACTCTGATCTCGACACTGCCCAGCCGAGCCCACAGCAGCACACTCACTGACCTCCAGCCCCACGGCACTCTGATCTCGACACTGCCCAGCCGAGCCCACAGCAGCACACTCACTGACCTCCGGCCCCACGGCACTCTGATCTCGACACTGCCCAGCCGAGCCCACAGCAGCACACTCACTGACCTCCAGCCCCACGGCACTCTGATCTCGACACCGTCCAGCCGAGCCCACAGCAGCACAGTCACTGACCTCCGGCCCCGCGGCACTCTGATCTCGACACCGCCCAGCCGAGCTCACAGCAGCACACTCACTGACCTCCGGCCCCACGGCACTCTGATCTCGACACTGCCCAGCCGAGCCCACAGCAGCACACTCACTGACCTCCGGCCCCACGGCACTCTGATCTCGACACTGCCCAGCCGAGCCCACAGCAGCACACTCACTGACCTCCGGCCCCACGGCACTCTGATCTCGACACTGCCCAGCCGAGCCCACAGCAGCACACTCACTGACCTCCGGCCCCACGGCACTCTGATCTCGACACTGCCCAGCCGAGCCCACAGCAGCACACTCACTGACCTCCGGCCCCACGGCACTCTGATCTCGACACTGCCCAGCCGAGCCCACAGCAGCACACTCACTGACCTCCGGCCCCACGCACTCTGATCTGGACACTGCCCAGCCGAGCCCACAGCAGCACACTCACTGACCTCCAGCCCCACGGCACTCTGATCTCGACACTGCCCAGCCGAGCCCACAGCAGCACACTCACTGACCTCCGGCCCCACGGTACTCTGATCTCAACACTGCCCAGCCGAGCCCACAGCAGCACACTCACTGACCTCCAGCCCCACGGCACTCTGATCTCGACACTGCCCAGCCGAGCCCACAGCAGCACACTCACTGACCTCCGGCCCCACGGCACTCTGATCTCGACACTGCCCAGCCGAGCCCACAGCAGCACACTCACTGACCTCCGGCCCCACGGCACTCTGATCTCGACACCGCCCAGCCGAGCCCACAGCAGCACACTCACTGACCTCCGGACCCTCGGCACTCTGATCTCGACACTGCCCAGCCGAGCCCACAGCAGCACACTCACTGACCTCCGGCCCCACGGCACTCTGATCTCGACACTGCCCAGCCGAGCCCACAGCAGCACACTCACTGACCTCCGGCCCCACGGCACTCTGATCTCGACACTGCCCAGCCGAGCCCACAGCAGCACACTCTCTGACCTCCGTCCCCACGGCACCCTGATCTCGACACTGCCCAGCCGAGCCCACAGCAGCACACTCACTGACCTCCGGCCCCACGGCACTCTGATCTCGACACTGCCCAGCCGAGCCCACAGCAGCACACTCACTGACCTCCGGCCCCACGGCACTCTGATCTCGACACTGCCCAGCCGAGCCCACAGCAGCACACTCACTGACCTCCGGCCCCACGGCACTCTGATCTCGACACTGCCCAGCCGAGCCCAGAGCAGCACACTCACTGACCTCCGGCCCCACGGCACTCTGATCTCGACACTGCCCAGCCGAGCCCACAGCAGCACACTCACTGGCCTCCGGCCCCACGGCACTCTGATCTCGACACTGCCCAGCCGAGCCCACAGCAGCACACTCACTGACCTCCGGCCCCACGGCACTCTGATCTCGACACTGCCCAGCCGAGCCCACAGCAGCACACTCACTGACCTCCGGCCCCACGGCACTCTGATCTCGACACTGCCCAGCCGAGCCCACAGCAGCACACTCACTGACCTCCGGCCCCACGGTACTCTGATCTCGACACTGCCCAGCCGAGCCCACAGCAGCACACTCACTGACCTCCGGCCCCACGGCACTCTGATCTCGACACTGCCCAGCCGAGCCCACAGCAGCACACTCACTGACCTCCGTCCCCACGGCACCCTGATCTCGACACTGCCCAGCCGAGCCCACAGCAGCACACTCACTGACCTCTGGCCCCACGGCACTCTGATCTCGACACTGCCCAGCCGAGCCCACAGCAGCACACTCACTGACCTCCGGCCCCACGCACTCTGATCTCGACACTGCCCAGCCGAGCCCACAGCAGCACACTCACTGACCTCCGGCCCCACGGCACTCTGATCTCGACACTGCCCAGCCGAGCCCACAGCAGCACACTCACTGACCTCCGGCCCCACGCACTCTGATCTCGACACTGCCCAGCCGAGCCCACAGCAGCACACTCACTGACCTCCGGCCCCACGGCACCCTGATCTCGACACTGCCCAGCCGAGCCCACAGCAGCACACTCACTGACCTCCGGCCCCACGGCACTCTGATCTCGACACTGCCCAGCCGAGCCCACGCAGCACACTCACCGACCTCCGGCCCCACGGCACTCTGATCTCGACACTGCCCAGCCGAGCTCACAGCAGCACACTCACTGACCTCCGGCCCCACGGCACTCTGATCTCGACACTGCCCAGCCGAGCCCACAGCAGCACGCTCACTGACCTCCGGCCCCACAGCACCCTGATCTCGACACTGCCCAGCCGAGCCCACAGCAGCACACTCACTGACCTCCGGCCCCACGGCACTCTGATCTCGACACTGCCCAGCCGAGCCCACAGCAGCACACTCACTGACCTCTGGCCCCACGGCACTCTGATCTCGACACTGCCCAGCCGAGCCCACAGCAGCACACTCACTGACCTCCAGCCCCACGGCACTCTGATCTCGACACTGCCCAGCCGAGCCCACAGCAGCACACTCACTGACCTCCGGCCCCACGGCACTCTGATCTCGACACTGCCCAGCCGAGCCCACAGCAGCACACTCACTGACCTCCGGCCCCACGGCACTCTGATCTCGACACTGCCCAGCCGAGCCCACAGCAGCACACTCACTGACCTCCGTCCCCACGGCACCCTGATCTCGACACTGCCCAGCCGAGCCCACAGCAGCACACTCACTGACCTCCGGCCCCACGGCACTCTGATCTCGACACTGCCCAGCCGAGCCCACAGCAGCACACTCACTGACCTCCGGCCCCACGGCACTCTGATCTCGACACTGCCCAGCCGAGCCCACAGCAGCACACTCACTGACCTCCGGCCCCACGGCACTCTGATCTCGACACTGCCCAGCCGAGCCCACAGCAGCACACTCACTGACCTCCGGCCCCACGGCACTCTGATCTCGACACTGCCCAGCCGAGCCCACAGCAGCACACTCACTGACCTCCGTCCCCACGGCACCCTGATCTCGACACTGCCCAGCCGAGCCCACAGCAGCACACTCACTGACCTCCGGCCCCACGGCACTCAGATCTCGACACTGCCCAGCCGAGCCCACAGCAGCACACTCACTGACCTCCGGCCCCACGGCACACTGATCTCGACACTGCCCAGCCGAGCCCACAGCAGCACACTCACTGACCTCCGGCCCCACGGCACTCTGATCTCGACACTGCCCAGCCGAGCCCACAGCAGCACACTCACTGACCTCCGGCCCCACGGCACTCTGATCTCGACACTGCCCAGCCGAGCCCACAGCAGCACGCTCACTGACCTCCGGCCCCGCGGCACTCTGATCTCGACACTGCCCAGCCGAGCCCACAGCAGCACGCTCACTGACCTCCGGCCCCACAGCACCCTGATCTCGACACTGCCCAGCCGAGCCCACAGCAGCACACTCACTGACCTCCAGCCCCACGGCACTCTGATCTCGACACTGCCCAGCAGAGCCCACAGCAGCACACTCACTGACCTCCGGCCCCACGGCACTCTGATCTCGACACTGCCCAGCCAAGCCCACAGCAGCACACTCACTGACCTCCGGCCCCACGGCACTCTGATCTCGACACCGCCCAGCCGAGCCCACAGCAGCACACTCACTGACCTCCGGACCCTCGGCACTCTGATCTCAACACTGCCCAGCCGAGCCCACAGCAGCACACTCACTGACCTCCGGCCCCACGGCACTCTGATCTCGACACTGCCCAGCCGAGCCCACAGCAGCACACTCACTGACCTCCGGCCCCACGGCACTCTGATCTCGACACTGCCCAGCCGAGCCCACAGCAGCACACTCACTGACCTCCGTCCCCACGGCACCCTGATCTCGACACTGCCCAGCCGAGCCCACAGCAGCACACTCACTGACCTCCGGCCCCACGGCACTCTGATCTCGACACTGCCCAGCCGAGCCCACAGCAGCACACTCACTGACCTCCGGCCCCACGGCACTCTGATCTCGACACTGCCCAGCCGAGCCCACAGCAGCACACTCACTGACCTCCGGCCCCACGGCACTCTGATCTCGACACTGCCCAGCCGAGCCCACAGCAGCACACTCACTGACCTCCGGCCCCACGGCACTCTGATCTCGACACTGCCCAGCCGAGCCCACAGCAGCACACTCACTGGCCTCCGGCCCCACGGCACTCTGATCTCGACACTGCCCAGCCGAGCCCACAGCAGCACACTCACTGACCTCCGGCCCCACGGCACTCTGATCTCGACACTGCCCAGCCGAGCCCACAGCAGCACACTCACTGACCTCCGGCCCCACGGCACCCTGATCTCGACACTGCCCAGCCGAGCCCACAGCAGCACACTCACTGACCTCCGGCCCCACGGCACTCTGATCTCGACACTGCCCAGCCGAGCCCACAGCAGCACACTCACTGACCTCCTGCCCCACGGCACTCTGATCTCGACACTGCCCAGCCGAGCCCACAGCAGCACACTCACTGACCTCCGTCCCCACGGCACCCTGATCTCGACACTGCCCAGCCGAGCCCACAGCAGCACATTCACTGACCTCTGGCCCCACGGCACTCTGATCTCGACACTGCCCAGCCGAGCCCACAGCAGCACACTCACTGACCTCCGGCCCCACGCACTCTGATCTCGACACTGCCCAGCCGAGCCCACAGCAGCACACTCACTGACCTCCAGCCCCACGGCACTCTGATCTCGACACTGCCCAGCCGAGCCCACAGCAGCACACTCACTGACCTCCGGCCCCACGGCACTCTGATCTCGACACTGCCCAGCCGAGCCCACAGCAGCACACTCACTGACCTCCAGCCCCACGGCACTCTGATCTCGACACCGCCCAGCCGAGCCCACAGCAGCACAGTCACTGACCTCCGGCCCCGCGGCACTCTGATCTCGACACCGCCCAGCCGAGCTCACAGCAGCACACTCACTGACCTCCGGCCCCACGGCACTCTGATCTCGACACTGCCCAGCCGAGCCCACAGCAGCACACTCACTGACCTCCGGCCCCACGGCACTCTGATCTCGACACTGCCCAGCCGAGCCCACAGCAGCACACTCACTGACCTCCGGCCCCACGGCACTCTGATCTCGACACTGCCCAGCCGAGCCCACAGCAGCACACTCACTGACCTCCGGCCCCACGGCACTCTGATCTCGACACTGCCCAGCCGAGCCCACAGCAGCACACTCACTGACCTCCGGCCCCACGGCACTCTGATCTCGACACTGCCCAGCCGAGCCCACAGCAGCACACTCACTGACCTCCGGCCCCACGCACTCTGATCTGGACACTGCCCAGCCGAGCCCACAGCAGCACACTCACTGACCTCCAGCCCCACGGCACTCTGATCTCGACACTGCCCAGCCGAGCCCACAGCAGCACACTCACTGACCTCCGGCCCCACGGTACTCTGATCTCAACACTGCCCAGCCGAGCCCACAGCAGCACACTCACTGACCTCCAGCCCCACGGCACTCTGATCTCGACACTGCCCAGCCGAGCCCACAGCAGCACACTCACTGACCTCCGGCCCCACGGCACTCTGATCTCGACACTGCCCAGCCGAGCCCACAGCAGCACACTCACTGACCTCCGGCCCCACGGCACTCTGATCTCGACACCGCCCAGCCGAGCCCACAGCAGCACACTCACTGACCTCCGGACCCTCGGCACTCTGATCTCGACACTGCCCAGCCGAGCCCACAGCAGCACACTCACTGACCTCCGGCCCCACGGCACTCTGATCTCGACACTGCCCAGCCGAGCCCACAGCAGCACACTCACTGACCTCCGGCCCCACGGCACTCTGATCTCGACACTGCCCAGCCGAGCCCACAGCAGCACACTCTCTGACCTCCGTCCCCACGGCACCCTGATCTCGACACTGCCCAGCCGAGCCCACAGCAGCACACTCACTGACCTCCGGCCCCACGGCACTCTGATCTCGACACTGCCCAGCCGAGCCCACAGCAGCACACTCACTGACCTCCGGCCCCACGGCACTCTGATCTCGACACTGCCCAGCCGAGCCCACAGCAGCACACTCACTGACCTCCGGCCCCACGGCACTCTGATCTCGACACTGCCCAGCCGAGCCCAGAGCAGCACACTCACTGACCTCCGGCCCCACGGCACTCTGATCTCGACACTGCCCAGCCGAGCCCACAGCAGCACACTCACTGGCCTCCGGCCCCACGGCACTCTGATCTCGACACTGCCCAGCCGAGCCCACAGCAGCACACTCACTGACCTCCGGCCCCACGGCACTCTGATCTCGACACTGCCCAGCCGAGCCCACAGCAGCACACTCACTGACCTCCGGCCCCACGGCACTCTGATCTCGACACTGCCCAGCCGAGCCCACAGCAGCACACTCACTGACCTCCGGCCCCACGGTACTCTGATCTCGACACTGCCCAGCCGAGCCCACAGCAGCACACTCACTGACCTCCGGCCCCACGGCACTCTGATCTCGACACTGCCCAGCCGAGCCCACAGCAGCACACTCACTGACCTCCGTCCCCACGGCACCCTGATCTCGACACTGCCCAGCCGAGCCCACAGCAGCACACTCACTGACCTCTGGCCCCACGGCACTCTGATCTCGACACTGCCCAGCCGAGCCCACAGCAGCACACTCACTGACCTCCGGCCCCACGCACTCTGATCTCGACACTGCCCAGCCGAGCCCACAGCAGCACACTCACTGACCTCCGGCCCCACGGCACTCTGATCTCGACACTGCCCAGCCGAGCCCACAGCAGCACACTCACTGACCTCCGGCCCCACGCACTCTGATCTCGACACTGCCCAGCCGAGCCCACAGCAGCACACTCACTGACCTCCGGCCCCACGGCACCCTGATCTCGACACTGCCCAGCCGAGCCCACAGCAGCACACTCACTGACCTCCGGCCCCACGGCACTCTGATCTCGACACTGCCCAGCCGAGCCCACGCAGCACACTCACCGACCTCCGGCCCCACGGCACTCTGATCTCGACACTGCCCAGCCGAGCTCACAGCAGCACACTCACTGACCTCCGGCCCCACGGCACTCTGATCTCGACACTGCCCAGCCGAGCCCACAGCAGCACGCTCACTGACCTCCGGCCCCACAGCACCCTGATCTCGACACTGCCCAGCCGAGCCCACAGCAGCACACTCACTGACCTCCGGCCCCACGGCACTCTGATCTCGACACTGCCCAGCCGAGCCCACAGCAGCACACTCACTGACCTCTGGCCCCACGGCACTCTGATCTCGACACTGCCCAGCCGAGCCCACAGCAGCACACTCACTGACCTCCAGCCCCACGGCACTCTGATCTCGACACTGCCCAGCCGAGCCCACAGCAGCACACTCACTGACCTCCGGCCCCACGGCACTCTGATCTCGACACTGCCCAGCCGAGCCCACAGCAGCACACTCACTGACCTCCGGCCCCACGGCACTCTGATCTCGACACTGCCCAGCCGAGCCCACAGCAGCACACTCACTGACCTCCGTCCCCACGGCACCCTGATCTCGACACTGCCCAGCCGAGCCCACAGCAGCACACTCACTGACCTCCGGCCCCACGGCACTCTGATCTCGACACTGCCCAGCCGAGCCCACAGCAGCACACTCACTGACCTCCGGCCCCACGGCACTCTGATCTCGACACTGCCCAGCCGAGCCCACAGCAGCACACTCACTGACCTCCGGCCCCACGGCACTCTGATCTCGACACTGCCCAGCCGAGCCCACAGCAGCACACTCACTGACCTCCGGCCCCACGGCACTCTGATCTCGACACTGCCCAGCCGAGCCCACAGCAGCACACTCACTGACCTCCGTCCCCACGGCACCCTGATCTCGACACTGCCCAGCCGAGCCCACAGCAGCACACTCACTGACCTCCGGCCCCACGGCACTCTGATCTCGACACTGCCCAGCCGAGCCCACAGCAGCACACTCACTGACCTCCAGCCCCACGGCACTCTGATCTCGACACTGCCCAGCCGAGCCCAGAGCAGCACACTCACTGACCTCCGGCCCCACGGCACTCTGATCTCGACACTGCCCAGCCGAGCCCACAGCAGCACACTCACTGGCCTCCGGCCCCACGGCACTCTGATCTCGACACTGCCCAGCCGAGCCCACAGCAGCATACTCACTGACCTCCGGCCCCACGGCACCCTGATCTCGACACTGCCCAGCCGAGCCCACAGCAGCACACTCACTGACCTCCGGCCCCACGGCACTCTGATCTCGACACTGCCCAGCCGAGCCCACAGCAGCACACTCACTGACCTCCGGCTCCACGGCACTCTGATCTCGACACTGCCCAGCCGAGCCCACAGCAGCACACTCACTGACCTCCGTCCCCACGGCACCCTGATCTCGACACTGCCCAGCCGAGCCCACAGCAGCACACTCACTGACCTCTGGCCCCACGGCACTCTGATCTCGACACTGCCCAGCCGAGCCCACAGCAGCACACTCACTGACCTCCGGCCCCACGCACTCTGATCTCGACACTGCCCAGCCGAGCCCACAGCAGCACACTCACTGACCTCCAGCCCCACGGCACTCTGATCTCGACACTGCCCAGCCGAGCCCACAGCAGCACACTCACTGACCTCCGGCCCCACGGCACTCTGATCTCGACACTGCCCAGCCGAGCCCACAGCAGCACACTCACTGACCTCCAGCCCCACGGCACTCTGATCTCGACACCGCCCAGCCGAGCCCACAGCAGCACAGTCACTGACCTCCGGCCCCGCGGCACTCTGATCTCGACACCGCCCAGCCGAGCTCACAGCAGCACACTCACTGACCTCCGGCCCCACGGCACTCTGATCTCGACACTGCCCAGCCGAGCCCACAGCAGCACACTCACTGACCTCCGGCCCCACGGCACTCTGATCTCGACACTGCCCAGCCGAGCCCACAGCAGCACACTCACTGACCTCCGGCCCCACGGCACTCTGATCTCGACACTGCCCAGCCGAGCCCACAGCAGCACACTCACTGACCTCCGGCCCCACGGCACTCTGATCTCGACACTGCCCAGCCGAGCCCACAGCAGCACACTCACTGACCTCCGGCCCCACGGCACTCTGATCTCGACACTGCCCAGCCGAGCCCACAGCAGCACACTCACTGACCTCCGGCCCCACGCACTCTGATCTGGACACTGCCCAGCCGAGCCCACAGCAGCACACTCACTGACCTCCAGCCCCACGGCACTCTGATCTCGACACTGCCCAGCCGAGCCCACAGCAGCACACTCACTGACCTCCGGCCCCACGGTACTCTGATCTCAACACTGCCCAGCCGAGCCCACAGCAGCACACTCACTGACCTCCAGCCCCACGGCACTCTGATCTCGACACTGCCCAGCCGAGCCCACAGCAGCACACTCACTGACCTCCGGCCCCACGGCACTCTGATCTCGACACTGCCCAGCCGAGCCCACAGCAGCACACTCACTGACCTCCGGCCCCACGGCACTCTGATCTCGACACCGCCCAGCCGAGCCCACAGCAGCACACTCACTGACCTCCGGACCCTCGGCACTCTGATCTCGACACTGCCCAGCCGAGCCCACAGCAGCACACTCACTGACCTCCGGCCCCACGGCACTCTGATCTCGACACTGCCCAGCCGAGCCCACAGCAGCACACTCACTGACCTCCGGCCCCAAGGCACTCTGATCTCGACACTGCCCAGCCGAGCCCACAGCAGCACACTCACTGACCTCCGTCCCCACTACACCCTGATCTCGACACTGCCCAGCCGAGCCCACAGCAGCACACTCACTGACCTCCGGCCCCACGGCACTCTGATCTCGACACTGCCCAGCCGAGCCCACAGCAGCACACTCACTGACCTCCGGCCCCACGGCACTCTGATCTCGACACTGCCCAGCCGAGCCCACAGCAGCACACTCACTGACCTCCGGCCCCACGGCACTCTGATCTCGACACTGCCCAGCCGAGCCCAGAGCAGCACACTCACTGACCTCCGGCCCCACGGCACTCTGATCTCGACACTGCCCAGCCGAGCCCACAGCAGCACACTCACTGGCCTCCGGCCCCACGGCACTCTGATCTCGACACTGCCCAGCCGAGCCCACAGCAGCACACTCACTGACCTCCGGCCCCACGGCACTCTGATCTCGACACTGCCCAGCCGAGCCCACAGCAGCACACTCACTGACCTCCGGCCCCACGGCACTCTGATCTCGACACTGCCCAGCCGAGCCCACAGCAGCACACTCACTGACCTCCGGCCCCACGGCACTCTGATCTCGACACTGCCCAGCCGAGCCCACAGCAGCACACTCACTGACCTCCGGCCCCACGGCACTCTGATCTCGACACTGCCCAGCCGAGCCCACAGCAGCACACTCACTGACCTCCGTCCCCACGGCACCCTGATCTCGACACTGCCCAGCCGAGCCCACAGCAGCACACTCACTGACCTCTGGCCCCACGGCACTCTGATCTCGACACTGCCCAGCCGAGCCCACAGCAGCACACTCACTGACCTCCGGCCCCACGCACTCTGATCTCGACACTGCCCAGCCGAGCCCACAGCAGCACACTCACTGACCTCCGGCCCCACGGCACTCTGATCTCGACACTGCCCAGCCGAGCCCACAGCAGCACACTCACTGACCTCCGGCCCCACGCACTCTGATCTCGACACTGCCCAGCCGAGCCCACAGCAGCACACTCACTGACCTCCGGCCCCACGGCACCCTGATCTCGACACTGCCCAGCCGAGCCCACAGCAGCACACTCACTGACCTCCGGCCCCACGGCACTCTGATCTCGACACTGCCCAGCCGAGCCCACGCAGCACACTCACTGACCTCCGGCCCCACGGCACTCTGATCTCGACACTGCCCAGCCGAGCTCACAGCAGCACACTCACTGACCTCCGGCCCCACGGCACTCTGATCTCGACACTGCCCAGCCGAGCCCACAGCAGCACGCTCACTGACCTCCGGCCCCACAGCACCCTGATCTCGACACTGCCCAGCCGAGCCCACAGCAGCACACTCACTGACCTCCGGCCCCACGGCACTCTGATCTCGACACTGCCCAGCCGAGCCCACAGCAGCACACTCACTGACCTCTGGCCCCACGGCACTCTGAACTCGACACTGCCCAGCCGAGCCCACAGCAGCACACTCACTGACCTCCAGCCCCACGGCACTCTGATCTCGACACTGCCCAGCCGAGCCCACAGCAGCACACTCACTGACCTCCGGCCCCACGGCACTCTGATCTCGACACTGCCCAGCCGAGCCCACAGCAGCACACTCACTGACCTCCGGCCCCACGCACTCTGATCTCGACACTGCCCAGCCGAGCCCACAGCAGCACACTCACTGACCTCCGGCCCCACGGCACCCTGATCTCGACACTGCCCAGCCGAGCCCACAGCAGCACACTCACTGACCTCCGGCCCCACGGCACTCTGATCTCGACACTGCCCAGCCGAGCCCACGCAGCACACTCACTGACCTCCGGCCCCACGGCACTCTGATCTCGACACTGCCCAGCCGAGCTCACAGCAGCACACTCACTGACCTCCGGCCCCACGGCACTCTGATCTCGACACTGCCCAGCCGAGCCCACAGCAGCACGCTCACTGACCTCCGGCCCCACAGCACCCTGATCTCGACACTGCCCAGCCGAGCCCACAGCAGCACACTCACTGACCTCCGGCCCCACGGCACTCTGATCTCGACACTGCCCAGCCGAGCCCACAGCAGCACACTCACTGACCTCTGGCCCCACGGCACTCTGAACTCGACACTGCCCAGCCGAGCCCACAGCAGCACACTCACTGACCTCCAGCCCCACGGCACTCTGATCTCGACACTGCCCAGCCGAGCCCACAGCAGCACACTCACTGACCTCCGGCCCCACGGCACTCTGATCTCGACACTGCCCAGCCGAGCCCACAGCAGCACACTCACTGACCTCCGGCCCCACGGCACTCTGATCTCGACACTGCCCAGCCGAGCCCACAGCAGCACACTCACTGACCTCCGTCCCCACGGCACCCTGATCTCGACACTGCCCAGCCGAGCCCACAGCAGCACACTCACTGACCTCCGGCCCCACGGCACTCTGATCTCGACACTGCCCAGCCGAGCCCACAGCAGCACACTCACTGACCTCCGGCCCCACGGCACTCTGATCTCGACACTGCCCAGCCGAGCCCACAGCAGCACACTCACTGACCTCCGGCCCCACGGCACTCTGATCTCGACACTGCCCAGCCGAGCCCACAGCAGCACACTCACTGACCTCCGGCCCCACGGCACTCTGATCTCGACACTGCCCAGCCGAGCCCACAGCAGCACACTCACTGACCTCCGTCCCCACGGCACCCTGATCTCGACACTGCCCAGCCGAGCCCACAGCAGCACACTCACTGACCTCCGGCCCCACGGCACTCTGATCTCGACACTGCCCAGCCGAGCCCACAGCAGCACACTCACTGACCTCCGGCCCCACGGCACTCTGATCTCGACACTGCCCAGCCGAGCCCACAGCAGCACACTCACTGACCTCAGGCCCCACGGCACTCTGATCTCGACACTGCCCAGCCGAGCCCAGAGCAGCACACTCACTGACCTCCGGCCCCACGGCACTCTGATCTCGACACTGCCCAGCCGAGCCCACAGCAGCACACTCACTGGCCTCCGGCCCCACGGCACTCTGATCTCGACACTGCCCAGCCGAGCCCACAGCAGCACACTCACTGACCTCCGGCCCCACGGCACTCTGATCTCGACACTGCCCAGCCGAGCCCACAGCAGCACACTCACTGACCTCCGGCCCCACGGCACTCTGATCTCGACACTGCCCAGCCGAGCCCACAGCAGCACACTCACTGACCTCCGGCCCCACGGCACTCTGATCTCGACACTGCCCAGCCGAGCCCACAGCAGCACACTCACTGACCTCCGGCCCCACGGCACTCTGATCTCGACACTGCCCAGCCGAGCCCACAGCAGCACACTCACTGACCTCCGTCCCCACGGCACCCTGATCTCGACACTGCCCAGCCGAGCCCACAGCAGCACACTCACTGACCTCTGGCCCCACGGCACTCTGATCTCGACACTGCCCAGCCGAGCCCACAGCAGCACACTCACTGACCTCCGGCCCCACGCACTCTGATCTCGACACTGCCCAGCCGAGCCCACAGCAGCACACTCACTGACCTCCGGCCCCACGGCACTCTGATCTCGACACTGCCCAGCCGAGCCCACAGCAGCACACTCACTGACCTCCGGCCCCACGCACTCTGATCTCGACACTGCCCAGCCGAGCCCACAGCAGCACACTCACTGACCTCCGGCCCCACGGCACCCTGATCTCGACACTGCCCAGCCGAGCCCACAGCAGCACACTCACTGACCTCCGGCCCCACGGCACTCTGATCTCGACACTGCCCAGCCGAGCCCACGCAGCACACTCACTGACCTCCGGCCCCACGGCACTCTGATCTCGACACTGCCCAGCCGAGCTCACAGCAGCACACTCACTGACCTCCGGCCCCACGGCACTCTGATCTCGACACTGCCCAGCCGAGCCCACAGCAGCACGCTCACTGACCTCCGGCCCCACAGCACCCTGATCTCGACACTGCCCAGCCGAGCCCACAGCAGCACACTCACTGACCTCCGGCCCCACGGCACTCTGATCTCGACACTGCCCAGCCGAGCCCACAGCAGCACACTCACTGACCTCTGGCCCCACGGCACTCTGATCTCGACACTGCCCAGCCGAGCCCACAGCAGCACACTCACTGACCTCCAGCCCCACGGCACTCTGATCTCGACACTGCCCAGCCGAGCCCACAGCAGCACACTCACTGACCTCCGGCCCCACGGCACTCTGATCTCGAGACTGCCCAGCCGAGCCCACAGCAGCACACTCACTGACCTCTGGCCCCACGGCACTCTGATCTCGACACTGCCCAGCCGAGCCCACAGCAGCACACTCACTGACCTCCAGCCCCACGGCACTCTGATCTCGACACTGCCCAGCCGAGCCCCCAGCAGCACAATCACTGACCTCCGGCCCCACGGCACCCTGATCGCGACACTGCCCAGCCGAGCCCACAGCAGCACACTCACTGACCTCCGACCCCACGGCACTCTGATCTCGACACTGCCCAGCCGAGCCCGCAGCAACACACTCACTGACCTCCGGCCCCACGCACCCTGATCTCACTTCAAGGGCTTCAGCAGAGTAAGTGAAGGCAGCCTGGAATTGAGGCAAATAAGCTTCCCTTTTTAGTTCCGTCTCCAGTTGAGTTGGTTCTCACTTGTAGGCAGCGCCTCGAAGCAGCCTGTAGCTGTAACCTTGCACTCCAGAACTATCCCGATACCACTGACACTCTAAGGGGCTGCCACCAGAGCTGTCTCCGCCTGTCCTGCTCTTGTATACAGCTCTACAGAGGCACCTTCACCACCCAGTGTCACCCCTCCTGAGTCCTGACCCCCAGCACCCGCTCTTCCAATGCTAGGAGTCTGCTCTGCTGGACTTGCTTAAGATGTCCTGTCTGAGAGGAATAAGCCATGTTTTGTTCTTTCTTTGCAGTGAGATTGGGGATGGTGGAGCGTGGAGACGAAGTTCATGATGGAGAAGAAGAAGAAGGCGAGGACAGTGAGGAGAGAGAGTGCTTTCCGAAGCCATCCCTGCTCTGCACCGAGCACCTGGAGCTGAACATGGCTGGGGAGCAGAGCGATGGTGCCTCAGACCTGGGCTCCGACCTGGATCTTTCATCCGCCACTTCCGGCACAAGAGTCGTCCCGGAGTTCCGCACGGTCATCATCGAGGATGACTCCTCAGACCTCCTGGAAGGAAGCGATGGCTTGGACCAGAGCGGGATGCTGGCCTCACAACCAGGGGATTACTGTCTCGTGCAGGTGACCGAGGCTAATCCTGGAGAGACCTTGATGGCACCCTCCGGCGTGCCCGAGGACTGCCAACTGAATTTTGTCACCGTCTGCAACTCCGAGTCTGGATTCTTCACCCGAATCAGCACCATCCCACGAGCATCCACCACCGCCACTGACTGCGGCTTCTCCAAGGAGGCCCCTGACCAGCAGGATCAGAAGCTTCCCTACTACATCGATGAGGACGATGAGTTTGATGGCTCCGAGCTGCACCACGACAAGGTGGGAGGCCACTCGTCTGCTTCTGGAGACGTTTTTGGCATGCCGCAGTTCCATCCCGTTAACCTAAAGATAGATCCTGGAAACGTGCCACGACGCTCTGCGCGCTGTGCCGCTGCCAGCACCACCGGGCGAGCTCCACTGCGGCTCTCGTCCTTCATGTACGACGCCAGCAGCCATTCTGGCACCAAGGCTGAAAAGAAGCGGGAAATCCCTGATGAGATGGGGCTGTCGGCGCCAGTGAAGAAAAAGTCTCGGACCCTCTACAGCGCTGGTAGGTGGGGCAGACCTGGGACTTGCAGGGTTTGTGGTGTGATGTTCTCAGACCTTTCCTCACTCTGCTTTTCCTTGTCTCTCCTTTCTTTCTGGTTTTCTTTTAGGAGGGGTTCCTAGATCTGCTAAGAAGTTGTTGTTTGGTTAATGATTGTCACTGCAGCATTGCTTTTTGACCAGGAAGCAGTGGAAGTGGAAGACACCTTCTTGCCATCATTTCTACCATTTTTACTCTTTTCTCTTTTCCAAGGAGAAGGAAGTGTGAAGCTTCTGAGACTCTGTGTGCAGAATGGTGACCTGTGAGGACTGACGGATGTAGGGTTTGGAGTGGAGCTTCAGGTGAACATTGAAGGGTTTTGCGGACCTTCTGTGGTGGGTGCGGGAGCATGAGGGCAAGTAGGCATCTCGGACACGTGGCGGAACATGTGATGCCGGCGATACTGATTAAAACCTCTAGCAGAGGCTTCACCCGTGAGCACAGACTATGAGCAGAGCTGTAGGGCAAGGACAGGATCGGGCAAGGACAAGACGTGTGAGGGTTGTTCTAGTAATTCTTCAAGTGCAAACGAGGCTGTTCAGAAGAGTGGATGGTGCATGGCTTCTGGCCTGTTCCTGATTGTCCCTTGGTCAGTTCTTGATGAGCCTTTGATCAGCTCTTGGTCGTCCCTTCTTTTACCCCTTGGTTGGCCCTCGGTCATCTCTTGGTTAGCCCTTGTTTGTCCCCTTGGTTGGCTCTCGGTCAGCTCTTGGTTGGCTCTCGGTCAGCTCTTGGTTGGCTCTCGGTCAGCTCTTGGTTGGCTCTCAATCAGCTCTTGGTCGGCCCGCGTCAGCTCTTGGTTGGCTCTCGGTCAGCTCTTGGTCGGCCCTCGGTCAGCTCTTGGTTGGCTCTCGGTCAGCTCTTGGTCGGCCCTCGGTCAGCTCTTGGTCGGCCCTCGGTCAGCTCTCGGTCAGCTCTTGGTTGGCTCTCGGTCAGCTCCTGGTTGGCTCTCGGTCAGCTCTTGGTTGGCCCTCAGTCAGCTCTTGGTTTGGCCCTCGGTCAGCTCTTGGTTGGCCCTCAGTCAGCTCTTGGTTTGGCCCTCGGTCAGCTCTTGGTTGGCTCTCGGACAGCTCTTGGTTGGCTCTCGGTCAGCTCTTGGTTGGCTCTCAATCAGCTCTTGGTCGGCCCTCGTCAGCTCTTGGTTGGCTCTCGGTCAGCTCGTGGTTGGCTCTCGGTCAGCTCTTGGTTGGCTCTCGGTCAGCTCTTGGTTGGCTCTCGGTCAGCTCTTGGTTGGCTCTCGGTCAGCTCTTGGTTGGCTCTCGGTCAGCTCTCGGTCAGCTCTTGGTTGGCTCTCGGTCAGCTCTTGGTTGGCTCTCGGTCAGCTCTTGGTTGGCTCTTGGTCAGCTCGTGGTTGGCTCTCGGTCAGCTCTTGGTTGGCTCTCGGTCAGCTCTTGGTCGGCTCTCGGTCATCTCTTGGTTGGCTCTCGGTCAGCTCTTGGTTGGCTCTCGGTCAGCTCTTGGTTTGGCCCTCGGTCAGCTCTTGGTCAGCTCTCGGTCAGCTCTTGGTTGGCTCTCGGTCAGCTCTTGGTTGGCTCTCAGTCAGCTCTTGGTTGGCTCTTGGTCAGCTCGTGGTTGGCTCTCGGTCAGCTCTTGGTCAGCTCTTGGTCAGCTCTTGGTTGGCTCTCGGTCAGCTCTTGGTTGGCTCTCGGTCATCTCTTGGTTGGCTCTTGGTCATCTCTTGGTTGGCTCTTGGTCAGCTCGTGGTTGGCTCTCGGTCAGCTCTTGGTCAGCTCTCGGTCAGCTCTTGGTTGGCTCTCGGTCAGCTCTTGGTCAGCTCTCGGTCAGCTCTTGGTTGGCTCTCGGTCAGCTCTTGGTTGGCTCTCGGTCAGCTCTTGGTTGGCTCTTGGTCAGCTCGTGGTTGGCTCTCGGTCAGCTCCTGGTTGGCCCTCAGTCAGCTCGTGGTTGGCTCTCGGTCAGCTCCTGGTTGGCCCACAGTCAGCTCTTGGTTTGGCCCTCAGTCAGCTCTTGGTTGGCCCTCAGTCAGTTCTTGGTTTGGCCCTCGGTCAGCTCTTGGTTGGCCCTCAGTCAGCTCTTGGTTGGCTCTCGGTCAGCTCTTGGTTGGCTCTCGGTCAGCTCTTGGTTGGCTCTCGGTCAGTTCTTGGTTGGCTCTCGGTCAGCTCTTGGTTGGTTCTCGGTCAGCTCGGGGTTGGCCCTCAGTCAGCTCTTGGTTTGGCCCTCGGTCAGCTCTTGGTTGGCCCTCAGTCAGCTCTTGGTTTGGCCCTCGGTCAGCTCTTAGTTGGCCCTCAGTCAGCTCTTGGTTGGCTCTTGGTCAGCTCGTGGTTGGCTCTCGGTCAGCTCTTGGTCAGCTCTCGGTCAGCTCTTGGTTGGCTCTCGGTCAGCTCTTGGTTGGCTCTCGGTCAGCTCTTGGTTGGCTCTCGGTCAGCTCTTGGTTGGCTCTCAATCAGCTCTTGGTCGGCCCTCGTCAGCTCTCGGTCAGCTCTCGGTCAGCTCTCGGTCAGCTCTCGGTCAGCTCTTGGTTGGCTCTCGGTTAGCTCTTGGTTGGCTCTCGGTCAGCTCTTGGTTGGCTCTCGGTCAGCTTTTGGTTGGCTCTCGGTCAGCTCTTGGTTGGCTCTCAATCAGCTCTTGGTCGGCCCTCGTCAGCTCTCGGTCAGCTCTCGGTCAGCTCTCGGTCAGCTCTCGGTCAGCTCTTGGTCGGCTCTCGGTCAGCTCTTGGTTGGCTCTCGGTCAGCTCTTGGTTGGCTCTCAATCAGCTCTTGGTCGGCCCTCGTCAGCTCTTGGTTGGCTCTCGATCAGCTATTGGTTGGCTCTTGGTCAGCTCTTGGTTGGCTCTCGGTCAGCTTCTGGTTGGCTCTCGGTCAGCTCCTGGTTGGCTCTCGGTCAGCTCCTGGTTGGCTCTCGGTCAGCTCGTGGTTGGCTCTCGGTCAGCTCTTGGTTGGCCCTCAGTCAGCTCTTGGTTTGGCTCTCAATCGGCTCTAAGTCGGCCATTGGTCGCTCTTGGTCATCTCTTGTTTGCCCCCTTCGTCTGCCCTCGTCAGTTCTTGGTTGGCTCTCAGTCAGCTCGTGGTTGGCTCTCGGTCAGTTCTTAATTGGCTCTCGGTCAGCTCTTGGTCGGCCCTCGGTCAGCTCCTGGTTGGCTCTCAATCAGCTCTTGGTCGGCCCTCGTCAGCTCTTGGTTGGCTCTCGGTCAGCTCTTGGTTGGCTCTCGGTCAGCTCTTGGTTGGCTCTCGGTCAGCTCTTGGTTGGCTCTCGGTCAGCTCTTGGTCAGCTCTTGGTTGGCTCTCGGTCAGCTCTTGGTTGGCTCTCGGTCAGCTCTTGGTTGGCTCTTGGTCAGCTCGTGGTTGGCTCTCGGTCAGCTCTTGGTTGGCTCTCGGTCAGCTCTTGGTTGGCTCTCGGTCAGCTCTTGGTTGGCTCTCGGTCAGCTCTCGGTCAGCTCTTGGTTGGCTCTCGGTCAGCTCTTGGTTGGCTCTCGGTCAGCTCTTGGTTGGCTCTCGGTCAGCTCTTGGTTGGCTCTCGGTCAGCTCTTGGTCAGCTCTTGGTTGGCTCTCGGTCAGCTCTTGGTTGGCTCTCGGTCAGCTCTTGGTTGGCTCTTGGTCAGCTCGTGGTTGGCTCTCGGTCAGCTCTTGGTTGGCTCTCGGTCAGCTCTTGGTTGGCTCTCGGTCAGCTCTTGGTTGGCTCTCGGTCAGCTCTTGGTTGGCTCTCGGTCAGCTCCTGGTTGGCTCTCGGTCGGCTCCTGGTCAGCTCTCGGTCAGCTCTTGGTTGGCTCTCGGTCAGCTCTTGGTTGGCTCTCGGTCAGCTCTTGGTCAGCTCTTGGTTGGCTCTCGGTCAGTTCTTGGTTGGCTCTCGGTCAGCTCTTGGTTGGCCCTCGTCAGTTCTTGGTTGGCTCTCGGTCAGCTCTTGGTTGGCTCTCGGTCAGCTCTTGGTTGGCCCTCGGTCAGCTCTTGATTGGCTCTCGGTCAGCTCTTGGTTGGCTCTCGGTCAGCTCTTGGTTGGCTCTCGGTCAGCTCTTGGTTGGCTCTCGGTCAGCTCTTGGTTGGCTCTCGGTCAGCTCTTGGTTGGCCCTCGGTCAGCTCTTGATTGGCTCTCGGTCAGCTCTTGGTTGGCTCTCGGTCAGCTCTTGGTTGGCTCTCGGTCAGCTCTTGGTTGGCTCTCGGTCAGCTCTTGGTTGGCCCTCGGTCAGCTCTTGGTTGGCTCTTGGTCAGCTCTTGGTTTCGCTCTCGGTCAGCTCTTGGTTGGCTCTCGGTCAGCTCTTGGTTGGCTCTCGGTCAGCTCTTGGTTTCGCTCTCGGTCAGCTCTTGGTTGGCTCTCGGTCAGCTCTTGGTTTCGCTCTCAGTCAGCTCTTGGTCGTCCCTCGTCAGTTCTTGGTTGGCTCTCGGTCAGCTCCTGGTTGGCTCTCGGTCAGCTCTTGGTTGGCTCTCGGTCAGCTCTTGGTCAGCTCTTGGTTGGCTCTCGGTCAGCTCTTGGTTGGCCCTCGGTCAGCTCTTGATTGGCTCTCGGTCAGCTCTTGGTTGGCTCTCGGTCAGCTCTTGGTTGGCTCTCGGTCAGCTCTTGGTTGGCTCTCGGTCAGCTCTTGGTTGGCCCTCGGTCAGCTCTTGGTTGGCTCTCGGTCAGCTCTTGGTTTCGCTCTCGGTCAGCTCTTGGTTGGCTCTCGGTCAGCTCTTGGTTGGCTCTCGGTCAGCTCTTGGTTTCGCTCTCGGTCAGCTCTTGGTTGGCTCTCGGTCAGCTCTTGGTTTCGCTCTCAGTCAGCTCTTGGTCGTCCCTCGTCAGTTCTTGGTTGGCTCTCGGTCAGCTCCTGGTTGGCTCTCGGTCAGCTCTTGGTTGGCTCTCGGTCAGCTCTAGGTCAGGCCTCGATCGGCTCTCAGTCGGCTTTCATTTGGCTCTCCATAAATTGGAGAAATAGTCCATTCTCCAGGAAGCGTTTGGCAAATGTCCACCAAATCGGACCGAGTTAGTTGGTCACAAATATGAACAATGTTGCAGCCCAGATACGACTCCCCTCCAGTGCCAGATGTAGGCGGAGCTCAGCTCCACCACATGGAAACAAATGAATACCGTTAGAAACAAGAAATAAAGTCATGTTCAGGGAACTATACTTTAAAAAAGCATCATTTTGCTAAAACCTTGAAGTTGAGTCTAACCAAAACAGGGCCACCAATTTTCCAATTGCTGCGTGACTTGTTTCCTCTGTGGAAATAACTGAGTGGACTTTCATGTGGTTTGCCCGAGGACGTAATGAATCCTGAGCCACAGCCAGGGGAAACCATGTGGCGGAGGGTCCACAGCAGAGGAGAGCCCAGCACGCGCTGGAGAGGGGACGCTGGTGTGCTGGAGGTAGAACAGTGGAGAGCACAAGGTGTTGTGGACATGGACCCCATACAGTGGTGCGGTGAGCATGCGTTACAACGTAGGACCTTAAGGCGGCCTCCAAGAACAGAGAGTCCACTGCCAAAAGACAGAGAGAGAAAACAGACTTCATAGCCTCTCCTTTTACACCATGTGCAACCCTGTGGGGGCACTGCAGGGGAAAAGAACAAAGGCAGGTAGTAGGAGTGGGGCCATACAGTGGACACCAACACCCCCCCCCCCCCACAAACTCCTGACAAACAACAAGTATCTTGGAATTGGATTCCCAATGTTGCAAAGAGTGGATAACATGAAAGAAATATGGAAATACCTGTGCAGGCCAAACCTCCCACTGAAATCCAATTCCATAAAAATACAAACAATAGCTCTACAAAAAGAAAAGTAGAAGCTACAATTGAAGCAAGTGAAACAAAAGTAAGTTAAACAAACATGAAACAAAGAGTCCTAAAAGCAAGAGATAAGACCCCAAGATAGGAAGGAAAGCTCCTGAGCTGTAAGAACTCATTATAACTAGGGGTGGGCGGAATTTACGTAGTCGCGCTACGCAAAGCTCAGCGAAATGGTAAAATCTCTGCGAGCACGCAGAGTTTCGCGAACACCCGGAATTGCTTGTTCCACCCGTTCGCAATGCTTTTTTCCTGTTCGCGAACACTTTTTGCGTGCTCGGGGGGAAATATCTTGCAAACACCCATTTTGAAAGCACGAACAAGCAAAAAATTCTGCCCATGTAGGAAAAGTTTGATAGGCGGCTCTGTCAAACACGGCAGCTGGACGTCAAACTTAGCCAAAAGTTTGATATTTTTCAAAAACAAACTCCCAAAGTAGAAGTTTGTTTTTAATAAATAAAAAAATGAATGATCTCCCCCCCCCCCCCACCCACTCAATGGGATTTTTCTCCCATGGTGTGGCAGTCGTTTTTCTTTTTGTTTCTGCTCTTCCATACCAGGATATATCTGGCGATGAGGGACGGGTTGACAGTCGGATGCAGTACATTTCACTCCATCAATATAAAACTTGCAGACTGCTCGGCTCAAAATTGGGCGTGCAGACCTTGCGTTCCTTCGCTGTTGCAATGAAGGGCCTCTATGCCATCTGTAAATCAGCCGCCACGTACCACCTAATGCAAATCAGTACTGACCCTGCTCCTTATGGGAACAGTCCACCCTGAACCTTGGTCATCTCACCCATTCAGCGGCCCACTGCGGTTTTAGTCTGGAGATGTGGGATTCACACCCCACAGATCCACAGATGATGCTTTGCCGTGAGGCCGACAGCTTGACGTCCAGCCTCAGTCCCCTCCTCTGGCGCCTCGTCACTGCACCCCTTGAAGAGCACCATCAAATAGAAATGCGCAATAAAGTCATGTTTTCATGTTCTTCTGCTCAGTTATTGGATCTCCGCACAGATTCATCATTTGATTTTCTCTTTAGTTGGAGCTGTGACCGTCACTCGAGGACCTCTCCCGGCAGCTCTTTACCTGAACAGATAAGCACCAGCGATGACAGCCGGTCTCATACCCCAGTGTCCAAACCAGACACCCATGAGCATGCAGCGCACATCTTTATGCGGAATCCCTCAAAACGACTAGAGCACGTCCCACACAAAATGGCCCCATAAGTATCAACCCCAATGGCAGCGTGATGCATGGTGAATGGAGCAATGCATTGAGATGAGGCCACGCCCCAGGGCTCGTGTCCCTTGCAAACTCAATGTAACCGTATTACAGGGTCATCATGCACTGAAGCTCCTGCCGAACCCCTTCTTCTCTTCAGATCTCATGCAGCTCTGGATTCACTGGTGCCAGCGATACATTTTCACTGGATGTGGTGTGAGCCTAATACAATGTCACCTTCCAGGAGCATCACTCCAGAACCTCTAGGTCAACTCTCTAGAGACGTCTCCTAGACCGCGTAGTCTTACAGTACGTCCGCTCTCTTCGACCTTCTCCTAGGCTGCATGGTTGTAGGCTAGGTCTGCTCACCAGTCATCTCCTGGACAGCATAGTCTTACAGAAGGTTCACTCTCTTCAGCCGTCTCCTAGGCAGCAAGGTTGTAGACTAGGTCCGCTCACCAGTTGTCTCCTAGACAGCGTGGCTGTAGACTACGTCTGCTCACCCGCGGTCTCCTAGGCCGCGGGGTCGTAGTGGAACTTCAGGCATCTCCTAGGCAACCGGGTCTGCTCACCATTTGTTTCATAGAACACGTAGCCTTGGAGTAGGTCCTCTTTTTTCAGCCTTCTCCTAGGCAGCGTGGTCATAGACTAGGTCCGCCCACAAGTTGTCTCCTAGACAGCATGGTTGTAGACTACGTCTGGGCAGCAGTTGTCTCCTAGGCTGCGTGATCGTAGGCTAGCTTTACTCTCTTTAGCCGTCTCCTAAGCTGCAAGGTCGTAGACTAGGTCTGTTCACCAGTCATTTCCTGGTCAGCGTAGTCTTATATTACGTGCACTCTCCTAGACAGAGGGGTCCTTCACTAGGTTTGCTTCCTGCAGAAGTGTCCTACAAAACACGGACATGCACTTTGGTCAATGCCGTTGACAATTGATTGTGGGTAAAACCCTGATTAGTTAAAGATGGATATGTTCCACACACGGGGCCGTATCAATGCAGAGTTTATGAAGATAATCAACCACTAGGTGCAACTCGCATGTAGATTCACAGTATGTTAATACATCCTGTGGGGCTCTCCTGCAAGTCTGACCTGGATCATGAGAAGCCTCCTATGGACAACCAGGGCTTAAAGTTTAAAGAAATATATTTTGGGGGGCTTTTAGAGGGGTTTTACATTACCTCACATAAAGGGACCACCCCTCCCACCCTGAATGAATAGCCTTTGGAGACACACCTGCATGTACACGCGTGCACACACACACACACAGTGGGACATACACACACACACAAAGGCACCTATGCCCACAGGCACGCTCACATGTACAGACAAAAGCACGGACAAACACATCCATGCATGTACACACACACACACATGGAGACATGTCACATGTAAATGCAAATGTACACAAATGTTTGCACACATTCTCAAGCAGGTACTCGCGCACATGCACTGACTCTCGACTCCCCTGTTCTGCTTCCATGTGCTCTCTCTTCATACTCCTGACCCTACCTTGTCTTCTTTCCACTCTTCCATATCCCGCATTCTTTCTATTTTTTGCCTTCCATGGATTTACTGCTCGTTGATTTCATTGTGATCTTTTCCAAGATTATTGGATATTTCTCCTCTCAGGACCTCATATCGCCAGGGGTCTTGTCTGAGTGTCCCCCTCTTCCTTCCAGAGCAGTTGCAGGAGCTGGAGCGAGCCTTCCAGGAGGACCACTACCCGGACGGTGACAAACGCAAGGACATCGCAAGCACTATTGGCGTCACTCCGCAGAGGATCATGGTGAGCAGGCACCGGAAGGGGATTAGTTATCGTTCATGGCTACAGGAGAACCTTAGTCGATGTCGTACCCTTGCCTTTAGATGTTGTTTGGGTCTCCACTATCACAACTTCTGGTCAGGGTCTGGGTCATGGTGAGCAGGCAGCGGCAGATGGTGGGTAATCGTTCATGTCTATAGAGGGACCTTAGTCGATGTCTTATCCTTGCCTTTCGATGTTGTTTGGGTCGCCACTATCACAGCTGCTGGAGAGTGTCTGGGTCATGGTGAGCAGGCAGCGGAAGGCGATGGGTCAACGTTCATGTCTACAGGAGAACCTTAGTCGATGTCTTATCCTTGCCTTTATATGTTGTTTGGGTCTCCACTATCAAAGCTGCTGGTCAGGGTCTGGATCATGGTGAGCAGGCAGCGGTAGATGGTGGGTAATCGTTCATGTCTACAGAGGGACCTTAGTCGATGTCTTATCCTTGCCTTTCAATGTTGTTTGGGTCGCCACTATCACAGCTGCTGGCCAGGGTCTGGGTCATGGTGAGCAGGCAGTAGCAGATGATCGGTTATCGTTCATGTCTAGAGGAGAACCTTAGTGGATGTCGTAGCCTTGCCTTTCGATGTTGTTTGGGTCGCCACTATCACAGCTGCTGGAGAGTGTCTGGGTCATGGTGAGCAGGCAGAGGAAGGCGATGGGTCAACGTTCATGTCTACAGGAGAACCTTAGTGGATGTCGTAGCCTTGCCTCTAGATGTTGTTTGGATCTCCACTATCACAACTGCTGGCCAGGGTCTGGGTTAATGGTGAGCAGGCAGCAGCAGATGGTCGGTTATCGTTCATGTCTAGAGGAGAACCATAGTCGATGTCGGATCCTTCCCTCTAGATGTTGTTTGGATCTCCACTATCACAACTGCTGGTCAGGGTCTGGGTCTCCTCGGTGAAGGTAAAGAGGGGGTGCACCTTCCTGTGACCGGTATCCGCCTCTGAAAGATAATCTTCACTTGGCCAGAAGTTCCGTCGACAGCCATAAGATCAGTCCGGGTTCTTCTGTAAATGAGGGATGCTTTCATGAAGCAGCACAACAGCTATATGAGCTAGGGTAGCCGAGGAAAGTCTTCATTTTATTAAAGACACAGAGGCGAATATTATCCATTCTCCACTCTCACTACTGCATTCCCAGGAGCCACATGAACAAAGAATAAGCACAGCTACATTTCACATAACTCCTGTGTCCTTCGACAGGTTGATGTAACCGTCCACTCTACCCTTTATCTATCTTATTGTCACCGCCCAGGTATGTGAGGACTGCAGGCCGTCTGCCCTCTGCCCCCAGGGGTCCAGTATCTCTGCACAGCGAGCAGAAACCAGCGCAGAACATCAGACTTTAGGGAGCAGAGAAGAGGGAGCAAGGCCGGAGTCTTCTCTGTTACACAGATATTGAATATTAAACATATGTCGACGCCATGGTTAATAACAGAGTTTCTCACTATTTACTCGTATCTCACACCACTCTTAAACCGAATTAAGTGGAGCCCCATGAGGTGCGCTCCAGAGGGTATAAACTCCAGGAAGAGACCTCATCGCTGTTTCACAAGGACGCAGAACTGCAAATAAAGGGTAGGTTCAGTCCACTGAGAAGGGACTCGAAGGATTGACAAAAATAAACAAGCATTGGCATAGCCAATAGGTCTCGCCTTTGGGACCTTATAAGTGCTTAGCCATGCAACAGTTAATGTTGTTGCACCAAGGATATTGTGCAGCACAACTAAATACTTATAAGGTCCCAGAGGCGAGACCTATTGGCTATGCCAATGCTTGTCTATTCAGATTTTAAGTGCTGTTTTTGTACATTTTTTAGAGCAAGCATCTGCTTATCAAGGACAAACGAGGCAAAGGGTTGCTTACTGACCTAGTAAAGGACAGAGCTATCTTGAAAAGGAAGCAAAAACACTTTACAATCTTAAGTATTTCGGTATTTATAGTTACAGTCCAGGTTCACAGACCGGTGCCTCAGGTGGCAGTGTTGTGACAACCCCCTTGCTCATCTGAACCTTGAGTTTGTGTGTTGTTTGTTTGACATTTCTAATGAACACAGTCACATGTAAGTGTAATATCACAGCACCTGTGTAACTCTTCTTTTAGTGCTTGGCCCGTTGCCAACAAGCAGACCTCTGTGTGTGTGAGATATATGACGCCCTTCTATCGAGTTACTTTGATGTGTAGGGAGTGCTGCGTTTATGATCAGACTTGTGATTGTATGCATTTAGTGGCTGAGATGTGTGTGGCATGTATGAGTACAGTACCTGGGTTAGAGTGCCAGTGCTGTGTGGTAGCTTCTCTGCAAACGAAGTGGGAAACGTGACGTGGTTCAACTTGAATGCAATGCGTAAACGCCATCAGCAAAAAAGCATTCGCTAACGAGGGAGGCTGCATTGCTTTTTTTTTTTTTTTTTTTTTTTTTGTGTCCTCATATTTGCCCTTGGAAACCAAACAATAACGATCAGTTTAGAGGGGATTACTGAGACACTGACCCAGATTAACTGAGGGGGACTTTCTTGGATCCTACCGGGGTATCCCGCAGTGCCAAGCATCAACACCTCAATGATCGAATAATGGTACCAACTGGACTAGCGTACTGCTCAATACAACCCAGATTGTGACCGATGTCGCCCTAGTTGGGTATGTATAAAAGGCGAGGATCGATTAAACGACCCCACAGGCAGCGAAATCATAGGACATGGGGAAAAAAAAAAAAAAAAAAAAAACCCCATTACCAATTCAAAAGCAGCCAAAATCTTCTCTTGTGTTGGTTACCTTCCCTAGCCATGTCTAATTTAGACATCTGTAGCATTGCTGCACGCCAATCGGTAAAGAGAGGGGGTGTCTTATCTTTCCACCGTCTGCATATTTCTCTTCTGGCTAGCAGGCAGCTATAGAAAACCAATTTTTTACACATGCCGTCTAGCTCTGGTATAATGCCAAAGAAAATTAGCATGGGACTAGGGTTAACATGCGAGCCTATTGCTAACGAGAGAGAAGCACAGATTTCATTCCAAAATAAGGATATAAACGGACACTCAAAAAACATATGAATATCTGATGCTGCTACCAAGCCACATCTAGGGCATGCCACTTGATCATTATTGAGGAACTTTGATAGACGTAATGGAGAGTAATACACCCTATGCAGAGTAAACAGATGGTTGCGACGGAGCCAAGATGGTTTAACGATCTCACCCAAAATCCTAAATGATTTTATCCATAGGCCCTCCACGTCAATGTCAGATATAAAGGTTTTCCAAAGCGAAAGGGGTAACAGAAACTCGCCATCAGTCTCGTCTAGAATAAGATTGTACCAAAATGTAATTTCTTTTTTAAAAGGTGGTTTATCCATCAGGTGGGTTAGTAAATTACTCTCGATACCTATTTTAAACCTACCCCTTCCTTGGCTATAGGCCTGTGACCAACTCTGCATTTGGAGATATTTAAATCGTGAAAAACGAGTTCCTATAGTTAGGCTCAACGTCTCCCATGTGAGTAAAGTTCCTTCAACAAATAGATCCCCCCATGATGAAAGTCCGGCTGCCCTAATTGGGAGAGCTAAACTATCTAAGAGCCAAGACGGTGTACCTGGGGAGTCCCAAAGGGGGACCCTACTAGAATAGTAATCCAATTTGAGTGTTCGTCTTAGACTAGCCCATGTTCTAGCCAGGTCCCTTAAAACCTTTAGTTTGACCTTCTTGAAATATTTAGGGTCGCCAAATTTTAATAGAAAATTCGTCAGCCCGATTTTTTCCCCCCTTAAAAGTGCTGAAAATAGCTTCCCACATCCAGCATTATTAGGGGTCTTTAAGAGCATCCTGGTATGTGAGAGTTGGAAGGCCCAGCCATAGAGTTGCAAGTCTGGTGCTGCAAGACCTCCTTTTTCTCGACGACGTCTAATCTTCTTCCAAGATAGTCTAGGCGTATGACTGTTCCATATAAATCTGTTTATTTCAGTTTGAAGTTTGGCAATCAAGGATGAATCAAAAAAAAGAGGGATTGTATTGAATAGGTATGTGATCTTGGGCAAAATGGACATTTTGACGAGGTTAGACCTGCCTATTAGAGAGATAGGGAGAGCAGACCATAATCTCATCGATCTTCGAGCCGCCTTAGCTACTTCCGCAAAGTTTAGGGGGACAATCTTATTGATATCAGTGTAGATGTTTAACCCAAGATATCTGAGGGTAGAGCTGGGCTGTACTCCTACAGTCGGTACAGGATGATTCCAAACCATGATATCAGTTTTGGATGCATTGACTTCGTATCCGGATATAGCCCCGAATTCTTCCGCTATAGATATAACGGTAGGAAAGGACGAGTTCAGCTCGGATGAAAAAATAAGAACATCATCCGCATACAATGCTACTTTCTTTTCCCATCCTTCAAAAATAAAAGGTTTTATATTAAGGTTATCCCGAATTAACTGAGCAAAAGGTTCAATATATAAGTCAAACAAGAGTGGTGAGAGAGGACACCCCTGACGAGTTCCACGCGAGATGTTAAATGGCTCAGTAAGTTCACCGTTAACAAGTAGTGAGGCAGAAGGGCTTTTATATAGTAACTTAATAGCTCGCCTAAAGTTATCACCTAAGTTAAATTTACTCAACACTTCCTCTAGGTAAACCCAGTTTACCCTATCAAAAGCTTTTGTTGCATCAAGGGTAAAGACTGCTAAAGGTAAAGATGCTGATGTGGCCATGTCTATTGCTCCAATAAGGTCGTAAGTCAATTCATAGAGTTGCCTTCCTTTTACAAATCCCTTCTGATTGGCATGTAAGATGTTGTTTGCAACTTCCCCCAATCTGTTTGCGAGGACCGATGTAAAGAGTTTATAATCTGTACAAAGAATTGAGATCGGCCTGTATGACCCACAGCTAGTTGTGGGTTTACCGGGTTTTAAAATCAAGGTTATAGAGGCCCTATCCCAGGATGCAGGAGGTAAGGCACCATCGACTAAGATACTGTTAAAGAGGTCTGTTAGATGGGCAAGAATTATAGGGGACAACAATTTATATATTTCAGAAGGTAGCCCATCGGGACCTGCAGCTTTATTTTTTTTACTTTTAGAGATGGCAAGGTTTACTTCCTCCTGTGTAAAAGGGCGGTTTAAGAAAACCCTTTGTTCTGAATTTAAGGATGGTAGAGATATACCAGTTAGCCAGTCCCTTGCTTGACTAGGTTGTACCCTCTTATCCTCTTGATATATATCCGTAAAGAAACTTTTAAAAGCTCCACTGATTTCCTCATCTGTAGAAAATAGAACTCCATCTTTACAAATGGAACTAACATTATTTCGGACCCTATCTGTCTTAGCCTTCCAGGCCAGGAGCTTCCCGGCACCTTCCCCATATTCAAAGTGGGCCAACTTACTAGCCTCCCATCTCTCTAAGACCCGAGCATTTAGAACTGAGGAGAGATCTCCTTTCAAGACCTTTAATTTATCTTGCAGCTCCACTAGTGGGGACCCTAGATTTAGATCGATCTCTTCTTGAAGGCCTGCAATCTCTAATTCAAGCGAGGCTACTGCATCCCTGTAGGTCTTATTTTTATATGAGGATAAGTTGGTTAAATAACCCCTTAGCGTGGCTTTAAAGGCATCCCAGGTGATCCCGGGTGAGGCAGTCCCCTGATTAATCACCCAAAAGGACTTAGATTCCTGTATTAATGCTTCTACCATATTGGATGAGGCTAGAATTGATCTATCAAAAGACCAATTTCTTAAAGAGGGCCTAGAAACAGCGTCAAGCTCCAGAAGGATGGCAGTGTGGTCAGAAAGATGAAAAGGTAAATGAGAGATTGATTTTACCTGTTTAACTAAAATATGGCTAATCAATATAAAATCTATCCGAGACTGGTGGTGAAATTTAAAGTTCTTAAATGTCACCCCCCTTTGAGACCCATGGAGTTTCCTCCAAATATCAATGTAATTCAATGCTTTCATGTTATTTAATAAATACATCCTAGTTTTGGATAGGGATTTAGCCCTATTGGAGGGTGACTTGTCCAATACTGGGTCCAATACTATGTTATAATCGCCAGCCAAAATAACAGGTTCTGGGAATAGGTACAAGTGAGAAAAAAGTGTGGTTAAAACAGATGGATCGTCCTGGTTAGGGCCATAATACCCTACTATCGTGAATGCTGAGCCCAAAGCAATAACAGAGGCTATTGCCCATCTACCATAAGGGTCTACCTGTTTAGAAATTAGCCTTGCCTTGATAGATTTTTTAAAAAGAATGGCCACCCCCCTAATGTGTGAAGTTTGTGAAGTAATGACCCCAAAGTCTATCCATTTGTTCTTACAGAGCAGATTTTGCATTTCAATCTCTGCCAAGTGTGTCTCCCCCCGCCTCTGAAGTTATTACAGCCACCACTATTATTGATGTTGAGGATTTGGACTGCACAATTGATGGTGTGAGGGGTCCAGGGTTAAAGGGACTTGATGCTGTTATTGACGCTGACGCTGACACTGTTACTGTCACGAATACAGCTGGAATTGAGAATAAAAAACTATCAACCTACTTAACAGGTCAGGTTAAGGCAAAGCGTTCATTTACCCCTAAAACAGCCAAAATAGCCAAAACTAAATCAAAGACCTTGGTCTCTACCTCCAAAATAACCCCCTCACTGCGTTCCTACTTTAAAGTGGTTCCCCAAGTACTGCGGTTAGGAAACGAAGGTGATACTGCTTTTGAAATTCGGAGAGCTGCTAAATTGGTGTTAGGTTCCCCTACTGCGGATATGGAGGATTTGGAGGGTGCAGCGAGTACAAACACCCTTACAAACAGCAATATGGTTATCCATAATAACACTGATAAGGGCATGGAAACCAACGACGATCAACTTCTCTCCCCTACATTAGGAGAGGTTAGTCAAGTGGGGCTAGTCGATTGTCAGATGTCTTCTAATTTGGAGCAGGCTATACCTTCAGTGCCTTCTGTGTCTTCATTGGTTCTGTTCAATCCCTTAGCTCCACCACTACCGCTTGCCCCTCCGAGCATAGCAGCAGGGCTAAGCCTGCAGTCAATCCTTCAAGAAACAGGCTCTAAGGCCTCTACTAGGAACCAGGAAGATCCTAGCTCTTTCCAGGATACCACCCAGGCCTTGAATAGTGATCTCGTGTCCACACTGCAGGCCTCTTTCCAGACAATGTTTACATCTCTGGCGGCAGATATTAAAAAGGGGTTTGAGACTTCCGCATCCAATCAAGCCGATATCCGATGTTACTGTCAATCACTGGACAGTAAGCTAGGGGATCTTACCACTAGAACGGAAACACTTGAAGATTCTGTCACGGAAGTAAATATTAACCTGAACGCCACCAAAACTGAACTAACAAACCTCAGACAGGAAAACCAGAGTTTGTCCGATAGGATGGAGACTTTGGAAAATCACGCTCGGAGGAACAATCTACGAATTCTGAATATTCCCGAGGAGAAAGAGGGCTCTGACATCAAACAATTTGTGGTTTCCCTGTTAAAAGAAGCGTTAAGACTGGACTTCTCTGAGCAAGAAATAGCTCTGGATATCCAGCGCATTCATAGAGAGCCTTTTCGAAAGAATCCTCAGAGAACCAAACCCAGAAAAGTTTTGGTCAACTTTCTTACCTACTCTCTTAAAGAAACCATTCTGAATACAGCACTGAAACAGAAGGTGGTTAATGCTAAGGGGTTCAACTTTCAGATCAGATCAGACCTGTCTAGGATAACGCTGGATAGGCAGTGGGAGCTGGGTAAGAGGTTGGAAGCGTTCAGGAGTCAGGGGGCCGTAGCCCAGCTGGTCTTCCCTGCGGCACTAAGAGTAATGTATAAAAACACAATGCACAATATAAGATCAGTGCAGGCCGCAGATGAATTCCTCTTAAGTATGGATAGAAGGTCGGAGTCTCCTAAGTAGTTTCGGTCTACTTTCCTATACTATCTGCTTCTCTGTATATACTAGTTACTTTTTTATTTCCCTTGTCTGATCTCAGTCGAGTCTTTGAGGCTTGCTTAGATTATCTTGTAAAGGGTTTAAGTTTCTATTCCTTGTATTGAGATAAGGAGACTAAACACTCTAAATACAAAAATAATATACAATAATATAATACTATGGGAGGTATATAGTACACAGTGAAAAGCATACGTGTAAAAAAAAAAAAAAAAAAAAGGAGGGAAAAAAAAGATAAAGAGAAAAAAAAAAAAAAAATGGGGGTAAGAAGAAAGGAAAGGAGGAAAAATTAAAAAAAAAAAAAAAAAACTTCTATCTCCTGTCAAAAGGTTCTTCTCAAACTGGGAAATAATATTATATTTATTCATGATTCTCTTTCCCACCTTTTGATTCTCTTTAGGTCTTCCCTCCAAATTTTGGTACTTTTCGATGGTGGCGGGGGTTCATAGCAGGGTGCTATCTCTCTGGTTATCCAGATAGATAGAGTAGGGGTTTCCCACGGGTGGGGGGTCTGGGGGGGGAGGGGTGGTAGGGGGCGGGGAAAAAGCAAAAATTGTCCTCTTAAATGTCCTTTAAAACAGTTCTTGGAGGGGAAAGTTATGAATATGTACAATTCAGTATTCATAGATTGGCAGTATTGGCCCCTGGTTCTGGTAACTCAGTTTCAGTATAATGCATAATATACGCATTTTATCCTGGAACACTAATGGTCTCCGCACTACCCCAAGAAGGAACATTATCATGCAATATTTACGTGATTCGGTTGCACAAGTATTAGTGCTCCAGGCTGCATTGCTTTTAAATGAAGCGACAAGCTGACTGTCAAAGGCTTGTTTTTAATTTTATCATTTAAAACTAAAGACATACGACCACTTCCGTCTTCCTCTCAATGATTCCGCCAGCACAGCCAGCAGAGACTCTATGGGTCCAGCGTTTCCATTCCCTTCACCTTCCTAAATGAAATACCATCGATGTTTACACCTTCAGAAGTTCAGCCCGCACACCGCCGACGGAGGTTTTAGGAGACCCCTTCTGAGCTTACTGCAGAGGCGGTGGAAAGATGATTCCTTCAAGCAAACACGCAAAAAGCAATCAGCCACCTTTCAAACTTTGATTGTTGGTAAGAAGATGCGAAACCGGAGGCAACTTCGCATTAGTCTGCACAGAAGTTTAAACAAGCCCGGGAGTGAGAAATAAAAAAAACATGGTACCGTACAAGACAGAGAGGCAGATCGAGGCCCACGCGCTGTAAGGCTTAATGAGCCATGAAAGAAAGGCAGATGGCAACTGCGCGCGTGCACGCGCTCGCGAATGCAAGCTTTAGGCCAGGAAAAGCCTCTGGTAGCACTTTTAAAAGCCTGTTTACTAAATTTCTCGCAGAGCAGCGCATGTGCTGGCTCAGCGAGACCTAAAAAGTGCAATGATCTGGGCCTTTTCAGCTATGCGGATGACCGCATTGCCCCTCAGTAAAGCCTCTGTCTGTGAATGCGCCACGGCATTGATTGTGGACTTCTTGAGAAGTGTCTGATGGGGACACTGGGTTAGAAAAAGTGGAAAATAAGAATCTTATTAGTGAATTTACAAACGTTAAGGGTGAGGAAGGAAAAAATGCCAGTGATGAAACGTAGCCTCTGTGTCTTAAATAAAACCAGGACTTCCCTTTGCTACCATAGCTCGCAAGCTCTGCATTTTATGGCAAGATCAGAGGCTCTGACGTGTTTGTTTAAATCCCATTAAGAACCAGTAGTGCGGTGTGAGCCGCCAGTTATCAATCAAGCATCCTGCATGTTGACACTCTAGAGCAGTCGGCAGATATAGGGCTGTCCTCCGACCTCGCTCCATCCGCAGGAGGGCCAGACTGTTAAATACCTTTCAGTAACCTGCAACTAAAGAATATTCTGCCGCATGCATCAACATAAGGGTTTGCGATTCCTAAATAGCGATTTTTATGGAATTGCTATTTTGGAATTGCAAATCCTTATGCAAGTAGGAATCGCAAAATAAATTGTGGTTCTTAAATATTACCTAATAGCGATTTGCAAATTGCGAATCACTATTAGGTAATGTCACTCCATTCATTCCTATGGCCCTATGGGAATGAATGGGAATGCATTCGCAAATTGCGATTACCAAACTGGTAATCGCAAATTGTGAATGCAATTCCAAGGGTGCCAGGGGGACCTAAGGCCCCTCTGATGCACCCCCCCAAAAAGGTAAGTGGGCACATGTGGCGCACATACATGCCCGAAGGCTATGTGTGTGCGTCACATGTCACTTTGAAAAATGCACTTTTGTGCATATTTCAAAGAATGCACAAATTGAAGTGGATGGTAATTAGCATTTCCTAAATGCACAGCTTGATTCAACGCCTTTAGGGAATCGCAAATTGCAATTCCCCTAAAAGTATTCGTAATTTAGGTAATCGCAAAAAATTGCGATTACCTACTTTGCGAATTCAAAGCCTTTGATGGATCAGAGAAGGCCTCTTTGCCCACGTAAATCGGCCCATTTGCAAGGGGAAAAATGCTTGATGCATGTGGCCCATTGACCTACGAAGATATGGTCATAACACTCATGCCCTGCTGAAACTGCAGATTGGTGACCACCAATGCTCTGAGAAGACTTACTGTGGTCTACCAAAGAAGCTAAGACATTTAGAACTACAGGGACAATCACCCAAACGGGATTAAGAGTCTTGTGATCTGAAGAAGTCCCTCGGCCTGTGAGGACTGATGTGGTTAGCAGAGAAAGCTGAAAGTCCTGGAAGAGTTCATCTTTGCCAGAATGTTTCCAAGCTATCATCTGAAGACCACCTCACAAGACCAGCTTGTGGGCGACCCAAGGATTTAACAAAAGCGATAACAACAAAGAAGAAGGACTGGAAGGTCTCTGGACGTTGAATGACAGAAAAGAACTGGAGGGTCTGTGGACAGCGAATGACAGAGAAAAAGAACTGGAAGGTCTATGGACAGTGCCAGAAGTGAAGGGAAACAAAGCAGAGTCCTCCATTATGGAGTAACAAGAACTATGCTCCACTTTTTGTCTGCGAATCTGAACTACGCATCGAATATTTCAATAAAAGAAGGAAAGATGCAAGGATGGCCCGTTGACCAGTACAAGGATGGCCCGTTGACCAGCCCAAAGATGGCCCGTTGACCAGCCCAAGGATGGCCCGTTGACCAGCCCAAGGATGGCCCATTGACCAGCCCAAGGATGGCCCGCTGACCAGTCCAAGGATGGCTCGTTGACCAGCCCAAGGAAGGCCCATTGACCAGTCCCAGGATGACCCGTTGACCAGTCCAAGGATGGCCTGTTGACCAGTCCAAGGATTACCAGTTGGACAGCCCAAGGATAGTCCATTGACCATTCCAAGGATGGCCCGTTGACCAGCCAAAGGGTGACCCGTAGACCAGTACAAGGATGGCCCCTTGACCAATCCAAGGATGACCTATTGACCAGTCCAAGGATGGCCGATTGACCAGACCAAGGATGATCCGTTGACCAGACCAAAGATGGCCCATTGAGCAGTCCAAGGATGACCCGTTGACTATTCCAAGGATGCCCTGTTGACCATTCCAAGGATGGCCCGTTGACCTGTCCAAGGATGACCCGTTGACCAGTCCAAGGATGGCTCATTGACCAGTCCAAGGATGGCCCGTTGACCAGTCCAAGGATGGACCATTGACCAGGAACTGAACTGGATCCTGCAGATCTGGTCTCCAGCTGTAGAATTGATCTATCTGAGGATCGAATAGGTCGATCTGCAGAAACCGCCTCAGGGATTCAGTTCATGAGAAGCCTGTGGACGTCACTCAAGTTGCGTTAGTGATTTGGATGCCTGAAGACCCACCTTCCACTGTAATGCAGGTGATGCTGCTGCTATTGGAACAAAGCACTTGTGGGTTTTTGCTGTTTACGCCGCCGAGGGTTTGGATATTACGCGCCCTGAAAGATGGATGTGTTTAGCTGCTGTAAGATTGTACATTCATTGGAAGACCGCACAGCCCGCCTTGTTTTGTGACACTGTGGTTGCAAAGGCACTTGCAAGAAGCTGTAACTGTTTATGTGCATTGACACCTCCCTCCATGACTGTTTGGCCATTTGAGTGCTGAGCACCACGACCCCCACTACTCCCCACCTCTCCCCGCAGCATCTGATTCTACAAGATCTGATCCTGTAACTGTCATGGGTCGATGGTTCTATGATTCCAAATGGTCGAGCCCCAAGACATTCCTTCTTGAGTGGAGTCTTCTTAAGAGAGTTCCCTTTTCAAATACTTTATTTTTAACCATTACAGCTGATGATCGTGGAGAGAATCTAACAGTATCGCTTTAATAGAAGCCGCCACAAGTCTGCCCAGTTAGCGAAGAGATGCTGGTGAAAGAGTTTGCACCTGCATTATTTCCTTTCTGTTTAAAGGTGGTTGCTATTGGTTGAAGAGCAGGTTTTCAGCCTCTTTCTGAACTCCAGTAGTGTTGGTGGTGATTAAAGAGGTAGGGGGAGGTCGTTCCAGCATTTGGGGGCAAGTTGGGAGAAGGATTGGAATTCACTCCCCCCAGAAAATCGCCAACCAGCCCTCAAAAACGGTTTTTCGTAAACTCATTAAAACTTGGCTGTTCTCGTTAGCGTATTAGACCATTCATTTTGAGCCCTGTTTCATTCTTCTTGAACCGTTGACCTGGTAATGTATGACTTTGATACCTCTCCATCTTAAGGCGCCTTGATGCCCTTAATTGAGTTAAGTTCCATAATGCGCGGTACAAATAACAAATTCATTCATTCATTCATTCATTGGCCGCCACTGCTGCTTCTGCTGATTCGAGGCTGGTGGGCGAGGTGGAGGGAGGAGGAGCGAAGCTGCCTGAAGTTCACTCTCTGGTTGAGGTAGGCTGGGCCCTCGTTGTGGATGGCTTTGTAAGTGTGAGCTTGAAAGGCAGTGTTTGCAGACGGGGACCAGTGCAGTGCTGAGAGGTGGTGGGTCATGTGAGTCCATCTTAAAGCTCGAGAACGAGCCTGGCAGACGTGTCCTTTGTTGCCTGTTTTCCGTTTTGGAGTTGGGCGATGCTTCCTCCATGGATGGTGCTGCCGTAGTCCTGGCGGCTGGTGATGAGTTCCTGGGTGATGTTTCTTCTGGTGACTGTGGGGAGCCGTTTGAGGTTTTTCTTCAGCGTGTGGATGACATCCAAGCATCGTGAGGAGACGGCGCTCACCTGTGTTTGATGCATTAATTGCTGTTGTGAATAATGCCTAGATTGTGACTTGTTGTGTGGACTCTGGAGCGGGGCTTAGTGCAGTGGGCCACCAGGTGTGGTCCCAGGGGGATGCGATGCTCCCAAAGATGGGTGCTTCAGTTTTTTTGGTCTTATGTTTGAGGTATTTGCTCTGCATCCAACTGGCGACGCTGGTCATCACCTGTGGAAGTTGGCTTTTGTGTTGGTCGGTTGAAGGAAACAAACAGGATGAGTTGTGTGTCATCCGCAGAGGACAGGATCTTCATGTTATGAGATTTGACCGGGGTGTTCAGGGGGGCATGTAGGTGTTGAAGAGAATGTGGCTAAGAGAGAAACCTTGGGGGACTCCACAGGTGATGTCCTTTGGAGCTGAGGAGTCGGATGCTTTGGTTTCTGCCTGTGAGAAAGGAGGCGATGCATTTCTGGGCATTTCTTTGGATGCCCATCTGGTGGAGGCCATGGAGGAGGGTGTAGCACGATATGGTGCTGTGGAGAGGTCGAGAAGGATGAGGGCAGCAGTTTTGTCCTTGTCCATGAGGGTTCTGATGTCGTCTGTGGATGCTGTGAGGGCAGTTTCCGAGCTGTGGTTGGCAAAGAATCGCGATTGCGAGGGATCCAGGAGGTTGTTGCTTTCGAGAGCATTGCTCAGTTGAGTGTTGATTGTTTTTTTCTAGGAATTTGGGTGGGAAGGGAAGTAGCGAGATGCGTTGTTAATCTTTTAGGTCTGATGGCTCTGTGGAGGTTTTTTATTTCAGAAGAGCATATAGCACTCCTTAGCACACGTATATCAATTTTCAGAGTAACACAGGTATGCAACGTGTTTCAGTCAGTTCAAACCTAAATAATAAGCATGTAAATATTCTTCGTTTTCTTTGTTGTTCATTTGATGTGTGTAAATCTTCCCAAAATTTTTCTCTACAGCCAACACTTGTTTCGTCGTAACAGGGAGGTTGTCCTGTGACGTTCTCAAGGCTTTTTCCTGTCGAGGAGCGTACTCGGCATCTTAATTACGCAGTGGCATCGCAGAGGATATTTTCATTATTGGAGCAGGCACTGAAAAGAGTTTTGGACTCGAAGAAATAGATACAAGTAAAATAATTTGGAACATTGACGCCACCACACAGAAAACCTATTGTGGCTTGGAAATATCATCACATAGAAAAACAGCTCTTGATAGCCTTGAGAAAGTCGTGGGACGACCTCCCGGTTGCGACGAAACGCATGTTGGCTGTAGAGAAACAAAGAAGAATATTTTCATGCTTATTATTTATGTTTGCACTGACTTAACCTCTTGGCTGCTAATGACAAGGGTAACTCGTCATGCACTTTTGATTGATTTCAATGGAAATTAGATGAGAAGTAAAATATTGCCTTAGCAGCCAAGAGGTTAAACACGTTGCATACCTGTGTTACTCTGAAAATTGATATACGTGTGCTAAGGAGTGTTATATGTTCTTGAGGGCTGAGGCCTGTCCTGGGGAGTTGGGTCTTTCTCCTCACCTTTCAGCACCGTTAAATATTTGGTTTTTTCAAGATATTCTGTGCGGTTATTCTATGTGATGCCTTTATACCTAAATTCAAAACCATTGTCCGGATTAATCTTATTTTAGAAGAGGTTTGACTTCTGCCTGCTTCTATGCGGTGGGGAGGTAGGCAGGGGTGATGGAGGTGTTCAGGATGGGGGTGAGCTCTTCGCTGATGGAGCTGGTTCCTTTGTTAGCAAAGTGCTGTGGCTCACTGGTCAGAGGCGGCAGACCCGGAAGCAGAGGACGGCCCGGGACCAGGGTTCAATCCCCGACGCGGCAGGGTCGTGAACCAGGGTCAGCGGACTCAATAATTCTCGCCTCGGTGCCTACTCTAACCAGGGATTACACTCGGCAACTCTGGGCATTAGCTTGCCTCATCTCCACAATGGCCCCTCACAAACGCCGGGGATGCCTGGTTTCGCCTTCGAGATACCCAGGAGGGAACATCTCACAGGGAAAGCCAGGACGGGTTCCCCAGCGGTCTATAGCGCCAGGACGCCTCCGGGTAGCAGTGGGCTTTAAAAGACACACACATTTAGCATGTGGTGAGGGCAGGGGTCCCTTGGAGCTCCAGAGTGGATGGAGCTCCTGAGAGTGGCTGTGGACGACGTGGGGAGGGGTTCCCAGATTGAGATGGTGGCTGGGGTGTTGCCTTTAATGATGTAAAGATTGCTGAGGGTATCAAAGGGAGGTTGGGGGCAAAGTGCTTGTCATTGTTGCAATTTTGTTGTAGCAGAACTCAGGGAGGGAGCCCCAGAGGTCCTGAGAGGTGCTGTTGGGTTGGTGAACTCCCTGGCGATGCCAAAGAGTTCCTTGTTGTGATTGGAGCTGGTTTTGAGGGCCTCATTCTTGGCGTTATTTAGTTGGGAGTGGTATTGCTTTAGTGCTCTTTTGAGATTTTCCCTGTTTGGGGAGGGTGGGGGGGGGTCTTGTTGACACACCAGGTCCTTTTCAGTTTCTTGCAGTTTTATTTGGTGTTGAGGAGTTCATCTGTGAACCAATTGGCTCGGTGCAGAGATTTTTAGGGTATGGAGACTTTGAGGGGGGTAGCTTTTTCAGAACAGTGGGTGATCTAGGTATTGAAGTTTTTGACAGCTTTGTCAGGGTTGTTGGAGAGGGGAGCTAGTTGTGTGTGAAGGGTGTGTGTCCAGAGATCCTCTTATACCTCGCTCCAGCTTCGGTGCCGGTGCTGGAGAGGTTGGTTGTGGGCTTGGTGGTGGAGGCGACAAAGAAGTGTAGTATAGAGTGGTCGGAGCAGGTGATTTTGCTGGTGTGGCTGTAGGTGATTTTGCTGCTGACAGAGAAATGGGGTCCAGTGTGTGTCCGGTGGTGTGTGTGGGGTCGGTTACCAGTTGGGCGAGTAAGAACTTCTCAAGGATCTTGAGGAGGTTGGTGGTGTTGGATTCAGAGGATTCTTTCAGTTGGAAGTTGAGGTCCCCTAGGAGGAGGAAGTCTTTGGCTTGGATAGCTAGTGAGGAGGGGAATCTGCAATGTCCTTGCAGAAGGCAGGGTGGGATCCGGGGGGTCGGTAGGTGAGCGTGCCTCTTAGTGTGGTTTTGCTGTTAGCCTTGATCTGAATATCGAGGTGATGGGAGTGGGGGCGTCCGTGGTGGATGTGCTTTTCATGTTTGTTGGTGCGGTGTATTATTTTGTATCCGCTGGAAACGGCGGCAGCGATGACGGGTGCTGGTGCCGGCTTCAGAAGACTAGGTTTGGCGTGGGAGAGGGCATGGTGCCCCAGATTTTGCTGGCATGTTTGTGGAGAGAGCGGGCGTTGATGAGAAGGCCGTGGAGCTGTTTCTTGTCGGTGGGTGGGGAGGGGGAGATGGGGGGGGGGAGGGGGGCTTTGGTGCCCCAGATTTGATGTTGCAATGGCGAGGTCAGTGCCAGCCGGTGAAGGGTCCCGCTGTGTGCATGGGGATGCGTGGTGGGAGCGGTTTATTCCTCACCTCTTCCAGCTTGAGTCAAGCCAGTCTCTCGCACTCAGATGCCTTTTCTCTCCCCTCTGTAGGTGTGGTTTCAGAACCGCCGGGCTAAGTGGCGCAAGGTGGAGAAGCAGTACCCAAAGGGGAGCAAGAAATGCCCAGTGGCATCAGCGACACTGTCCGTGACATCTGCACCGGGCGCCTTTGGGCAACTTCCAGTCCCCTACAGCAGCTGCGATGGCAAAGAGTAGGTGCCACTGTTCAGATCCAGATGTGTCAAATGCCTGCTCTGCCCAAGGAGGTTTCTAAGTGTGCAGGCACCGGTGTGCGTCTGTGTTTGCAGTGGGATCCGATGTCACCTGCCCAATAAAACTGCCCAAGTCTGTGTGCGCATCTGTGTGATTAGTGGCATGAAACTTCACCTCCCCATGGAGGTGCCTAAGTGTGCGGGCATATGTGTGCATGCGTGTCTGTGTTCAATGTGATCAAACGTCATCTTTATATGGATGTGTCTAAATGTGCAAGCACTTGTGTACATGTGCATCTGTGTGTTCCACGGTATCAGACTTCGCCTGCCCATGGAGGTGCCTGAGTGTGCATCCTTCTGAGTGTGTGTGCATCTGTGTGTTTAACTGGATCAGATTTCACCTCCCCATAGAGGCATCTAAGTGTGGAGGCACATCTGTGCTTCTGTATACACCGGAATCAAACGCCACCTGCCCATGGAGGTCCCTAAGTGTGCAGGCATAAGTGTGCATGTTCGTTTGTGTTCAATGGGATCAAACGTCCCCTCCCCATGGAGGTGCCTAGGTGTGCATGCCCTTGTGTGTCTGTGCCTTTAATAGTATCAACCTTCTGCTCGGTGTGGAGGTGATGTAGTCTATCTCGCTTGGTGATGGGTGCGTTTGAAACCTCAGCACATCTTTACACGACAACGGATTTCTGCTCCTGACTCTTGTCTCCTTCCAGTTAGTTGTTTCCACATGGACACAGCTGCTGTGCTCAGTTTGCTGTTGTGCGTGTCCTTCCTCACTTGTCTCCTGTCTGAGAGCGGTGCCTTGGTGTTGACTGTGATGAGGGGAGCAGGTTGGCTTTGCTTCCTTGTTTGTGTGGCCACCTCTGGTGGGTTCTTCTCCTCCTCAGGTTGGCTTTGCTTCCTTGTTTGTGTGGCCACCTCTGGTGGGTTCTTCTCCTCCTCAGGTTGGCTTTGCTTCCTTGTTTGTGTGGCCACCTCTGGTGGGTTCTTCTCCTCCTCAGGTTGGCTTTGCTTCCTTGTTTGTGTGGCCACCTCTGGTGGGTTCTTCTCCTCCTCAGGTTGGCTTTGCTTCCTTGTTTGTGTGGCCACCTCTGGTGGGTTCTTCTCCTCCTCAGGTTGACTTTGCTTCCTTGTTTGTGTGGCCACCTCTGGTGGGTTCTTCTCCTCCTCAGGTTGACTTTGCTTCCTTGTTTGTGTGGCCACCTCTGGTGGGTTCTTCTCCTCCTCAGGTTGACTTTGCTTCCTTGTTTGTGTGGCCACCTCTGGTGGGTTCTTCTCCTCCTCAGGTTGGCATTGATCTGGTTCTCTGACTTGATGAAAGTTCTAGGTTATATTCATCAGTGAGAGGCGGTGGTGGTTTCTTGTCTCCAGTATTGGGGTGATCTTTGCTGTCAAGCTTGGCTCTTCGTGATTCAAGTTTGCTTTATGATAAGTGCTGGTGTTAATGTCGTGTCATCACTGGAGGGCCCGGTTCAGGTCTATTCGCTCTGAGACTTCCTTGTTTTATTTGGTGTCAGTAGGACGATTTTGTTATTTTGTTCTCGCCCCTGTCTGTGGTGGCACCACACTTCATTTGTCGTGAGTTTGTGGATGTTGTGTTTGCACATTCAAATCCCTTCAGACTCACAAGCCACGTGAGGATATTGGAAGCGGCTTGTATGGCTTTAGGAAGAAAGGCATCCGTACCCCGGTGTATTCATCAATGCTCAGCCCCACCCTCTTCAACACTTATATCACACCTCTGGCCAGCATCGCCAAATCCCACACACTCACCGTCATATCCTATGCTGATGACACACAACTCATCCTCTCTGAAGACACCTCCAGCACCAAGACCAACTTCTACAACTGCATGAGAGGTGTCAGCAACTGGATGAAAGACAACTGCCAGAAGCTCAGTACGGACAAGACGGAGGCATTGATTTTTGGAAAGAATAGCTTCCCATAGGATGCATCCTGGTGGCCCTCAGAACTCAGACCTCCTCCTACCCCCACGCTAGAAACCGAGGCATTATTCTGGACAGCAAGCTAACCATGATGTCTTGGGTCCACTCCATCTCTTCCTCCCTCTTCTCCATCTCTTCCTCCCTCTTCTTTATCCTCCGCATGCCATGTAAGATATTCAATTGGCTACTCCAAAGCTCAAGGCACACCATCACCCAGGCCCTCATCTCCAGCCGACTGGACTACGGCAACGCTCTGTATGCAGGGATTGCTGCTCTCCTCCTCCGATGACTATAGACCAATCAGAACGCCACAGCCAGACTCGTCCTAAGTCTCCCTAGAGGAACCCACATCACCCCGTACCTCTTGGAACTTCACTGGTTCCCAGGATAGAAAAGATGCCCGTTCAAGCTCCTGACCCATGCACCCAAGGCCCTACACAACTGCAGACCCGTTGACCAGAACCACCGCCTGAACTTCCATCAGCCCACCAGACACCCCAGCTCAACACCCCTTTCTCTAACCCTCACCACTCTGCATCCGACGCAGCAGATGCAGAGTTTGCTCCTTCTCCGACCTAGCAGTGTAGACTATATTAATGTCCTATATTTGGGCCTCCCGGAATACCTGTGAATAGATTGCAGGTGGTCCAGAATGCGGCCGCCCGGGCGGTCCTCCTGCTTAAACCTACAACCCAGATCTCACCTCATCTGAAAGCCTTGTACTGGCCTTTAAGGCACTGCAGGGCAATGGCGCACATGACCACAGAAGGAGAGTCATACACCACGCCCCCTGCTAAACCTTGAGGTCATCTTCACTGCATCTGGCTGCTGTCCCCAAGATATGCCTCGCCCGTACCGGAGGTCGATCTTTCCAAGTGCAGGTTGCTCGCGCCTGGAACCTGCTGCTGGTGATACTCAGTTGACGGACTTACTTACCTTTAGGAAGATGCTTAAAACCTTAAGCTCCCCCACCCTTTAAGGACAGCAGCAGGCTAGTTTTGAGGTTCTCTAACGTCGGGACACTCTTTCTGAGTAGCTGTGCACTTTATAAATACTTCTCATTCATTCATCCATAGACATGGAACAAGTTACTGCTTTCCTCTCCGGACCTCCCCATCTCTTCAGAGGTCTGAATGTCCATGAAGCCCGAGCTATTCGGCTAATCAACAGGACCCTGTCAGCCCCTGGACCTCTCACGGGTGACAAGAAGCGCTCTACTTATCTACTGATCGATCGATCGATTGATTGATTGATTGATTGAGTGCAAGACTACCTGCACGTAGGAGAGACCCGCTACAGAACCCAGGTCTGTGGTCTGCAAGGCTGACACCCCTATTGCCTCGACCACGTCTGTGGGGGTACCGTTACCCCGCTAGTTCTGCCTCATAATCTCATTAGCAAGGAGACTCCTCTTGGGCCCCACAGACTCTATCCGGAGTGCGCCCTCTTGTTATACCCTCCCACAGCTGCGGGGAAGCTGAGGAGTGAGAGTTACCCAGTGTGCCAGAGGCCGGAAGTGTTCTTCCCACAGGTGAGGTTGAAACCTCAATAACAGTCCACCCCTCCGCGGGTCAAGGGCTTTAGGATCTGCTTTGAGATATCTGGAAGAAACGGACTAACACAGGTCGGTGCTGTGACCCGTGGCATTCTCTACAGACCCCTGACAATGACCCTCTGTGCGGTGTCCGTATCCGCATGCTTCTCTGGTGGGTTTGGCACTGACCCTCCTTGTGGTGGAGACCATGGGTCGGCCTCGTCATATTGTAGGTCAAAAAAGCCAAAGCATTGAAGGAACTGCCAGGAAACGTTTCAGTCACTTGGAAGAAGATGGCAGCGCGTTTAGCTTAGAGTTTTCAGCACCTCTCTGCTGAACGTTGAGCGTGTTTATTGGCTGAAAAGCTTTCTTCAAGTTAACTGTTCAACAGAAGTATTCTTCTTCTTGTCACCAAAACCAAGACAGCCTTCATTATATGTTCTTCACTTGGATAAAATGACCTCAACCCTGAATCCCTACGTGAATCTCATGGGCAGGTGACTTCTCTCCATCACATTCAAACCCTCATGGGATACCTGAGGACACTTCTAGTGACATCAGGAAGCCTCCCTGACAGAGACGGACAATCTTGGGAACAGAATTATAGGTAAAGGGGTGGCACACAGACAACGGGGACCCAGGGACAGTGCGGTTCTGGCTCACAGACACAGGAGGACAGGAGATCTGTCAGGCAGGACACTGAGACATGGTACTCAAGAACAGAAGAGAGCCAGGAGAGATGAGGACCAATGGGCCACAAAACACAAAGATTAGGCATCAATAGAATTGAGTTCTGGAAAATACGCCCAGGCAAGTTATCAAGGAGTCGCGAGCACCATATAACGAACACCATGTAGATCTTACCAAGGAGTGCAAGACCTCTCGTCCATATCAAGGCCGCTGGGACTTCACGATGACGGATCACTGAGCTGACGCTGACTACTCCATGGTCAACACACCCATAGGTTAGATGGAAGGGCACATGGTCTCCAACCGGAGCACCTCCTTAGGAAAAATCCTCAATGTATATATCTACATCTTTTCACCAATGCAAGCAAGAGGAAGATGAATCGACACACCTCCACGGAGGACTTCTGTTTGCAAAACCAGCAAGTCTTAAATCGGGGTCTACCCTCTGAGACCAAAAGTATAAGGAATTGGTGAGCACAGCACCTTACAAAAACTGTGTAATATAATATACCATGTATGTGTGTATGTTAGGAGTGCACAAACATGCTTAATTTGCTGTAGCATAACTATGCAAAATTAGAGCAAAATTAAATTAAATTATGCGGAATTACACAAAGTGCATCTTGCACTAACAAAATTACTTGAAAGGTCCATTTGTGTGAAATGTCAACTTGAAAATTTAATTTGAATTGATTTCCAGTCACTCGCAATCAAAACTCTGAAGCTTGCTTTTGGATTTGTAGTTTTGTGCTAAAAAATAACCCGAACATTACACTTTGGTTTAAAATATACCTGAAATGTTTGTTGACTGCCCACATCAAAGAAACTGACGGTCACGTTCAAATCACTTCTGCTCTCTTTTGATTTGTATTTTCTTGCTCAAAATATACCTGAACAGTCCACGTGGGTAAAGAAATCTACTTAAAATGCTGCTGGTCTTCAGAAATTACCCAAACGTTTGCTCCGAAATTACACAATGTGGCGTAATGGCAATGCACAAAAGTACCATAATTATGCTAGTTACGCCAGTGTAGTTATAATTTTGTTGAGGGCTGATGTATATATTATTTCTGTAGCGTGAATCTAGCCCAAAGGAAACAGAATGCTGTACGTAGTCAAAGTCGAGCATGAAGTCAGCGAGGAACAGGAGCGAAAGCTCAGTTGTGGACCATTAATGCATCGTGATGTGGTGCGCTGTAAAGAGGGGAGTCTTCAACTCTTTCCTAAACTGGAGGAGCTTTGAGGCAGTCCCCATGGAGACGGGGATGTTGTAGAGATCCTGGATGCTCAGATGGAAAAAGGCTTTCTTATTTTTGGTTTAAAATTATAAAAACTGATAAAACCCCACCAAAAGGAACATGGCTCACATCAGATAAACCGATATGCTCTTACAAACCCATGTTCTGCTCTCTCAGACTGTTATCAGCGCCTCTTCGAAAGCGGAGCGGGAGGCTCATATATTTAGGGGTACTTTGAAGTTAACTACTGTGGCTGCATTAAACAGGGCCAACATTGGACTCATGTTGTTTCTGTTCCCTTTTAGAGGGAGCCTCACCGGGTAGTCGTAAATGGACTGTTCCCATTCGGAGCAGGGTCAGTAGTGATTTGCATAATCTGGACCTCTGTCTAGAGTGGTACGCTGTGTGAAAAACGATGGACTGGAATGCATCTCTGAGAGCTCGCCAGTGGCCGAGTTGAACTCAAGCCTTCAATCCGTCCCCTTGTTGTTTGTTTCATTATCCAAAGAGGCGGATTAGAAGAACTCTCTAATATTAGTCTGTTTGGTGTCATGGGGTGCTCCTAAAACATATTGTTTTCAATACCTTTGCTTTGTTTCCTGCATGGAACTGCTGTAGCCTTATGTAAGTTCTGGATGAAGTCTGAGCCATTTGCCAGAGTCTGATCTGTCTTCACAGGGTGGAGCTGTTATCTGCACACCCAGGCGCCTTGCCTGGCCACCAGCCCGCCTTCCTGAGGGCGACTTCACAACCTGGAGTCTACGGGAAGAACATGCTTAGTGAAGTCTGTGCGCCTGCCAGTGCCACACCACACCTCCAAGTTGGTGAGTAAGCCCTATACTGAGAAAACTGTGGCCGCAATCATGGACAGGTGGCTTCTGTATGTGTGGGGTTTCCTCTGTGTCCCTGTGCACACAAGCACCACTTGTTGTGGCAATTAAATAGCCCAGTGATGTACACCCACTGGTGTGCTCCTATGCTCCTATATCCCCTGTATGTAGCACCCTCTAATAACAATATTGAACCTGTGCACACAGTCTCTTGCGTGCTCCTGTGTACATAGAGTGCTGCTCTTGCCTATTCTGTACACACACAGCTTAGTCCTTGCACATCAGGTACATACAGGTGCTCTCATTGGGTATCTTGTGTACACAGTTTCTCTCCCATGCTCCTTTGGAACATACAGAAGTCCTCTTTGGATATCCCGTGTGCACACAGTTTCCTCCGTGGTGCATACAGATGCTGTTGTTGGGCATCTCATATATATACAAGAGCTTCCAAATACTCCTTATGCATGTATGTTTGTATACTCTATTTGTGTAGTGCAGAGCCATTTTCCTCTATTCTCCCTAACATGGACAGGTGGGATCCCTTGGTATCCTGTGCACTCTGGGTCCCTTCCTTGCTCCGTGTTACAGTCTGGGGACATCCTTGTGTGTCTGATGTACTCCTGTACATGCAGAACACTTTCCGACATCAAGCACACAGTAGCCTCCTTGAAGCTCCTAGGCATGGATGATGCACCTGCACATGAGCACCATCTTTTTAAAGTAATTTGCTGAATGCACTGCGTCTCACCAGTACTCAGGAGCATCGCCCTCAGGTGATCCTAGGAGCTCGTTTCATCCACCTTGTTCTGTTCTCTAGCTCTGCCTGTGTAACTCTCAGGAACATGGCCTTCAGGTGATCATAGGAGCTCGTTTCATCCACCATGTTCTGTTCTTTAGCTCTGTTTGTGTATCTCAGGAGCATGGCCTTCAGGTGATCCTAGGAGCGCAAGTTTCATTCGCCAGGTTCTGTTCAATAGCTCTGCTTGGTTAACTCTCACGAGCATGGCCCTCAGGTGGATGTATGACGGTACAACGCGTGGTATTACCACGCATACCGTTACAACGCAGGTTTTACAACGCAAGTCGTTACAACGACTTGCGTTGGGGGCGCTGGATAGTGAATAGTTTAATTTACTATTCCAACTCCAGTCCCCGTGGATAGTAGGGAAGGTGTTGGATAGTAAATTAAACTATTCCCTTTCCTAGAGCGCCCTACAGTGAAATTCGTTGTAAAATCTGCATTGTAAAGGTACAGCGTTGGTAGAGTATCGTTGTAAAGGATGTTCCCCCCCCTCAGGTGATCCTAGGAGTGCATGTTTCATCCACCATGTTCTCTTTTCTAGCTCACTTTGTGTAAATCTCAGGAGCATGGTGCTCAGGTAATCCTAGGCGCCCATGCTTCATCCACCATGTTCTGTTCTTTAGCTCTGTTGGTGTAACTCTCAGGAGCATGGCCCTCAGGTGACCCTAGAAGCGCATGTTTCATTCGCCAGGTTCTGTTCTCTAGCTCTGATTGTGTAACTCTCTTCTCTCTTGCCTTAGGAGCTTCAATGGCTGGCCCCTTGACACCTGCTGAGGTGAAGCAGACGCCAAAACATGGTCGAATGGGCAACATACCAAGTTTCCAGAGCCCACCACCTCTCCGCCGAGCAAGCCTACCACTCGCCATGGCCTTCAGTTCTACCAATCACATCATTCCACTCATGCTGGACACACCGGAGAGCACTTGCACGCCACCTGCCCAGGATGGGCCTGCCAATGAGGTCTTCTCCTACAGCATCCCAGGATCAGGGTAGGACCACGCACTGTGAGGGGCAAGGAGGCTAGCTGAGTGACTGTGACACGTCTTGAGTACAGGAGTCAGAGTGTGAGGGGGTGGATCGAAGAAAGCCAGAATCTGACAAACTTGAGTTAATTGGTAGGAACCGAAGGAAATCAGTGCAAAGTGTGAGGGAAGATCTGGATCAGAGGGAGGCAAAGTGAGGGGGGCCGGGGATGTGAATGCAAGTGAAGGAACTTGAGAGGATGTGAGTGTGAGGGTGTGGAGGAGAGGGTGTCACAGTGTGAGGATGTGGAGGAGAGGAATGCACAGTCTAAGGGTCCGGAGGAGAGGAAAACATAATGTGAGGGACCGCAGGGGAGAAGCACAGGGTGAGGGTCTGGAGAAGGGTAACGCACAGGGTGAGGGTCTAGAAGAGAGGATGTTCCTGTGTGAGGGACTCTAGGAGCTCAAGAGATTGTATGAGGGGTGAATGGAAGAATGTGTGTGAAGGTCTTTTAATGGCTAGGTGAACGTCCTTACCTTCTCTGTCTTTCTGGTTGATGGGTTGACTATACAACTCTCCCCAGCTGTCACGCCACCACCCCTTATGAACATGGGAAACGTCCTTTAGGACAAAGCTGAAACCACGCAGTGCCTTCACAGCGCTGGCACCGAGACGAATGCATCTTTAGCAGCAGTCGTTCTGCAGCGGGGGCGCAATGGTGGAGTGGTGATGAAAATAAAAACCAACACCTTTCCTACTGCAGCGCAGACTGGAGTTGGAATAGTAAATTATAATACTCCAATATCCAGCGCCCCCCTAAGGCAAATTATTAAAACGACGCACGCAGAACGAATGCATGTTAAAGACGCGTTCGTTCAAGGGCATGAAAAACTCGTGCGGAATTCCCTCATACATTTGTGAACACACTAAAGGGGAGATGCTGGTTCACGCAGCAGCACAAAGGGTACTTTATGCTCCGGGCTCCATGGGTGTAGTGTCGAAGGGAGGAGCCATGCCTTCAGAGCTAGACTTGGGGCTACATGAGTGTAGTGTCACAGACGGCGATCGGGCCTTCACGCTGCTGGGTTTCAGCTCTTCGATACACGAGCCCACAGTGTCAAAGGCTGAGCTGGTTCTGTGGAGAACGGCAGGCGACTCCACAGCGGGGGGGGCACTTCAGTGCCAGATGGTCTTAAGAACTGCAATAGGACAGGAGAGGGCAGCACAAAGGACAGTAGCCCGGCAGGTGCAGCCAGTTCATGTCACCCATAAAGGAGAGAGTGTGAAATCTGGAGGACAGGAGAAGAGGTAGAGCGGGAAACAGGACAGAAGAATCCAGTGTGATGGACAGGAGGGCAGAGTGTGGGACGGGAGGGCAGGAGCATAGGGTGCGGGAGGGGAGGGCAGGAGCGCAAGGACGGGAGGACAGGAGCACATGGTGTGGGACTGGAGGGCAGGAGCTCAGGGTGTGGGACGGGAGGGCAGGAGCGCAAGGACGGGAGGGCAGGAGCACAGGGTGTGGGACTGGAGGGCGGGAGCGCAAGGACGGGAGGGCAGGAGCACAGGGTGTGGGACTGGAGAGCAGGAGCGCAGGGTGTGGGGCTGGAGGGCAGGAGTGCAAGGATGGGAGGGCAGGAGAGCAGGATTTGGGATGGGGGCAGGAAAGCAGGGTGTGGGACGGGAGGGCAGGAGCGCAGGGTGTGGGGCTGGAGGGCAGGAGGGCAGGGTGTGGGACTGAAGGGCAGGAGTGCAGTGTGCGGTACTGTAGGGCAGTGCATGCAGTGTGGGGTACTGTAGGGAAGTGGGGGCAGTGTGGGGTACTGTAGGACAGAGTGTGCAGTGTGGGATACTGTAGGACAGTGGGGCAGTGTAGGGTACTGTAGGGCAGTGCCTGCAGTGTGGCGTACTGTAGGGTAGTGGATGCAGTGTGGGGTACTGTAGGGCAGGGTGAGCTGTGTGGGGTACTGTAGGGCAGGGTGTGCAGTGTGGGGTACTGTAGGGCAGGGTGTGCAGTGTGGGTTACTTGAGGGCAGTGCGTGCAGTGTGGGTTACTGGAGGGCAGTGTGTGAAGTGCGGGGTACTTGAGGGCAGTGTGTGAAGTGTGGGTTACTGGAGGGCAGTGTGTGCAGTTTGGGGTACTGTAGGGCAGTGGATGTGTGTGGGGTACAGTAGGGCAATGCATGCAGTGTGGGGTACTGTAGGGCAGTGCATGCAGTGTGGGGTACTGGTGTGCGGTGCATGCAGTGTGGGGTACTGTAGGGAAGTGGGGGCAGTGTGGGGTACTGTAGGGCAGAGTGTGCAGTGTCGGGTACTGTAGGACAGTGGGGCAGTGTGGGGTACTGTAGGGCAGTGCCTGCAGTGTGGCATACTGTAGGGTAGTGGATGCAGTGTGGGGTACTGTAGGGCAGGGTGAGCAGTGTGGGTTACTTGAGGGCAGTACGTGCAGTGTGGGGTACTTGAGGGCAGTGTGTGAAGTGTGGGTTACTGTGGGACAATGTGTGCAGTGTGGGTTACTTGAGGGCAGTGTGTGCAGTTTGGGGTACTGTAGGGCAGTGCATGCAGTGTGGGGTACTGGAGTGCGGTGCATGCAGTGTGGGGTACTGTAGAGCAGTGCATGCAGTGTGGGGTACTGTAGGGCAGTGCATGCAGTGTGGTGTACTGTAGGGTAGTGGATGCAGTGTGGGGTACTGTAGGGCAGGGTGAGCAGTGTGGGGTACTGTAGGGCAGGGTGTGCAGTGTGGGTTACTTGAGGGGGTAGTGTGTGAAGTGTGGGTTACTTGAGGGCAGTGCATGCAGTGTGGGGTACTGTAGGGCAGTGCATGCAGTGTGGGGTACTGTAGGGAAGTGGGGGCAGTGTGGGGTACTGTAGGGCAGTGCATGCAGTGTGGGGTACTGTAGGGAAGTGGGGGAAGTGTGGGGTACTGTAGGGCAGAGTGTGCAGTGTGGGGTACTGTAGGACATTGGGGCAGTGTGGGGTACTGTAGGGCAGTGCCTGCAGTGTGGCGTACTGTAGGGCAGGGTGTGCAGTGTGGGTTACTTGAGGGCAGTGCGTGCAGTGTGGGGTACTTGAGGGCAGTGTGTGAAGTGTGGGGTACTGTAGGACAGTGTGTGCAGTGTGGGTTACTAGAGGGCAGTGTGCATGCAGTGTGGGGTACTGGAGTGCGGTGCATGCAGTGTGGGGTACTGTAGAGCCGTGCATGCAGTGTGGGGTACTGTAGGGCAGGGTGTGCAGTGTGGGTTACTTGAGGGCAGTGCATGCAGTGTGGGGTACTTGAGGGCAGTGTGTGAAGTGTGGGGTACTTGAGGGCAGTGTGTGAAGTGTGGGGTACTTGAGGGGAGTGCGTGCAGTTTGGGATACTGTAGGGCAGTGCATGCTGTGTGGGGTACTGTAGGGCAGTGCATGCAGTGTGGGGTACTGTAGGGCAGTGCATGCAGTGTGGGGTACTGTAGGGCAGTGCATGCAGTGTGGGGTACTGGAGTGCGGTGCATGCAGTGTGGGGTACTGTAGAGCAGTGCATGCAGTGTTGGGTACTGTAGGGCAGTGTGTGGTCCTCTAGGGCTGTGTGGGGTACTGTAGGGCAGTGTGTGAAGTGTGGGGTACTGTAGGACAGTGCATGAATGTGGGGTACTGTAGGACAGTGCATGAATGTGGGGTACTGTAGGGCAATGTGTGAAGTGTGGGGTACTGTAGGGCAGTGCATGCAGTGTGGGGTACTGTAGGGCAATGTGTGAAGTGTAGTGCACTGTAGGGCAGTGCATGCAGTGTGGGGTACTCTACGGCAGTGTGGAGTAATGTAGGGCAGTGTGTGCTGTGTGGGGTACTGTGGGGCAGTGCATGCAGTGTGGGGTACTGGTGTGCGGTGCATGCTGTGTGGGGTACTGTAGGGCAGTGCATGCATTGTGGGGTACTGTAGGGCAGTGCATGCAGTGTGGGGTACTGTAGGGCAGTGTGTGGTCCTCTAGGGCAGTGTGGGGTACTGTAGGGCAGTGTGTGAAGTGTGGGGTACTGTAGGACAGTGCATGAATGTGTGGTACTGTAGGGCAGTGTGGGGTACTGTAGGGCAGTGTGTGAAGTGTGGGGTACTGTAGGGTAGTGCATGCAGTGTGGGGTACTCTAGATAAGTGTGTGAAGTGTGGGGTACTGTAGGGCAGTGCGTGCTGTGTGGGGTACTGTAGGGCTGTGTGGGGTACTGTAGGGCAGTGCGTGCAATGTGGGTTCTGTAGGGCAGTGCATGCAGTGTGGGGTACTCTAGGGTAGTGTGTGAAGTGTGGGGTACTGTAGGACAGTGCATGAATGTGTGGTACTGTAGGGCAGTGTGGGGTACTGTAGGGCAGTGCGTGCAGTGTGGGGTTCTGTAGGGCAGTGCATGCAGTGTGGGGTACTCTAGGGTAGTGTGTGAAGTGTGGGGTACTGTAGGGCAGTGTGTGCCGTGTGGGGTACTGTAGGGCAGTGTGGGGTACTGTAGGGCAGTGCGTGCAGTGTGGGGTTCTGTAGGACAGTGCATGCAGTGTGGGGTACTCTAGGGTAGTGTGTGAAGTGTGGGGTACTGTAAGGCAGTGCGTGCCGTGTGGGGTACTGTAGGGCAGTGTGGGGTACTGTAGGGCAGTGCGTGCAGTGTGGGGTTCTGTAGGGCAGTGCATGCAGTGTGGGGTACTCTAGGGTAGTGTGTGAAGTGTTGGGTACTGTAGGGCAGTGCGTGCCATGTGGGGTACTGTAAGGCAGTGTGGGGTACTGTAGGGCAGTGCGTGCAGTGTGGGGTACTGTAGGGCAGTGCATGCAGTGTGGGGTACTGTAGGGCAGTGTGTGCCGTGTGGGGTTCTGTAGGGCAGTGCATGCCGTGTGGGGTACTGTAAGGCAGTGTGGGGTTCTGTAGGGCAGTGTGTGCCGTGTGGGGTTCTGTAGGGCAGTGCATGCCGTGTGGGGTACTGTAAGGCAGTGTGGGGTTCTGTAGGGCAGTGTGTGCTGTGTGGGGTTCTGTAGGGCAGTGCATGCCGTGTGGGGTACTGTAGGGCAGTGTGGGGTTCTGTAGGGCAGTGTGTGCCGTGTGGGGTTCTGTAGGGCAGTGCATGCCGTGTGGGGTACTGTAGGGCAGTGTGGGGTTCTGTAGGGCAGTGTGTGCCGTGTGGGGTTCTGTAGGGCAGTGTGTGCCGTGTGGGGTTCTGTAAGGCAGTGTGTGCCATGTGGGGTTCTGTAGGGCAGTGTTGCCGTGTGGGGTACTGTAGGGCAGTGTGGGGTTCTGTAGGGCAGTGTGTGCCGTGTGGGGTTCTGTAGGGCAGTGTGTGCCGTGTGGGGTACTGTAGGGCAGTGTGGGGTTCTGTAGGGCAGTGTGTGCCGTGTGGGGTTCTGTAGGGCAGTGTGTGCCGTGTGGGGTACTGTAGGGCAGTGTGGGGTTCAGTAGGGCAGTGTGTGCCGTGTGGGGGTCTGTAGGGCAGTGTGTCCTCTAACTAAAGTTGCCTCCCGCTGTCTCTTTTCAGCTTGTCCCCTCCCTGTTCCTACCAGGACCCACTGGGGCCCCCCGGAGTGAAGATGGGGCCCCAGTACTACCCCCACGCTGGAGCTGGCAGCAACCCTTCGGTCGCCTTCCAGGTGGGGCATTTCCAGCCGCACCAGTATCACCACCTACCCCTGCACATCACCCACGGGGTGCCCCCCAGCCTGACGCCCACCACCCCGAGTGATGTCTCTGGCCCCGCCTTCCTGGCCCTGTCTGGGAACCTGAGTTATGGGGGCGGCCCTGGCAGGGCCGGTGGAGGGCAGATCCTGGTCCAGCAGGGTGGAGGCACCGGTGAGAGCTCTTTACCCCTGTGGATGTCTTCTGTCTTCCCCCTGGCCTGCCTTTCACATGTGCTTGTTCTCTATCCTGCCTTCTCCTCCCTCTCTCTCCTCCCATCCTCTTTTCCTCTCTCCTCCCATCCCCGTACTCTCTCCCATCCCCCTGTCCTCTCTTTATCCTCTTCCATCCCATCTAAATAATGTTTATTAAAGTAAACCAGCCCACAAAGGCACATCTGTAAACTTTTTACAAGTTGAGCCTCTCCGCCCCCACTGGACGGACAGAATTTCTAAAATACTAATTAGAAAAGAAATATAACATCTTCCCACCCATCTGTCTGAACAAATAATACAAATACATAACATGTGAATTTCACCACCATCAAATACGGACACACTGGATCACATACAGTAAACAAAAATGCAGAAACCAATATCTATACTACTATCATAAAGCGAGAACTTTGAACCTTTGAGGCGGGTAAAATCGGGAACCGCAGCGCCAATCCAAACACCCGATACATTGTTGTAATTGTCAGGGTGTGAAGATGGACATAGGCTATATAAAATAAAAAAATATACGTTATTTAAAAAATTTACGATAAAATAAAAGTAGTCCCTTGGAAGTAGCGCCGGCCGCAACGTGCGTGCTGACATCAGGAGCGCGGGGAGGAGCGGCGGACATGAGCGCGGGGAGGAGCGGCGGACAGGCAGGGAGGAGCGGTGAGGAGCGGCGGCCAGGAGGTGACGGGCAGTGAGGAGCGGCGAGGAGCGGCAGAGCGGTGAACTCAGGAGCGCGGGGGAGGAGCGGCAGCTGAGGTAAGGCTCCAGGGGACCCACGAACAATGTCGGGGCGGGCGGGGGCCGGGGCGGTCGGGGGCTCTGAAGCCTGATTGCTCCCGGACAAGGTCAGGACGGGCTGCTACTCTGGGGAACCCACGGACAATGTCGGGGCAGGCGGGGGCCTGGGCGGGCGGGCTCCCAGAAGCCTGATTGCTCCCGGACAAGGTCGGGACGGGCTGCTAGTAGCAATTATAAAAAGAATCCTTGAATCTTATAGGTGACACAAAATAACAACATATTTGCCTCAGCATGTACTTTCCTTGGTGTGGACCATTTTGATTCCCCTTTTTTTGCATCAAACGTTTATTTTAACATGCACAGACTCACCCACTGGTGGCATGAAGCATTTTGAAATCTTATCATTCCCAGCACACCTACTTTGTTGTTTCATACTTTCTCTTGCAACCTTCAATATCAATCGGACTTGTTCTCGGTTTGTTCATCCGTGCAGGAACTGTTATGGTACATGGTGTATATCCCTTTAATAATAATGGTGACACCTCTGCAGTTGAATTGGGAGTTTTTCTATAATTCCACATACTTTTCTTCGATTCTTCTTTCCAATTGAAGACATTTTGCTGTGACAATTGTACATTTTCACCTACCACGCGATTGAATCTTTCCACCAATCTATTTTCCAGAGGATGATATAACGCAGTCCTTTTATGTTTTATCCCACACTGTTGCAGATAAACCTCAAATTCCTTTGATGTAAATTGAGGGCCATTGTCAGAAATCAACTCCTCTGGAAAACCTTATGTTCAAGGCATGTGTGCAGTAGATGCACATACTTTGCATACTTCTACCATCTAATGTTGGGCATGGATGTTTGCAAGTAGTTTTTCTTCGAAGAAGTCTTTACTAATCACGAGGTAAGGTGACTCTTCCTTTCGGTGATAGTGCACATGGTCATCGACTCCATTGTTAAATAGTTTTTTCCGCCATCGGGTTCAGACGTCTATTACGGTGCTCTGTTTCGAAACCGTTCTTTTAGTTCCGATCGACGCGCAATCCCCTCCACCCGCAATGATATTGTTTCGTATGCATTTCCCACTTCTTCGCATATCGTTTCAGTTTAATGGAATCTACTTTTTGATCAGAAACGTCGTGGACGGCCTTCGGGCCTAACAGCGTTGGTTCCGCTCTCCGTCGATGGAACGGACAACGTTCAAATTCTGCCCTCAGTGACACACGCAGTATCCGCGCACTGACTCACACAAAGTCTGTGACTTGTGCTTTTCTCTGTATTACAAGGAAGAAGACTACGACGCTTGCAGATCGTTTCAATCCAAAGAAACTCTTTGCGATCGTCCGGCTCGACGAAGAGAGATGTAGCATCAGAGCATCGAAGACACGTCAGACATCTTCGGTGAAGAGTCCGGTCAAGAGGACGTTGAGGCATCAGCGGCAGAGGAGGAAGAAGCCTTCTCCGTGCATGACTCAGACTCGGAGTTTGGGATAGACCTCGACGCCGAAGAACTGCCACAGGTACAAAGTGGCGTGAGTACGGAAGACCCCTTGCCCCTCCAAATAACTCACAAAAAGCAGTAGGCTTTGGCACCACCTCTGCTTTCTGTCCGAGGTCGGCATCGAGATGGCGTTTCCAATGGCCCGCCTCCAGGCCTGGCTCCGAAACACCCAGTCAAGCCTTCCGGCTCGGTACTGAGTCAGAAAAATCCTCATCGGAACCGGAGCCCGCTGATTCCCCCAAAAAATACAGCTCGGAGCAGAAATCCTCCACGCCGAAAGTCAAGCCACCTTTGGAGCCAAAATCTTCTGTACCGAAAGACCATCCCACACCTGCACTGAAAACGCCGTCTCCGAAAATGTTGGCACAGATACCGAAAGATGTCCCTTTGGATCTGAATTTAGCCATTGCTCCACCGAAAACGGATCCCAAACAAGAGACTATATATTAACCTTGAAACAGGTCATATTCATACCAAAATAACTCAGAAACACAAGCTTCCTGAAGAGGACACTCATTACAAGATCCCTTTAAAGAGGAAATCTGTTGCTACCAGTCCTTTTCACCCACCATCATCATCCCCTTTAGAGCTCCCTTCTCAACCTTCAAATCCTTTGCAAATCATACCTCAGGATTCTCCACAATCTCACCATGACGACAAGGATATTGATGATGATGGTTACAACTGATTCTCCAGCAGATAATGACCCAACCTTTACCCAGCCAAGCCATCTCTTCCAGATGACAATGTATCTCACCGGGAACTCCTTGCCAGGGCTGCACAATATCATGGGGTGGCGCTGCACAAACAATCATTAGACGAAGATGTTTTTTTTTAGACCTTAGCATCCACATATAGGTCATCATAACCACTTCCTATGCTTAAAGGTATGATGAGACACACTGATGAAATGTTAAAAGACCCCGTGCGGGCAGGCATCTTGAATCCTAGGTTTGGCAAAATGTATAAGGCCGCCCCAACAGACCCTGCATTTATTAAGGACCAGTTGCCACTAGATTCACTAGTTGGACGGTGGTCCAGGCTCTAGTAAACAGCCGGATGGACTATGGTAATGCTTTGCTGGCAGAAATAGGGGACACACAGTTAGCAAAGCTCCAAGTTATCCAAAACACTGCCGCCCGGATGGTCTTAAATCGTCCCCCTGGCACACCATCTCTCCCTTTACTGAGGAAAATACACTGGCTTTCAGTCAAAAAGAGATCCTTTTTAGGTCGAGCAGACCTACCCTCAATGCGTGAGCATTGATGGTGTCTGCTTCATACCTAATGTGGCCCGTATTTGGGAATGTGGACACGAGAGGGTGCACGAGCGCAGATTTGCTCAGATTTGACCTCGTGAGCGCGCACGTCACCGTGCCCCTCTCGTGCCTTACATTCCCGTGCTCACACAGCCAGCCCCCACACCCCTGCACACAGGCACATGTACACGCAGGCACACACACAGGTACAACACACGCAGGCACATACAAGCGCACCCGACCTTCCCCCCCCGCCCCGCCCGCCGCCGCCCCCCGCCTACATACACACACACACACACACTCCCAACCCCGCTCACCGGGCACACGCATGGCTTCCATCACGGGGGGGGGCACCGGCAATGTGCCCCGAGGACCCCCCTCACCGGGTCTGCTATACTCTTCCCCGTCCCACAGCCTCACAGCACTCCAAGACTGCAGGCGCCGCCACTGTCACGAGCCGCAGGGAACGCCGACGTGCACGCTCACGGCGTCACGCTCCTGCCCTCTCGCGTCTCTTCTGCGCTCCAGGCCGACGTGCGCCAAATACAGGAAAACAACAGAACCTCAACTGCGTGCTCAACAGTTTTATTTATTACATTTACGTACTTGTTCTTCAAGTGAAAAGCATTGCAATAAACTAGCCCCAGCCGTGGTGGTCACTTCCAGCCAGTCCTGTTTTTCCAGTGAACACTAAACATAACAGTATTTACAATGGGAAACGTGAAAGTAGTAATCCCACGAGCTGAGTGCTCCTGGCTGGTCGAACAGCACTGACGAAACGATACACTGAAGGGAGTGTTACTGCCCTGGAAAAGCCCTCTGCTGAGCAGAGGTGGAGACGACATGGGTGGTGTGGCGTCTCAGGTGCAATTTCGAGCATTTACGCCCTCACCCAAGCTTTGCAGCGTAGAAGTTCGGCATGCTTTTTGTAGGATTACCACGCCGCACAAGTATAACCGTGTAAGGAATTACACCCAGTAAAACAACTGTGTTTTGTTGCTCACCCTCTTCAGCTTTTGCAAAGAGGTGTAAAATGTGACCGGAAAATTACCCGTAATACAAAAAAAACATGCAGTAAAGTGTTTGGCAATCCCGGCACCCTCGTGTTATTCCACATTCTGGGGCTCACACTCATCCTGACGTTAAAGGGCGTGCTGGTACCTGCCGGAACCGATAATGCTGAACACGTTATTGCTGCCTCATTTTACCGGCCAACTCGGAATAGGGCCCTTGGTAGTGACACAGCATTATTCTGCAAACAACTCTACTGCACAGGTTTTCAAAGCACCAGGCAAATCATATTCTGCTATTTGTTTGCTCCCTGTCCACTAGCAACAAGGATATTTTTGAACCCCCGTTGGGCTCTTGCAGTGCCTTGATTAGGCACCTGCCTACTAATATACACTGAAAACAGTGACTCTTCACACAGGCCCCAGACTGGGAAGCCCCCCCCCCCTTCTTTTTAGCTCCAGAATAGCCCCCTGGACCAGGCACATGCTTTACAAGTCCAGTTAACATAGCATACCATAATATAAACAGCATGTGCCTGTGTACATTTGTGGGTGATAAAGTGCACGAACACTGTGGAAACTGGACTGGTGACGGGGGTTCCCCCTCCCGTGGAGCCTGCTACTCTCTTCCCCGGCACTTTGTATGAACTAAGCTTCCTTGTGTGAAGTCCTGTGCCAGCACATATTTCAGATTCATATCGTGACCCATATTCACTGAAATAATAAACATCTCTATTCAATCTCTATCTCTCTCCATCCTGTCCTCAGAGGAGTTTATGTATTTAATGATTTCCTACTCATAGCAGCCATGTGCATTCTTGCTAGCCAAGAGCACGTTATATTCTTGGACTAGAGGTTTCATTTTTTTTAACAGGTAAGTCACGTAAATACAACACATGTTGCATTACAAATGCTATACGTGTCACATTTGCGAAAGTTATAACTATTGGTATTGTAAATAACAAAGCTATTAATTTCGCTATTTTAAAAAACAAAACATAAATAAAAAATGTGTCATTTACAATACCAATAGCTCAAACTTTCCTAATGCGAGACCTATTGCATTGCAAATGCTTGTTTAAGACATGTTGTCTAGTTTTTAAAGCTATGAGGGAAAACGGCCCAAATTACTTACAAAATAAACTCTGAAAATTAACATCTTGCTGTAACTTAAGATCTAATGGAAAGGCTCTTCTAGCGATTCCACGCATCCAATGGACTCGTCTGGGAGGTAAAACTTTTTCTTTTGTAGACCCCAAATATTGGAATTCACTACCAGAAGTTCTGCGTAAGTCACCATCTTATCTGGCTTTCAGGAAAAACCTGAAAGCCTTTTTATATTGATGTCTCTTTCCGGTTTTGTTGTTCTCTGCAATTGGTCTAGGTAGCGCGGAGATGCCCCCGGGTGATTCATGCGCTTTATAAAACGCCAATAACATAACATAACAGTAGTATCGAACTCTCTTAAACGGGCTAATTCCCAAACATCAGGGGACGCTCCTCCATTAGATAAATAGTCTAAGTTAATAGACGCTTCTGGCAAGCGCGTAGCTGCTCAAGCTGCAGATCACTGATGCGTTGCAAACACGTTGGGCTTTTTAGCCAGGTACGACAGGGCACACTGGGATGAGATGGGGCAATTGCTTCAATATCGTCCAGATGAGCATAAGGCAAAAGCGCAGAATTTGATAAACGAGTGAAAACTAATTTCAAATTCTTCCATAAGGTGTGCTCTAGATGGTGATGATACTGCGGCTAGAGAGGTAAACACTAGCCTTTTTCTCAGGAGACACGCTTGGTTAAGGATCTCCGGGTTTAAGCCCAAGGTCCAATAATTAATTCGAAACACACCATTTGATAAAGAACATCTGTTTGGTCACAAGGTAGATCGGGCGTTAGAAGAAATGAAAAAGGATCCCGAAGTGGCCAAGTCCATGGGAGCACTCCAGTCTCCTTCAAGCAGAGGCACCTTATGTTGTTCCTTTTACCGAGAGGGGCCAAAACCACACCCTCAGACCCTCTGACCAGAATACCTCCACCTCCAAAGGTAACAACCAGTCCTCTCCCTCATTAGGCTTTTTTCATGGAGGTTCCATGGGAAACACTTCTAAAGGTAGGAGTAAGCGCAACATACCCCATAACTCCCCTTCCCCTAATAAGCAGTGCCTTACCCACAATTCTCCCGGACCATACCACCCCTGTTGGGGGAAGACTTCAACAATTTCTCCCCATTTGGTAATCGATAATAGCATGGGTGATTGGAATTATACAACATGGTTATTGCCTGGAGCTTACCAGCAATCCCGGAACATTCTACCTCGATCTCACAAATTGTCTCCTGAACACGTGCAATTGCTTGAACAGGAAGTGCAATCTCTCTTACTGAAAGGAGCTATATAGCCGGTTTCAGCACAGTACCAGGGCTCTGGGGTTTACTCCCTGTATTATCTGATTCCCAAAAAGGAAGATTCCCTAGGACCTATTCTGGATCTCAGAGAGTTAAACCAATATATTCTGTCAGAACACTTTCACACGCTGACCCTTCAACAGGTACTTCCACTTTTACAGAAGGCAGATTTTATGTCTACTCTTGACTTAAGATGCATATTTTCATGTTCCAATTCACCCAGCTCATCACAAATATCTCCGGTTTGTGATAGCAGGCAAGCTTTGCCAATTCAAAGTACTTCCCTTTGAAGGTGACTACTGTGCCCAGAGTATTTACCAAATGCCTGGCAGTATTCGTGGCTCATCTAAAGAGTCCACATATTCACGTCTTCCCCAACCTAGGGGACTGTCTTATCAAAGCGAGCACACTCCAAAACTGCCTACGGCATACACTCAGATCACAATATTCCTACTTCATCAACTGGGCTTTCCGGTCAATGCACAAAAATCTCACCTGCATCCTTCACACATGCAGTTTTAGCCAGGGGCCACTCTAGACACAGTCAAAGCGCTAGCCTCTCCCAATGTAGACAGAATTCACAATATTCAGGCTATCGTAATACAGTTTTAGCCCAACCAAGCCTTACCAGCCAGGGTGTTCATGCAACTTCTTGGAAGGATGGCGTCTTGCATTGCAATAGTACCTCATGCAAGACTTCACATGCGTCACCTGCAAGAGTGCTCAGCACGTCAGTGGAATCAGTTGGGGTCAATTCACTGATGTAGTGTTGGTTGATGATTGTACCCATCGCTCTCTGCAGGGGTGAGACCCACAAAAGTTGTCAAAAGGACGGCCTTTCATCGACCCGATTCCACAGATCGTGCTCACAGCAGACTCTATCTAGAGCTTCTAGCAGTCTTTCTAGGGCTCAAAGCTTCTCAAACTCACCTCATAGGCAAAACTGTCCTAGTCCGGACAGACAACATGACAGCAATGCACTATGTGCAAAAACAGGTGTGGGACACCCTCTCTCCAACTGTCACAACTCGCTCAAGCCATTTGGACTTGGGCAATCCATCACAAGATTTATCTTCTGGCTGAACACCTCTCAGGAGTGAACAATCAGATTGCTAACCTCCTTAGTATAAGGAGAGAGCAAATTCACAAGTGGAAATTCATCCCCAAGTTCTCCTTCCCTATTTTCAACAATGATTTTTTCCACAAATAGACTTGTCACCACAGCCGACAACGCAAAATGCCCAAACTTCGACTCCAGGTTCCCACACCCGCTCTCAAAGGGCAATGCTCCATGGATGAACTGCTCAGGGATATTTGCCTACACTTTTCCACCCCTCCCGCTCATTCCGTGTCTGGTTCGGATGCTCAGGCAAACATCCCTCACACTAATTCTAGTAGCTCTCTCAGGGCCCGTCAACCATGGTGCACCACCCTGTTGGAGCTGTCACTGGTTCCACATCAAAATCTACATCTCGCCTCCATTCTCCTCACACAGAACCATGCAGAAATCAGACATCCACATCCCAAAGACCTGAACTCAGCGATCTGACTCCTGAAGTTATAGAGTTTGGTTATTTTAATCTACCACCATACTGTATAAATATTCTCAAAGAAGCAAAAAAGCCTCTACAAGACCTTGCTATGCAACAAAGTGGAAAAAATGTGTTGTCTACTGCAATAACAACAAAATCAATCCTCTAGATGCTTCTATTCAAAACATTATCTTTTCTTCCTTATACTCCTAAACTGGCCTTAAGGAAAGCTGGCTTCTTATTGTCTGTGCATAGATCGCCGCCTAGTGTTGGGTCCGGAAGATTGCATATTGTTGTCCTGGAAGAGTCTTCGAAATATCACAAGATAGGTGGCTCCTCCCTCGGACTACAGTGCGCATGGGCATCCTCTCCATCCTCAGATTGTTTTTTTCCACCATTGGGTTCAGATGTACTTTCCTTTACTCGAAGTTCGGAATCGAAAAAAGTTATTCTAAAAGGCCAAAAGGCCTTAGAGTTCGTCGGTATTGTTTCGATCGGTGTAGAGAAACTTTATTTAGAGTTATCCAGCTCCGGACGTCGAATCGGGCCGCAGGGCCTTCTCGACGCCACGTGAACCGGTCGTCGATGGAACGGACTCCTTTCAAAAGATCCCCTCAATGTAACGCTAAATTTCCACATACAGACAAACACCCTGTATGTAACAGATGTCTATCCTCAGATCATAACGAAGACGACTGCCTAGCCTGTGCCCAGTTTCGATCCAAATAGACAGATCCGGAATCGAAGGGCCGCTAGGTTAATAATGCAGCAATCAGCGCCGGAGCCAGAAAATATCTTCGACGACGAGGAAGAACTTGTCGAAGCCGAAGAATCGGAGGGACAGTCCGATCAAGACTCCTAGCAAGAATCCAATTACTACGTCGACGACAAAGAAGACATCATCGAGATAGGAGTCGACAATCAAGGGATTGGAGCTGTCGAGGACAACTCCAGTGACGAAGCAGGACGAACCGTTAGTACACCGCCCACAAAAACATTACGTCGGTTCCAAAGGCTCAGGTCGCGGCATCGCCGGAAGGCCTTAGCCAAGATCTCGATACCGATTCTATAGCCCCACACTCCAGCTCGGCTAAGAATATTGAAAAAGAGCCAGCTCATAAACAGCATCAAAAACTGTTGGTATCGAAACCAAAAACAGTGGAACCGAAACCAAAACCGAATCTAATAGACAATACAGTCTTCGGACCGAACTACGTAGACCCATCGGAGTCGAACAGAAAGGTCGCCGAGCCGAAGGCCAACATACCTATACAAAATCCGAAACCGAAGGCCGTCGACTCGATAAAATCGGCTCCGACTGCCAATAAAGCAAAAGGGGTTCTTCAAGAAGGCCTCGATCCCAAAAGGGTTGTCGAACCGAAACAGAAAGTCGACAAGCCAAAAGTAGTTCCATCGAAACCTATCGAGCCGAAGCCAATCAATCCAAAGAGGGGCATTGAGCCGAAAACTCAAGGCATCGTTCCGAAACAACAGCTTCCGAAGACGCCTCAAGTTCAAAAGGGGACGATCGAACCAACTAGAAACGTCGAACCGATCAAAACATCAGTTCCAAAGAAACCAACACAGCCAAAAAACACAGTTGTACTGCCGAAGCCTTTGGGACCAATTAAATTTGGACTTCCAACTCCCCTTGACAAAACGCCAAAGACTCTTGTAACGTCAAAACTGGTCGACCCAAAGAGCAGTGTCGGACCGAAACAGTTAAAAACAAAGGCATCAGTGCAAAATACAAAAACTGCTGAAGAGGAGATCTTATACCCAGACCCCTCAGCAGAAGAACAGTCAAAACTCTATATTGACCCTAATACTGGCAAAGTTACTCTCTACAAAAGGAAAGTCAGACCAGTAACCAGTAAAGACTCCTATACTATCCCACTAAAGAAGAAAAGGGACTGCGCTACTTCCCCTATTCTATTTGAGCCTATCCATCCAGCTATGCCCAACCCATACACAGATTCACCCACACACTCAGAGGAAGAGGTGAATGATGAGGATTACATTTACCCAGTAGACCCAGCCACAACCATGGGCGGACTCAGTGGGCCCTTATAGCTCTACAACCATTCCAGATACACCTGCATACCCTCCTAAGCCTTCCCCTACAGAGGATACGGCTGCATTTAATGCACTAATAGACAGAGCAGCCCTCCATTGCAATGTAGAGATGCATGCAGACCCCATTGAGGAGGATACGGCTGCATTTAATGCACTGATAGGCAGAGCAGCCCTCCATCACAATGTAGAGATGCATGCAGACCCCGTTGAGGAGGATACGGCTGCATTTAATGCACTGATAGACAGAGCAGCCCTCCATCACAATGTAGAGATGCATGCAGACCCCATTGAGGAGGATTTCCTTTTACTTCTGCTACATCAGAAAGGTCTGTAAAAACGTTACCTATGTTGAAAGGGGTACTTAAACATGCAGGAGACATATTTAAGGAAACAACTAGGGCACGGGTCATTAACCCTAGAATTGAGAGGAAATACAGGCCAGCACCATTAGACCCCACATATATTAAGGGGCAACTGCCTCTAGATTCATTGGTTGTATCCAATGCACGTAAACGTGCAAACTCTCAAACAGGAGAAGCTCCTGCTCCAGACAAAGAGTTGAAAATTCTTGAGGCTTCAGGCAAAAGGGTAGCTGCCAAGCAGCAAACACATGGCGTATTGCAAATACGCAAGCCCTGCTAGCTAGATACGACAGGACACACTATGACACCTTAGAGACACTCCTCCAGCATTTACCTGAACCTTAGAAGGAACAGGCTGAGGAACTAGTACAGGAGGGAAAGTTAATAACTAATGCCTCCATTAAATGTGCCTTAGACGTTGCAGACACAGCTGCCAGGTCAATTAACACCAGTGTTATGCTCAGAAGACATGCGTGACTTCGTATCTCAGGTTTCAAAAATTAAGTTCAGTCCACTATATTAAATCAGCCAGTAAATCCAGATTTCTGGTTTGGTGCAACTGTCGACAACATTCTGGACAAAATGAAGAAGGACACTGAGACTGCTAAGTCGATGGGAGCCTTGCAATCCCAACAACATAGGGGCTCCTTTAGGGGCTCCTTTCGTCGCTCCAATTACAGAGGAGCTGCAAGAGGTACCTTGTCACAGCACAGCTCAAACTACAAGGGGAACACGCAAACCACCTACAACAAAAACAATAATAGAGGTGGTTACCGAGGCAATAGCAACCAGGGCAGAGGGAGAGGAGGTAATACCACCAGATCCTCTACCAACACCAAGCAGTGACTTCTTGTCGCTACCCCCAGACCACACAACACCGGTCGGGGGACGGCTTCAGCAGTTCCTACTTGCCTGGCAAAACATCACCACGGATAGGTGGGCAATACAAATTATCCAAAATGGCTATTGCCTAGAGCTCATCTCCACACCACCCAACATACCACCCGTACACCGTTCTATGTCCACAGAACATCTCAACCTATTGCAGCAAGAGGTTATCAGTATGCTGCAAAAAGGAGCCATAGAACCAGTACCAATACATCATCAGGGTACAGGGGTATACTCTCTATACTTCCTAATCCCCAAAAAGACGGGTCTCTCAGACCAATATTGGACCTCAGGCCCCTAAATCAATACATTTCCATATGCTCACTCTACAACAGGTCTTACCACTGCTGCAGCAAGGAGACTTCCTCGCAACTTTAGACCTCAAAGACGCATACTTCCATGTACCGAAACACCCGGCTCACAGGAAGTATCTCAGATTCACAATACAAGGTCAACATTACCAATTCACAGTCCTTCCTTTTGCTCTGACAACAGCCCCACGGGTGTTCACAAAATGCCTAGCGACAGTAGCTGCACATCTAAGAAGACAGCATATTCATGTCTACCTGTACCTGGACGACTGGCTAATACAAGCAAAGTCAGCCCAGCAACAACAGTACCGGGGAGCAACAGTAGATACTGTAGCAGCAAAAGCATACCCAAGCACAGCAAGGATCAACAGTATGCAACTGCTCATCCAAAAGATCAAGCCACGAGACTCGCTCTCTACACAAGTGTTTATGCAACTCATAGGCATGATGGCTTTGTGCATATTCATCGTCCCTCACGCACGACTACACATGCGTCCGCTACAACAGTGCCTAGCACAACAATGGAACCAGGCTCAAGGACAATTGAAATACCTAGTGTTGGTGACCAGTCGTGCATATAACTCTCTGCATTGGTGGAATCCACAAAACCTTTGCAAAGGTCGACTGTTCCAAGAGCCTGTACCACAGATAGTCATGACGGAGGACGCATCCCTGTTCGGATGGGGAGCCCATGCCCTTCAGTACACAGTGCAAGGCCTATGGACAACACAACAAAAGAAAATGCACATCAACTTACTAGAACTGATGGCAGTTTTTCTGGCACTGAAAGCATTCTAAATACATTTGTGCAACAAGACTGTGTTGATCCGGACGGACAACATGACGGCAATGTATTACATACAGAAGCAGGGAGGAAGACACTCTCCACAACTATCACACCTAGCTCAAAGCATGTGGAAGTGGGCCATTCAAAGAAACATTTTTCTCATGGCGGAACACCTCCCAGGCAAGGACAACCAAATAGCTGATCTGCTCAGCAGACACAGCCAACAGATGCACGAGTGAGAGATTCATCCCACAGTGCTCCAACCATACTTCCAACAGTGGGGTCAACCAGAGATAGACCTATTCGCCATAAGGGAAAACGCAAAATGCCAGTACTTTGCCGCCAGGTTCCCACATCCGCAGTCGCAGGGCAATGCGATATGGATGAACTGGTCAGGCAGATTTGCGTACGCTTTTCCTCCAGCACCACTAATACCGCTGGTTGCACGCAAACTACGCCAGCATCCAATGACACTAATCCTAGTTGCTCCAACATGGGCGAGGCAATCGTGGTACACAACATTTCTAGAACTCTCCGTGGTGCCTCATCAAACTCCATCTAAAACCCGCTCTTCTAACGCAGAGCCATGGAGACATACAGCACCCAGATCCGCAACAGCTGAACCTTGCAATCTGGCTCCTGAAGTCCTAGAGTTTGGGTACCTGAACTTACCTCCAGACTTCATGAATATTATCAAAGAGGCAAGAAAACCTGCTACCAGAGCATGTTACGCTTCAAAGTGGAAGCGTTTTGTCATTTATTGTAATAATAATGACATCAACCCATTAGATGCTTCAACACTGTTGGACCTGGCCCTGTGGCGTGGTTCCCCCCGATCCTCAGCCCCCCATTAGCTCAGCCCCGCACCCAGAAACCCCTGGTCGTCCTGTCCATGTCCGCCCAACCGCCGACGACCAGCCCCTGCATACCCCCGTACTCTTCCCCGGCCCTGCGCGCCAGACCCTGCATGGCCCCATAGGCCCACCGGAAGCCATTTTCCCTTCCCGAGATCCCCTCTCCCTGGGCCTAGAATAACCCCCAGCCCCAGCGACACTCAGGCTCCAGACACGCCAGCCCCCGCTGGGAGGGTGAGGGCTCCCCGAGTGAGATAAGACAGGGAGTTTCGATTACACCTCCGGCCTCCCCTGAGAGACTGGTTTTTGTCACACCTCTGGCCAACCCCTGGGAGCCGGTTTCAATCACACCTCTGGCCTCCCCGAGTGCAGGCTCCAAACCCTGCTGGGCGTCTGGGAATTCCCGGACACATCCTCAAAGAGATCAAAGGGCCAACCGCCGGACCTCACCAACAACCAGCCCCCCAAGGCCTAAGACCTCCACCTGCGAGGGTCCGGACATCAAAGGGCCACTGGACTATATCAAGGCCCGCCCAAGAACTAGCGGGCAGTTCTATCCTGGACAGGAAAGCCCTGCTGATCTGATCGCGGCTGACCCTTGGGGAAAACTGAACTTTGGAACCCTTCGAGCCCTGCTGACGCTGTCGGGGCTCTTCATCGTATCTGTGGAACCGGAACATCAGAGCCCTGCTGACCTCGTCGCGGCTCGATCTTGAACCTTAAAGATCTGCATCGAACATCCTGAGCCCTGCTGATGTGGTCGCGGCTCCTCAAGAACTATCCTCCGGATCGAGCCCTGCTGACTTCGTCGCGGCTCGAGGAGTACTCTGGTCTGGCTAGACCATCGACGCTACCAACCCGAACTGAGTTGACCTGAAGTGAGTAGGACATCCAGTGCAATTATCATCTCCCGTATCCCCCCGGCTCCAGGATTGAGAGCTGTGCGCAGGGTACGCATCGTACTGGCCAAACAACTAAGACTGTCCCGCTTCCCTGTTACCCGAATCTCAGAGACTTTACGATCTCTCGATCACCTGTAAAGAAGAGTGTTGATTCCTTTTCCTGTTCATAATGAACGTATTACTGAAAACCTACAGGGTGGTGTCTGTTCGTAAGTGTGGTGTGATCTCAGTGTGTACGATTCATTACTCGAAGTCCTCCCGAGTGGGGATCTCTCTCTAAGGCTCGGCATTATTGGCAGGAGAGGTGGGTCACGGAGCCGTTGGGTAGACATAACCTGACCTCTGAGGCCGCCCCTTCTAACAAACACAAAACATCATTTGCTATCTTTTGCACTTACATCGTTGCAATTTAGCTTATTCATCTATACGAATACACTTAGCTGCCATAGCAGCTTATCTTCAAAACAGACAGCATCTTTCTCTGTTTCGAGTGTCAGCAATTAAAGCATTCATAGAGGGACTCAAACGAATCATTCCTCCAAAACACCCACCTTCACCAGTCTGGAACCTAAACATTGTTTTAACCAGACTGATGGGACCACCATTTGAGCCGTTACATTCATGTGAATTACAATTTCTAACATGGAAGGTGGCTTTTCTGGTAGCGATTACTTCGCTTAGAAGAGTTAGCGAGCTGCAAGCCCTAACTATTCAAGAGCCATTTTTCCAAATACATGCAAATAGGGTGGTGCTTAGAACCAACCCTAAATTCATGCCAAAGGTGGTATTTCACTTTCATATCAATCAGACAATAGAACTGCCAGTGTTCTTTCCAAATCCACAGTCAGTACCTGAAAGAGCACTACATACACTAGATGTCAAAAGAGCTCTTCTTTACTACATTTGACAGAACTAAGGATTTTAGGAAAACTAAACAATTGTTTGTTGCCTTTTCACCACAACACAAAGGCAACCCAATTTCAAAATCCGGGTTAGCCAGATGGATCGTTAAGTGCATTCAAATATGTTATCAATAAGCAAAACGCACCTTAACAGTTCCCCCAAGAGCGCATTCTACACGCAAACTAGGGGCATCTATGGCTTTCCTAGGAAACATTCCTCTAGAGGAAATATGTAGAGCAGCCACATGGTCTACCATACATACCTTCGCAAAACACTACTGTGTAGATGTACATTCCAAACCGCAAGCTGCTGTAGGACAGGCTGTTCTAAAAACTCTTTTTCAAACTGCTGCAGCTGGCACAGGTATCTATTTTTGGAGCAATAATCAACAAGGAATAATCATACTCTAAATAGCTAGTATGTCTTTTGTGCAGCCGGACAAGAATTTATTTTTAAAATAAAGAAGAAATTACGGAGTTATTTCAAACATAAGATGTTGGACAGGCCACGTGAAAGGCTTGCTCCCTCCCCGCACGACCAGGCCCGAGCCCGGCTCTCCAGGTGTTACACGCAACAACCACCCGTTTCCCGTCTCATATGGGACCCCTGCCCCTGAACATCTCCACATCATGGGCCCGATTCCCTACCGGCCCTCTCGCCCGGCCTGGGCGCCATCTTGGACACAGCACCACGAGGCCGCGTGGCCTCCGATCGACCCTAACCCTGGGCCTGGCCAGGCCCTGACATCCCGGCACCACCATCCACCCAGGAGGTGAGCGGACTACTTGGCAGGTCAATGGGAGAAAGAGGTGTCGATGGTTCTCCCCCGCCAGGTGCCGATCGCCCCCAGCTCCCCCAGGCGCTGGCTCCACCCCCCTGCTGGGTGTCTGGACTCCCTCATCCCGGACCTCCCGACCTCCAAGTGCGAGGGTCCGGACATCAAAGGGCGCCAGACCTATAACTGGGGCAGCTCCAGAGCAGGAAGGCAGTTGTATCCTGGAGTCGAGAGACGCAGTGAAGAACTCATCCTTGACGGACTACTGGCGCTGCCGTAGCCCTGCCTTGTGAACTATCGACCTGCCTGCTGGCGCTGCCGCAACCTTCTGAAACCTTCATCGTCGTCGGGACCTGCTGGCGTGGCCGCGGACCGTTTGTAACCACCACCTTCATCGGGACCTGCTGGCTCCGCCGCGGACCGTCGCTACCTTCAACCATCCCGGGACCTGCTGGCTCCGCCGCGGCCCGATCATCTAGAACGCCGAGCTCGAGGATTGTGAGCTATCCATCTATCACCATATCCACCAGATTGGTAACAAGACTGTCCCGCTACCCCCTTTCCCAACCAAGAGACTAGAACCGAGGGGACCCCTGAGTCCAGACCTCCTTGTACCATTTCACCGTACTTAAAGAATTGCTTATAAAGAACGTTAAACCTTATCCTTGTGTGGTGTACATCTGCGGGGGGGAAGTTACTTGTCTGTACGATCGCTGGAGACGGCTCTCCCCGGAGACCTCTCCCCTTGTCCTCGGCCGACCCTCCCGGTCCGTCTAACATTGGTGGCCAGCGGCGCGATCCGAATCAACATTTAATCGTACAGAGAGTAGCTCACCCCACGACAAAACCACAATGTCAACCAAAGAGAGCGGATCCACCGAGAAATTCCAGATGGAGAAATTGGAAGAATACAGCCATCGTGAGTTGAAACAATTCTGCATTGAACTAGGTATCGCTACCACCGGTCTGAGTACTAAAGACGATTTCAAGCACGCCATTGAGTCATGGGCAGAAACCGGGGCCGTCAGACCCCCGGACCAAAATGTCGCAGCAGCAGAGAAAAACACCACGGCTCCCGAGGAGCGAAGAACGGGTCTCTCGCAAGATGAGATCCAAGAACGAGAAAGAAGCCGACTACATGAACTAGAAATGGCCCGGCTCAAAATGGATGGCGAACTCAAATTAGCCGAACAAAAACTGAACCTGGAACATCTGCGGCTCCGAGAAGAACGGGAAGAGAACAGAGACAAAGAGAGCTCGAAGAGAAGAGACTGGCGTATGAACACGAGCGCAAACTAGCCGAGATAGACTTACGCAAGCAGAACAAAGAATTAGGGGTGCCCGAGCAACCGTGCACCCCGGGAGCAACAGAAAAGAAGGTACACATCCCCAAGGATGTCGTTCGAGAATATTTCCGAGATGACGACATACAGCAATGGTTCAAGGCCTACGAGATCGCTATGACCTCCCACCGGATCGATCGAAGCGACTGGGGAGCCGGTCTATGGGGGAGGTTCGTCATTGAGGGCCGCGATGCCCTGTTACAGCTCCCAGACCATCTGATGACCTCCTATGACCACATGAAAGCTACCCTCCTCACCCGCTATGGGCTCACACCCGAAATGTACCGCCAGAGGTTCCGAGACTGCACCCGGATCCCGGGTACAACTTGGGTGGAGTACGTGAACTATTTCAGCCGAGCCTTCGAGGGTTGGATCAAAGGAAGCAATGTAACGACCTACGAGCAACTCTTCAATCTCATGGTATGGGAGCATCTATCATACAACTGCTTCGTCGAGCTCAGGCAGCACCTCCTCGACAGTAAATTGACTGATCCACGGCAGCTCGCCGCCGAGGCTGACCGGTGGGAAATTACCCGAGTGGGCCGAAATGGGTCACATGAACAGAACCGGAACAACCAAGGTCAGAACCGTCCCGAGGAGGAGGAGGGGGCCAGGGATGAGGAAGAGACAACGCCCCGGCCGCTCCCGCTACCAGCACCCCACCCCCGGCCAACCGGGGCAACACCCCGGCGCGCCCGGGGTACAGAGCCAATGTCACGTGTCACCGATGCCAGCGAGTCGGCCACTACGCAAACGACACAAATTGTCCACAGAGCCAGACTCCGAGACCCCGCCAGATGGCTGCCGCCGCCCTGGGGGAAGAACAAATCTCCGAAGAACACGAGGAATGTGAGCAAGGACACCAAGAATGGGAACCAGCCGCCATGGTTCTAGCGTGCCTAGGGGGAAAAGACATGGTCCCGCGGGTCCCCCTACCCGCCAACACCCGGAAGTACAGTCAGTGGGTGAACATTAATGGACGCAGGGCCGAAGCCCTACGTGACACCGGGGCCAGTGTAACAGCCGTCCGCTGTCACCTGGTGACCCCAGAACAGATCCTGCCGAACGTTCTCTGCCCTGTCTGTTCAGCCGACAATTCGGAGAGTCTATGTCGGATGGCCTGCGTCCCCTTCGAGTGGGGAGGAGTCTCCGGCATGTTGAAAGTGACGGTCCGAGATGATGCCCCCGTAGACTGTCTCCTGGGAAATGATCTTGAGAGTTCCCCGTGGGCCGCCGTAGAGAGAAGAGAGCACCTGGGGATGTTGGGCATCCCGGACTGGGCGTGCGTAACCACCCGGTCCATGGCTGCCCGTGCCATCCCCCGACCCGAAGAACCTGAATGGCCGGCACCTCCTCCCCCGGTCGCTCCAGTAGAAGACACCGACCGTGCCGTCCCCCCAGAAAAAACTCCCGAGGGGCTCGCTCAGCCTCAGGACCTTCCCGGCCTGGCTCAGTGGCGTCAGGAGGGGGGGCCCACCCAGGAACAGTTTCGCCACGAGCAGGATACCTGTCCCTCCCTCGAGGGACTCCGCCAACAAGCCCTCACCCAGAGCGCAGGGGATACCTCCGGAACCCATTGGGTCTATTGGGACAACGACCTGTTGTACAGCGAACAGAGAATCGCGGAGTTAGGGGCCAGTCGAGTGCTAGTGGTGCCCCTCCGCTTTAGAGACTTCTTGCTAAACCTGGCCCACGATGTCCCCCTGGCTGGTCACCTGGGTCAGGACAAAACCTACAGTCGCCTGGTGACCCACTTTTTCTGGCTCAAGATGAGGAACGACGAACTCCAGCACTGCCGGTCTTGCCCCACGTGCCAGGCCAGCGGGAAGAGCGGCCGCAAGCTTAAAGCACCTCTGCAACCTTTCCCAGTGGTCACCACCCCGTTCGAGAGGGTGGGGATAGACATTGTGGGGCCCCTGGACCCCCGTACAGCACAAGGACATCGGTTCATCCTGGTACTGGTGGACCACGCCACCCGCTACCCCGAGGCTGTTCCCCTGCGAACTGTGACAGCCCCAGTAGTCGGCCGGGCCTTGATGGGGATCTTCTCCCGGGTGGGCTTCCCCCGAGAAGTCGTCAGCGACCGGGGCACAAACTTTATTTCAAAATACATGAAGTCCCTCTGGCAACAGTGTGGGGTCACCTACCGGTTCACGACCCCCTATCACCCTCAAGGAAACGGACTAGTTGAGCGGTTCAACAGCACGCTCAAAGGGATGATTGGGGGGTTGGAAGAGCCCCTCCGTCGCCAGTGGGATGTGCTACTGCCGTGCCTCCTCTTTGCCTATCGAGAAGTCCCCCAGAAGTCCCTCGGCTTCAGCCCGTTCGAACTCTTATATGGACACCCTGTGCGAGGGCCGCTCAGCCTAGTCAAAGAAGGTTGGGAAATGCCCCCTCTGAAGAACCCTCCAGATGTTTTCAAGTACCTCCTGACCCTCCGCAACCAGACCAGACGGTTCAGAGAAATGGCAAAAGCAAACTTGGAGGCCAGTCAGGAAGACATGAAAAGGTGGTACGATCAAAATGCCTCCTCCATCGAATTTGAACCCGGCCAACAAGTGTGGGTGATGTCTCCCACCGAACCATGCGCCTTGCAAGACAAGTGGACAGGGCCCTTCAAAGTGGTCGAGCGCAAGAGCCCTGTCACCTATCTCATCGATATGGAATCTTCACGGAACCCCCTCCGGGTCCTCCACGCCAATAGACTAAAACCCCACTTTGTGCGGTCAGAGCTCAGCCTCCTGATGGCAACAGACAACGGAGCCGAGGAGGACTCCGAACCACTCCCTGACCTCCTACGGACTCGGGAGAAGGACGGCTCCGTGGACGGGGTCCGACTCTCGGAGGCCCTCACCCTGGAACAGCGCCAAGGCTGCCGAGACCTCCTACTTCAGTTCGCCACCCTGTTCTCCCTCACCCCAGGGGTCACCCCCTGGTGCTTACACGACGTGGACACTGGAGACAGTCCCCCTATCCGCCATCGGGCCTACCGCATACCAGATCGGGTACGGGCCTGCATCCAAGAGGAGGTGGCCAAGATGCTCACGCTCGGGGTCATCGAGCCCTCAGACAGCCCCTGGGCCAGCCCAGTGGTACTGGTCCCCAAAGCGGCCGCCCCCGGCACCACTCCTGAGCTCCGGTTCTGCGTCGACTACCGGGGCTTGAATGCGGTCACCAGAACCGACGCACACCCCATTCCCCGAGCAGATGAACTAATCGACCGCATGGGAGCTGACCGCTACCTCAGCATCTTCGACCTGACAGCGGGCTACTGGCAGATCGGTCTCACACCCCGGGCCCAAGAACGATCTGCCTTCTCCACCCCTGATGGCCACTACCACTTCAAGGTCATGCCATTCGGCATGAAGAATGCCCCAGCAACATTTCAGCGGCTAGTAAACCAGGTCCTGGCGGGACTCGAAGAATTCAGCGCCGCCTACCTGGACGATATCGCTGTGTACAGCCGCCACTGGTCCGACCACCTCCACCACCTCCGAGAGGTGCTACAGGCCCTCCAACGAGCCGGCCTCACGATCAAGGCCAGCAAATGCCAAATTGGCCAGGGGTCCGTGACCTATCTCGGGCACCAGGTGGGAAGCGGTCTGGTGGCTCCGCTGCAACTCAAGATCGCTGCCATCCAGTCTTGGCAGCCCCCCATCACCCAGACCGAGGTCCGCGCCTTCTTGGGACTCACAGGCTACTACCGGCGGTTCGTGAGGGACTATGGCAACATTGTGGGGCCCCTCACGGAACTCACATCCAAAAACCAACCAAAGAAGGTCAACTGGACCCCAGACTGTCAAGCGACCTTCGAGAAGCTGAAGGCCGCCATGTGCTCCGCCCCTGTGCTCCAGGCCCCCGACTACAGTCGGGAATTTATCGTCCAAACGGATGCCTCCGACCATGGCATTGGGGCAGTCCTTTCCCAGCTGAACCCCGAAGGACTTCACCAGCCAGTGGCTTTCATCAGCAGACGGCTCCTGGCCCGAGAACAACGCTGGAGCACCATCGAGAGGGAGGCCTTCGCCGTGGTGTGGGCCCTCAAAAAGCTCCGGCCTTATCTCTTCGGTACCCACTTCCGGGTACAGACCGATCATCGGCCCCTGCAGTGGCTAATGCAGATGCGGGGGGAAAACCCGAAACTATTGCGTTGGTCCATCTCCCTGCAGGGGATGGACTTCACTGTGGAACATCGACCCGGGCAAGACCACGCCAACGCAGATGGCCTGTCACGCTTTTTCCGCCTCGACGAAGAGAGTCCCCAAGAGGATGGGTGACTCTCCCCGCCTTCAGCTGGGGGGGACGCATGTTGGACAGGCCACGTGAAAGGCTTGCTCCCTCCCCGCACGACCAGGCCCGAGCCCGGCTCTCCAGGTGTTACACGCAACAACCACCCGTTTCCCGTCTCATATGGGACCCCTGCCCCTGAACATCTCCACATCATGGGCCCGATTCCCTACCGGCCCTCTCGCCCGGCCTGGGCGCCATCTTGGACACAGCACCACGAGGCCGCGTGGCCTCCGATCGACCCTAACCCTGGGCCTGGCCAGGCCCCGACATCCCGGCACTACCATCCACCCAGGAGGTGAGCGGACTACTTGGCAGGTCAATGGGAGAAAGAGGTGTTGATGGTTCTCCCCCGCCAGGTGCCGATCGCCCCCAGCTCCCCCAGGCGCTGGCTCCACCCCCCTGCTGGGTGTCTGGACTCCATCATCCCGGACCTCCCGACCTCCAAGTGCGAGGGTCCGGACATCAAAGGGCGCCAGACCTATAACTGGGGCAGCTCCAGAGCAGGAAGGCAGTTGTATCCTGGAGTCGAGAGACGCAGTGAAGAACTCATCCTTGACGGACTACTGTCGCTGCCGTAGCCCTGCCTTGCGAACTATCGACCTGCCTGCTGGCGCTGCCGCAACCTTCTGAAACCTTCATCGTCGTCGGGACCTGCTGGCGTGGCCGCGGACCGTTTGTAACCACCACCTTCATCGGGACCTGCTGGCTCCGCCGCGGACCGTCGCTACCTTCAACCATCCCGGGACCTGCTGGCTCCGCCGCGGCCCGATCATCTAGAACGCTGAGCTCGAGGATTGTGAGCTATCCATCTATCACCATATCCACCAGATTGGTAACAAGACTGTCCCGCTACCCCCTTTCCCAACCAAGAGACTAGAACCGAGGGGACCCCTGAGTCCAGACCTCCTTGTACCATTTCACCGTACTTAAAGAATTGCTTATAAAGAACGTTAAACCTTATCCTTGTGTGGTGTACATCTGTGGGGGGGAAGTTACTTGTCTGTACGATCGCTGGAGACGGCTCTCCCCGGAGACCTCTCCCCTTGTCCTCGGCCGACCCTCCCGGTCCGTCTAACATAAGATAACAAGTGGGCACAGCCGTGACCCACAAAACATTGAGACACAACAACGAACATAGAATGGCCGAAGGGCACGGTGAGATATGTCTGTGCATATGTTAGAAGTTTTTACAGACTTTAGTCATTACTGTCTCCACCATTGCACATTACAATATTGTTTAATCATATTGCATATGGCGTGTGGGTGTCGACGACGTTTCAATGCCAGCACTAGATACAAGGCATCATCTTCAGGACTTTTGAATCAGTCATAGTTGTATTAAATTTTTACAGTTACACATTGCTTTAATCGCATTACATGAAAGTTTGCAGTCCCGCTCAGGATATGAGAATTATGGGTCTAAGCAGGTGCGGAATCGCACGTTTTGATAGGCAGGAGCACAATGGCCTGTCCGGCTGTAAACGCCATATGCAATATGATTAAACAATATAGTCCGAGGGAGGAGCCACCTATCTCGTGATGCTTCGAAGACTCTTCCAGGACAACAATGTGCGGTCATCCGGACCCAACACTAGGCGGCGATCTATGCACAGATATGAATGTCAGCAGCCCTACATGCCAAGAACAGATGCATACTGGTAAGTAGCATATTCCATACACTAGAAATTGTCTACAAAAAAACAAATGAACATAAAAAACGTAGGCACTGTTCGCCAGCTGCTCCAAGTAAGGTATTTCCCTTCTTTCTGTAGTCAAAGCGAGCCCCTCTGATGACTCTTCTGCAATTACATGTTTTACTTTTTTCTTTTATATTTGAAAGATCAGAATGACTGTTGCAAATCTTTTCCAAAACCAACCTCTCCAGCCAATGGCAACACTCCTTTCGCTGGCCAATGAGAGTACAGTTCCTGATCCAGTCAGCTCCATGTTTGCATTCTTTGCTTGAAAACCACTCCTCCAGTTTACTTGCTCAAAGCTCCTGTCTGGCTGCCGCCAGAGGTATCTCACAAAAACCTGCATCAGAGCTCCTGTGGGGCTCTTGTTCCTTCTCCTTCCTCAGCTATCTTTGCCCCTGTCCTGTGAGGCTCCTGTTCCTTCCCCAGCTCTCTTTGGCCCTGTCCTGTGGGGTTCTTGTTCCTTCCTCAGCTCTCTTTGGCCCTGTCCTGTGGGGTTCTTGTTCCTTCCTCAGCTCTCTTTGCCCCTGTCCTGTGGGGTTCTTGTTCCTTCCTCAGCTCTCTTTGCTCCTGTCCTGTGGGGCTCTTGTTCCTTCCTCAGCTCTCTTTGCCCCTGTGGGGTTCTTGTTCCTTCCTCAGCTCTCTATGGCCCTGTCCTGTGGGGTTCTTGTTCCTTCCTCATCTCTCTTTGGCCCTGTCCTGTGGGGTCCTTGTTCCTTTCTCAGCTCTCTTTGCCCCTGTGGGGTTCTTGTTCCTTCCTCAGCTCTCTTTGCCCCTGTCCTGTGGGGTTCTTGTTCCTTCCTCAGCTCTCTTTGCCCCTGTCCTGTGGAGCTCTTGTTCCTTCCTCAGCTCTCTTTGCCCCTGGGGGGCTCTTGTTTATTCCCCAGCTCTCTTTGCCCCTGTGTGCCCCTGGCCTTCTCTTTCCTCCTCCTCTCTCACTGCCCTCCTCATCACCTTTCCTTATCTCATTCTTTGCCCCTGTGTCAAAGCCCCTGTGGGCTCTTGTTCCTTCCTCATCTCTCTTTGGCCCTGTCCTGTGGGGTCCTTGTTCCTTTCTCAGCTCTCTTTGCCCCTGTGGGGTTCTTGTTCCTTCCTCAGCTCTCTTTGCCCCTGTCATGTGGGGTTCTTGTTCCTTCCTCAGCTCTTTGCCCCTGTCCTGTGGAACTCTTGTTCCTTCCTCAGCTCTCTTTGCCCCTGGGGGGCTCTTGTTTATTCCCCAGCTCTCTTTGCCCCTGTGTGCCCCTGGCCTCCTCTTTCCTCCTCCTCTCTCACTGCCCTCCTCTTCACCTTTCCTTATCTCATTCTTTGCCCCTGTGTCAAAGCTCCTGTGGGCTCTTGTTCCTTCCTCATCTCTCTTTGGCCCTGTCCTGTGGGGTCCTTGTTCCTTTCTCAGCTCTCTTTGCCCCTGTGGGGTTCTTGTTCCTTCCTCAGCTCTCTTTGCCCCTGTCCTGTGGGGTTCTTGTTCCTTCCTCAGCTCTCTTTGCCCCTGTCCTGTGGAACTCTTGTTCCTTCCTCAGCTTTCTTTGCCCCTGGGGGGCTCTTATTTATTCCCCAGCTCTCTTTGCCCCTGTGTGCCCCTGGCCTCCTCTTTCCTCCTCCTCTCTCACTCCACTCCTCTTCACCTTTCCTTATCTCATCCTTTGCCCCTGTCTTGGTTTCCCCAGGGAGCATAGCTGCCTTCCAGGCTGTACCATGGACTGACCTCTACATTCAACGGGCCCCGTTCACTAGCCAGCTGTGCCAACGGGGCGCACAGTTTGCAGGGCCAAGCTGTCGGTACTCCGCAGACCACGGACTCTACACTCAGGCGGCCACTGGCCCCGCGCACCCCGTGCCACGCTTCTTTCCACTGCTGAAGGGAAACACATCTGCAGTGACGGATACAGCGCCCACGATGCAGGCAACCCACCCAAGAACAACGCAAGCCCAGAGCACTTACCAGGCCCAGCATGGGCAGCTGGCAGAGTACAGCATCGCTGATGCAGAGAAGGCTGGTGCCCAGGCCACCCAGGAGGGCGAGGCCACGGCTGGTGAGTGCCTCAACTGCAGGTATCAACAGAGGGTGCGGTAAGATGTGGGTCCTTCCAGCTGTGGGAGGGTCACTCACATCTGCCAGGTGTCAACAGAGGATGATGAGATGTGGGTCCTTCCAGCCATGGGGGGTGGGGGGGTCACTCACATCTGCATCTTGTCTTCTCGTCCCCAAGCCAGCAGCTGTTGGATGAGGGGTGTGGTCTTTCCACAACCCTGTATCATCAGAGTCTTGTCCAAAGTGAGACCTGTGGTTGTAGCTTCGGGCATGTTTCTGCAAATGTGATTATCAAATAAGGTGCACTAAAGTCAGAAGGAAGGAGGGATGGTGACCCTATATCATCTCATTACATTGCAGAACGAACGCCTGTAGGTTTATATAGGAACTCGCGCCCTCGGATTCTTAGTGGCCTGCTCCATCACTCTCCCAGAATGATAGTTCACCAGGATGGGCCCCCTACCTGAGGAGCTCTTGATATTGTTATGGATCAGGTGAGAAAATCCCCTCGGGATCCCCCGAGATTAAAAGCTGCCCCTTGTTCTCCCTGGGGGTGCCGGTGTCACTGGTCCAAACGTCTTTCATGTGCTCATGTGCAAAGTCAATCTGCATGTGAGAAATATGAAGCAGGCGATGACGTGTCTCTTTCGGTGCATGCAATGGAGACTGAGATCTCTCTGCGACATAATGTCCTGCCACCCCTACCAGCACCCCACCACCCCCATCCCGAGACCTGGCTCATGCACCGCTCCCACCCCTAGGCCAACCTCACGCATCACTCCTATCCCTGTGCCTGGCTCATGTACCACTCGCATCCCTTGGCCCAGCTCATGCACCGCTCGACCGCTCCCATTCCTAGGCCCGGCTCATGCACCGCTCCCATCCCTGGGCCCGGCTCATGCACCGCTCCCATCCCTGGGCCCTGCTCATGCACCGCTCCCATCCCTAGGCCCTGCTCACGCATCACTCCCATCCCTAGGCCCGGCTCATGCACCGCTCCCATCCCTAGGCCCGACTCATGCACCGCTCCCATCCCTGGGCCCGGCTCATGCACCGCTCCCATCCCTGGGCCCAGCTCATGCACCGCTCCCATCCCTATGCCAAGCTCACGCATCACTCCCATCCCTGAGCCTGGCTCATGTACCACTCGCATCCCTTGGCCCAGCTCATGCACCGCTCCACCGCTCCCATCCCTAGGCCAAGCTCACGCATCACTCCCATCCCTGGGCCTGGCTCATGTACCACTCGCATCCCTTGGCCCAGCTCATGCACCGCTCCACCGCTCCCATCCCTAGGCCCGGCTCATGCACCACTCCTGTCCCTGGGCCCGGCTCATACACCGCTCCCATCCCTGAGCCCGGCTCATGCACCGCTCCCATCCCTGGGCCCGGCTCATGCACCGCTCCCATCCCTGGGCCCGGCTCATGCACCGCTCCCATCCCTGGGCCCAGCTCATACACCACTCCCATCCCTGGGCCCGGCTCATGCACCACTCCCATCCCTGAGCCCGGCTCATGCACCGCTCCCATCCCTGGGCCCGGCTCATGCACCGCTCCCATCCCTGGGCCCGGCTCATGCACCGCTCCCATCCCTGGGCCCAGCTCATGCACCGCTCCCATCCCTATGCCAAGCTCACGCATCACTCCCATCCCTGAGCCTGGCTCATGCACCGCTCCCATCCCTAGGCCCGACTCATGCACCGCTCCACCGCTCCCATCCCTAGGCCCGGCTCACGCACCACTCCCATCCCTGGGCCCGGCTCATGCACCGCTCCCCCACTCCCATCCCAAGGCCCGGCTCGTGCACCGCTCCCATCCCTGGGCCCAGCTCATACACCACTCCCATCCCTGGGCCCGGCTCATGCACAGCTCCCATCCCTATGCCAAGCTCACGCATCACTCCCATCCCTGAGCCTGGCTCATGCACCGCTCCCATCCCTAGGCCCGACTCATGCACCGCTCCACCGCTCCCATCCCTAGGCCCGGCTCACGCACCACTCCCATCCCTGGGCCCGGCTCATGCACCGCTCCACCACTCCCATCCCAAGGCCCGGCTCGTGCACCACTCCCATCCCTGGGCCTGGCTCATGCACCACTCCACCACTCCTATCCCTGGGCCTGGCTCATGCACCACTCCACCACTCCCATCCCTGGGCCTGGCTCATGCACCGCTCCACCGCTCCCATCCCTAGGCCTGGCTCATGCACTGCTCCCATCCCTAGGCCAAGCTCACGCATCACTCCAATCCCTAGGCCCGGCTCATACACCGCTCCCATCCCTAGGCCAAGCTCACGCATCACTCCAGTCACTTGGCCCGGCTCATGCACCGCTCCCATCCCTAGGCCCGGCTCACGCACCTCTCCAATCACTTGGCCCGGCTCATGTACCGCTCCCATCCCTGGGCCTGGCTCATACACCACTCCCATCCCTAGGCCAAGCTCACGCATCACTCCCATCCCTAGGCCCGGCTCATGCACCGCTCCCATCCCTGGGCCCGGCTCATACACCGTTCCCATCCCTGGGCCCGGCTCATGCGCCGCTCCCATCCCTGGGCCCGGCTAATGCACCGCTCTCATCCCTGCGCCCGGCTCATGCACCGCTCCCATCCTGAGGCCTGGCTCATGCACCGCTCCACCGCTCATATCCCTAGTCCCTGCTCATGCACCACTCCTGTCCCTGGGCCCGGCTCATGCACCGCTCGACCACTCCCATCCCTGGGCCCGGCTCATACACCACTCCCATCCCTGGGCCCGGCTCATACACCACTCCCATCCCTGGGCCCGGCTCATGCACCACTCCCATCCCTGGGCCCGGCTCAGGCACCGCTCCCATCCCTGGGCCTGGCTCATGCGCCACTCTCATCCCTGGGCCCGGCTCAGGCACCACTCTCATCCCTGGGCCTGGCTCATGTACCACTCGCATCCCTTGGCCCAGCTCATGCACCGCTCCACCGCTCCCATCCCTAGGCCCGGCTCATGCACCACTCCTGTCCCTGGGCCCGGCTCATGCACCGCTCCCATCCCTGGGCTCAGCTCATGCACCGCTCCCATCCCTGAGCCCGGCTCATGCACCGCTCCCATCCCTGGGCCCGGCTCATGCACCGCTCCCATCGCTGGGCCCGGCTCATACACAACTCCCATCCCTGGGCCCGGCTCATGCACCGCTCCCATCCCTGGGCCCGGCTCATGCACCGCTCCCATCCCTGGGCCCAGCTCATGCACCGCTCCCATCCCTAGGCCCTGCTCACGCATCACTCCCATCCCTGGGCCCGGCTCATGCACCACTCCCATCCCTGGGCCCGGCTCATGCACCGCTCCCATCCCTATGCCAAGCTCACGCATCACTCCCATCCCTGAGCCTGGCTCATGCACCGCTCCCATCCCTATGCCAAGCTCACGCATCACTCCCATCCCTGAGCCCGGCTCATACACCGCTCCCATCCCTAGGCCAAGCTCACGCATCACTCCAGTCACTTGGCCCGGCTCATGCACCGCTCCCATCCCTAGGCCCGGCTCACGCACCTCTCCAATCACTTGGCCCGGCTCATGTACCGCTCCCATCCCTGGGCCTGGCTCATACACCACTCCCATCCCTAGGCCAAGCTCACGCATCACTCCCATCCCTAGGCCCGGCTCATGCACCGCTCCCATCCCTGGGCCCGGCTCATACACCGTTCCCATCCCTGGGCCCGGCTCATGCGCCGCTCCCATCCCTGGGCCCGGCTAATGCACCGCTCTCATCCCTGCGCCCGGCTCATGCACCGCTCCCATCCTGAGGCCTGGCTCATGCACCGCTCCACCGCTCATATCCCTAGTCCCTGCTCATGCACCACTCCTGTCCCTGGGCCCGGCTCATGGACCGCTCGACCACTCCCATCCCTGGGCCCGGCTCATACACCACTCCCATCCCTGGGCCCGGCTCATACACCACTCCCATCCCTGGGCCCGGCTCATGCACCACTCCCATCCCTGGGCCCGGCTCAGGCACCGCTCCCATCCCTGGGCCTGGCTCATGCGCCACTCTCATCCCTGGGCCCGGCTCAGGCACCACTCTCATCCCTGGGCCTGGCTCATGTACCACTCGCATCCCTTGGCCCAGCTCATGCACCGCTCCACCGCTCCCATCCCTAGGCCCGGCTCATGCACCACTCCTGTCCCTGGGCCCGGCTCATGCACCGCTCCCATCCCTGGGCTCAGCTCATGCACCGCTCCCATCCCTGAGCCCGGCTCATGCACCGCTCCCATCCCTGGGCCCGGCTCATGCACCGCTCCCATCGCTGGGCCCGGCTCATACACAACTCCCATCCCTGGGCCCGGCTCATGCACCGCTCCCATCCCTGGGCCCGGCTCATGCACCGCTCCCATCCCTGGGCCCAGCTCATGCACCGCTCCCATCCCTGGGCCCGGCTCATGCACCGCTCCCATCCCTATGCCAAGCTCACGCATCACTCCCATCCCTGAGCCTGGCTCATGCACCGCTCCCATCCCTAGGCCCGACTCATGCACCGCTCCACCGCTCCCATCCCTAGGCCCGGCTCACGCACCACTCCCATCCCTGGGCCCGGCTCATGCACCGCTCCCCCACTCCCATCCCAAGGCCCGGCTCGTGCACCACTCCCATCCCTGGGCCTGGCTCATGCACCACTCCACCACTCCTATCCCTGGGCCTGGCTCATGCACCACTCCACCACTCCCATCCCTGGGCCTGGCTCATGCACCGCTCCCATCCCTAGGCCTGGCTCATGCACTGCTCCCATCCCTAGGCCAAGCTCACGCATCACTCCAGTCACTTGGCCCGGCTCATGCACCGCTCCCATCCCTAGGCCCGGCTCACGCACCTCTCCAATCACTTGGCCCGGCTCATGTACCTCTCCCATCCCTGGGCCTGGCTCATACACCACTCCCATCCCTGGGCCCGGCTCATACACCGTTCCCATCCCTGGGCCCGGCTCATGCGCCGCTCCCATCCCTGGGCCCGGCTAATGCACCGCTCTCATCCCTGCGCCCGGCTCATGCACCGCTCCCATCCTGAGGCCTGGCTCATGCACCGCTCCACCGCTCATATCCCTAGTCCCTGCTCATGCACCACTCCTGTCCCTGGGCCCGGCTCATACACCGCTCGACCACTCCCATCCCTGGGCCCGGCTCATACACCACTCCCATCCCTGGGCCCGGCTCATGCACCACTCCCATCCCTGGGCCCGGCTCATGCACCACTCCCATCCCTGGGCCCGGCTCAGGCACCGCTCCCATCCCTGGGCCTGGCTCATGCGCCACTCTCATCCCTGGGCCCGGCTCAGGCACCACTCCCATCCCTGGGCCTGGCTCATGCACCACTCTCATCCCTGGGCCCGGCTCATGCACCACTCCCATCCCTGGGCCCTGCTCATTGCCCGCTCCCATCCCTGGGCCCGGCTCATGCACCGCTCCACCACTCCCATCCCTAAGCCCGGCTCATGCACCGCTCACATCCCTGGGCCCGGCTCATGCCCCACTCCACCGCTCCCATCCCTAGGCCCGGCTCATGTACCGCTCCCATCTCTGTGCCCGGCTCATGCTCCACTCCCATCCCTGGGCCTGGCTCATGCACCACTCCCATCCCTGGGCCCGCCTCATGCACCACTCCCATTCCTGGGCCCAGCTCATGCACCGCTCCACCACTACCACTATTCGGCCTGGCTCATGCACCGCTCCACCACTCCAATCCCGAGGCTCGGCTCATGCACCGCTCCCATCCCTGGGCCTGGCTCATGCACCACTCCACCACTCCCATCCCTGGGCCCGGCTCATGCACCTCCCATCCCTGGGTCTGGCTCATGCACCACTCGACCACTCCCATGCCTGGGCCCGGCTCATGCACCACTCCACCACTCCCATCCCTGGGTCGGGCTCATGCACTGCTCCCATCCCTGGGTCTGGCTCATGCACCTCTCCACCACTCCCATCCCTGGGCTCGGCTCATGCACCGCTCCCATCACAGGGCCCGGCTCATGCACTGCTCCACCACTCCCATCCCTGGGCCCGGCTCATGCGCCGCTTCCATCCCTGGGCTCGGCTCATGCACCGCTCCCATCACTGGGCCCGGCTCATGCACCACTCCCATCCCTGGGCCCGGCTCATGCACCACTCCACCACTCCCATCCCTGGGCCTGGCTCGTGCACCGCTCCCATCACAGGGCCCGGCTCATGCACTGCTCCCATCACAGGGCCCGGCTCATGCACCGCTCCCATCACAGGGCCCGGCTCATGCACTGCTCCACCACTCCCATCCTTGGGCTCAGCTCATGCACCACTCCCATAACTAGGTACGGCTCATGCACCCCTCCCATCTCTGGGCCCGGCTCATGCACCGCTCCCATCCCTGGGCCCGGCTCATGCACCGCTCCCATCCCTAGGCCCTGCTTATGCACCGCTCCCATCCCTAGGCCCTGCTTATGCACCGCTCCAATCCCTGGGCCAGGCTCATGCACCACTCCCTCCCTGAGCCCGGCTCATGCACCGCTCCAATCCCTGGGCCAGGCTCATGCACCGCTCCCATCCCTGGGTCCGGCTCATGCACCGCTCCACCACTCCCATCCCTAAGCCCGGCTCATTCACCGCTCACATCCCTGGGCCCGGCTCATGCACCACTCCCATCCCTGGGCCTGGCTCATGCACCACTCCCATCCCTGGGCCCGCCTCATGCACCACTCCCATTCCTGGGCCCAGCTCATGCACCGCTCCACCACTACCACTATTCGGCCTGGCTCATGCACCGCTCCACCACTCCAATCCCGAGGCTCGGCTCATGCACCGCTCCCATCCCTGGGCCTGGCTCATGCACCACTCCACCACTCCCATCCCTGGGCCCGGCTCATGCACCTCCCATCCCTGGGTCTGGCTCATGCACCACTCGACCACTCCCATGCCTGGGCCCGGCTCATGCACCACTCCACCACTCCCATCCCTGGGTCGGGCTCATGCACTGCTCCCATCCCTGGGTCTGGCTCATGCACCTCTCCACCACTCCCATCCCTGGGCTCGGCTCATGCACCGCTCCCATCACAGGGCCCGGCTCATGCACTGCTCCACCACTCCCATCCCTGGGCCCGGCTCATGCGCCGCTTCCATCCCTGGGCTCGGCTCATGCACCGCTCCCATCACTGGGCCCGGCTCATGCACCACTCCCATCCCTGGGCCCGGCTCATGCACCACTCCACCACTCCCATCCCTGGGCCTGGCTCGTGCACCGCTCCCATCACAGGGCCCGGCTCATGCACTGCTCCCATCACAGGGCCCGGCTCATGCACTGCTCCCATCACAGGGCCCGGCTCATGCACCGCTCCCATCACAGGGCCCGGCTCATGCACTGCTCCACCACTCCCATCCTTGGGCTCAGCTCATGCACCACTCCCATAACTAGGTACGGCTCATGCACCCCTCCCATCTCTGGGCCCGGCTCATGCACCGCTCCCATCCCTAGGCCCTGCTTATGCACCGCTCCCATCCCTAGGCCCTGCTTATGCACCGCTCCAATCCCTGGGCCAGGCTCATGCACCACTCCCTCCCTGAGCCCGGCTCATGCACCGCTCCAATCCCTGGGCCAGGCTCATGCACCGCTCCCATCCCTGGGTCCGGCTCATGCACCGCTCCACCACTCCCATCCCTAAGCCCGGCTCATTCACCGCTCACATCCCTGGGCCCGGCTCATGCCCATCTCCACCGCTCCCATCCCTAGGCCCAGCTCATGTACCGCTCCCATCTCTGAGCCCGGCTCATGCACCGCTCCCATCCCTGAGCCCGGCTCATGCACCACTCCCATCCCTGGGCCAGGCTCATGCACCGCTCCACCGCTCCCTTCCCTAGGCCAGGCTCATGCACCGCTCCAATCCCTGGGCCCGGCTCATGCACCGCTTCCATCCCTGGGCCCAGCTCATGCACCGCTCCACCACTCCCACCCCTTGTCCCGGCTCATGCACCGCTCCACCACTCCTATTCCTGGGCCCAGCTCATGAACCGCTCCACCACTGCCACCACTTGGCCTGGCTCATGCACCGCTCCACCACTCCAATCCCGAGGCTCGGCTCATGCACCGCTCCCATCCCTGGGCCCGGCTCATCCACCGCTCGACCACTCCCATCCCTAGTTACGGCTCATGCACCGCTCCCATCCCTGGGCCTGGCTCATGCACCACTCCCCCACTCCCATCCCTGGGCCCGGCTCATGCACCGCTCCCATCTCTGGGCCCTGTTCATGCGTCGCTCCCATCCCTGGGCCCGGCTCATGCACCGCTCCCATCCCTCGGTCTGGCTCATGCACCACTACACCACTGCCATCCCTGGGCTTGGCTCATGCACTGCTCCCATCACTGGGCCCGACTCAAGCACAGCTCCACCACTCCCATCCCTGGGCTCGGCTCATGCACCACTCCCATCCCTGGGCTTGGCTCATACACCGCTGCACCGCTCCCATCCCTGAGCCCGGCTCATGCACCGCTCCCATCTCTGGGCCCGCCTCAAGCACAGCTCCACCACTCCCATCCCTGGGCTCGGCTCATGCACCACTCCCATCCCTGGGCTTGGCTCATACACCGCTGCACCGCTCCCATCCCTGAGCCCGGCTCATGCACCGCTCCCATCTCTGGGCCCGCCTCAAGCACAGCTCCACCACTCCCATCCCTGGGCTCGGCTCATGCACCACTCCCATCCCTGGGCTTGGCTCATACACCGCTGCACCGCTCCCATCCCTGAGCCCGGCTCATGCACCGCTCCCATCTCTGGGCCCGCCTCATGCACCGCTCCACCACTCCCATCCGAGACCCGGCTCATGCACCACTCCCATCCCTCGGCCCAGCTCATGCACCGCTCCCATCCCTGGGCCCGGCTCAGGCACCGCTCCCATCCCTGGGCCCGGCTCATGCACCGCTCCCATCCCTGGGCTCCGCTCATGCACCACTTCCATCCCTGGGCTCCGCTCATGCACCGCTCCCATCCCCGGGCCTGGTTCATGCACCGCTCCACCGCTCCTATCCCTGGGCTCCGCTCATGCACCACTCCCATCCCTGGGCCCGGCTCATGCACCGCTCCACCACTCCCATCCCTGGGCCTGGCTCATGCACCGCTCCACCGCTCCCATCCCTGGGCCTGGCTCGTGCACCGCTCCCATCCCTGGGCCCGGCTCATGCACTGCTCCCATCCCTGGACCCGGCTCATGCACCGCTCTGATCCCTGGGCCCGGCTCATGCACCGCTCCCATCCCTGGGCCCAGCTCATGCACTGCTCCCATCCCTGGGCCCCGCTCATGCACCACTCCCATCCCTGGGCCTGGCTCATGCACCGCTCCACCGCTCCCATCCCTGGCTCATGCACGTCTCCCATCCCTGGGCACGGCTCATGCAACGCTCCCATCCCTGGGCCTGGCTCATGCACGTCTCCCATCCTTGGGCCCGGCTCATGCACCGCTCCCATCCCTGGGCCCGGCTCATGCACCGCTCCACCACTCCCATACTGAGGCCCAGCTCAGGCACCGCTCCCATCCCTGGGCACGGCTCATGCACCACTCCCATCCCTGGGCCCGGCTCATGCACCGCTCCACCACTCCCATCCCTGGGCCCGGCTCATGCACGTCTCCCATCCCTGGGCCCGGCTCATGCAACGCTCCCATCCCTGGGCCCGGCTCATGCACGTCTCCCATCCCTAGGCCGGGCTCATGCACCGCTCCCATCCTGAGGCCCAGCTCACACATCGCTCCCATCCCTGGGCCCGGCTCATTGACTGCTCCACCACTCCCATCCGAGACCCGGCTCATGCACCACTCCCATCCCTGGGCCCGGCTCATGGGCCCCGCTCATGCACCACTCCCATCCCTGGGCCCGGCTCATGCACCGCTCCACCGCTCCCATCCCTGGGCCTGGCTCATGCACGTCTCCCATCCCTGGGCCCGGCTCATGCAACGCTCCCATCCCTGGGCCTGGCTCATGCACGTCTCCCATCCTTGGGCCCGGCTCATGCACCGCTCCACCGCTCCCCCGCTCCCATCCTGAGGCCCAGCTCAGGCACCGCTCCCATCCCTGGGCCCGGCTCATGCACCACTCCCATCCCTGGGCCCGGCTCATGCACCGCTCCACCACTCCCATCCCTGGGCCCGGCTCATGCACGTCTCCCATCCCTGGGCCCGGCTCATGCAACGCTCCCATCCCTGGGCCCGGCTCATGCACGTCTCCCATCCCTAGGCCGGGCTCATGCACCGCTCCCATCCTGAGGCCCAGCTCACGCACCGCTCCCATCCCTGGGCCCGGCTCATTGACTGCTCCACCACTCCCATCCGAGACCCGGCTCATGCACCACTCCCATCCCTGGGCCTGACTCATGGGCCCCGCTCATGCACCACTCCCATCCCTGGACCCGGCTCATGCACCGCTCCACCGCTCCCATCCCTGGGCCTGGCTCATGCACGTCTCCCATCCCTGGGCCCGGCTCATGCAACGCTCCCTTCCCTGGGCCTGGCTCATGCACGTCTCCCATCCTTGGGCCCGGCTCATGCACCGCTCCACCGCTCCCATCCTGAGGCCCAGCTCAGGCACCGCTCCCATCCCTGGGCCCGGCTCATGCACCACTCCCATCCCTGAGCCCGGCTCATGCACCGCTCCACCACTCCCATCCCTGGGCCCGGCTCATGCACGTCTCCCATCCCTGGGCCCGGCTCATGCAACGCTCCCATCCCTGGGCCCGGCTTATGCACGTCTCCCATCCCTGGGCCCGGCTCATGCATGCTCCCATCCTGAGGCCCAGCTCACGCACCGCTCCCATCCCTGGGCCCGGCTCATTGACTGCTCCACCACTCCCATCCGAGACCCGACTCATGCACCACTCCCATCCCTGGGCCCGGCTCATGGGCCCCGCTCATGCACCACTCCCATCCCTGGGCCCGGCTCATGCACCGCTCCACCGCTCCCATCCCTGGGCCTGGCTCATGCACGTCTCCGATCCCTGGGCCCGGCTCATGCAACGCTCCCATCCCTGGGCCTGGCTCATGCACGTCTCCCATCCTTGGGCCCGGCTCATGCACCGCTCCACCGCTCCCATCCTGAGGCCCAGCTCAGGCACTGCTCCCATCCCTGGACCCGGCTCATGCACCACTCCCATCCCTGGGCCCGGCTCATGCACCGCTCCACCACTCCCATCCCTGGGCCCGGCTCATGCATGCTCCCATCCCTGGGCCCGGCTCATGCAACGCTCCCATCCCTGGGCCCGGCTCATGCACGTCTCCCATCCCTGGGCCCGGCTCATGCACGCTCCCATCCTGAGGCCCAGCTCACGCACCGCTCCCATCCCTGGGCCCAGCTCATTGACTGCTCCACCGCTCCCATCCGAGACCCGGCTCATGCACCACTCCCATCCCTGGGCCCGGCTCATGGGCCCCGCTCATGCACCACTCCCATCTCTGGGCCCGTCTCATGCACCGCTCCACCACTCCCATCCAGAGGCCCGGCTCAGGCACCGCTCGCATCCCTGGGCCCGGCTCATGCACCACTCCACCACTCCCATCCTGAGGCCTGGCTCATGCCCCTTCTATTGCCCCTCCCTCCTCCGCCATCGTCCAGTTTGGTACAGTGTGTGCTGCAGCACTGTGACCCCCCCTGCCCGCCAGGCTTGCTTGCACCCGATGCTCGGACACTCAGGACATCTGTGCAGGCCCAGTGAATGGAGCTGATGAGGAGTGAGAGGTCCTGGCATCCTCAGAGGGGCCCTGGGTACCACTGCCATCCCTGCTGCCATGTTGAACTCTGCCCCATGTTGCCCCCAGTGGGCGAGGACACCAGGCTTGCCCTCTCCTCCTCTCCAGCACGTGTCTCAGAGTCATAGGGGCCCAGCGCGCGTCTTAGAGTCATAGGGGCCCAGCATGCGTCTCAGAGTCATAGGGGCCCAGCACGTGTCTCAGAGTCATAGGGGCGCAGCACGCGTCTCAGAGTCATAGGGGCGCAGCACGCGTCTCAGAGTCATAGGGGTCCAGCACGCGTCTCAGAGTCATAGGGGCCCAGCACGCGTCTCAGAGTCATAGGGGCTAAGGATTTGAGTCTGGGATACTTTGCTTATCTGATTATTTTTCTATTTTCCAGCCTTTCCATCCGAGATGAAGAATTAACCGGAATCAGAAAAACAGAACTATTTATCAGGAGTTAGAGAAGCCGCTCGCCAAGACTTATTGGAGAACATAATATTTATTTGTTTGTGATTATTTTTGGAGTAAATTAATGGAGATGCTGCTGCATTTGAAATAAACAAGACTAGTCATTTTGTTTGCCAGTCTCCACCCAGTTCCTTTTTTCTTTGTCTGCTCTTGTGGGGTTGTGACCAGACATCCCACCAATCAAGGATGTCCCTGCATCACTCGAAGGCGTACTGAGCCGCTGTGCTGGGGGTAAGGGCTGATATCCCACCAATGAAGGGCGTCCCTGCACCGCCGGAAGGCATACTGAGCCGCTATGCTGGGGGTGAGGTCAGCCATCCCACCAATCTAGGAGTCTATGCACTGCTGGAAGGCGTACCGAGCCGCTGGGTTGTGGGCGAGGCCTGCCATCCCACCAATCAAGGGCGTCCCTACATCCCTGGAAGACGTACTGAGCCGCTGTGCTGGGGTGAGGCCTGCCACTGCACCAATCAAGGGCGTCCCTACACCGCTGGAAGTCGTACTGAACCGCTGGGCTGGGGGCGAGGCCTGCCATCCCACCAATCAAGGAGTCTCTGCACCACTGGAAGACGTACTGAGCCGCTGTGCTGGTTTGAGGCCTGCCATCTCACCAATCAAGGGCATCCCTACACCCCTGGAAGACGTACTGTGCCGCTGTGCTGGAGTGAAGCCTGCCACCGCACCAATCAAGGGCGTCCCTACTCCGCTGGAAGGCGTACTGAGCCGCTGTGCTAGGGTGAGGCCTGCCATCCCACCAATCAAGGGCGTCCCTACACCACTGGAAGGCGTACTGAGCCGCTGTTCTGGCGTGAGGCCTGCCACAGCACCAATCAAGGGCGTCCTTACATCACTGGAAGGCGTACTGAGCCACTGTACTGGGGGTGAGGCTTGCCATACCACCAATCAAGGGTGCCCCTGCACCGCTGGAAGGCGTACTGAGCCGCTGTGCTGGGGTGAGGCCTGCCGTCCTACCAATCAAGGGCGTCCCTACACCGCTGGAAGGCATACTGAGCCGCTGTGTTGGGGTGAGTCCTACCATCCCACCTGTTGGACTTGGCCCTTTTGGCAGGTTCACCCCTCAACTTTTTGCTTATATATGTGACCTGGTGTTGGTTGTTTTTTGGCTTCTGAGCACTTTACCACTATGGCCCAGAGTGCATGTGGTGAAATTGGCCTGCCTCCCATAGGAATGCATGGGGGATATGTGTGTCCATGGTAGTTCCTGATGTGCGGGGAGTGCAGGGGCGAGTTTGGTATGTGCAGACTTGTGTGATTGAATTCTGTGCGATGATGTGTGCGGATTTATTGTGTCTAGTTTGGAAGTGCCACTTCTAGAAGTTGGCATGTCTGTACAGTGAATGTGATTTGACTGTCTGGCTTGTGATTGGCTGGAGCTGGCTGGTGTGCCTGGCTCCAGGAGTCAGGATGTGTCCTCAACGGTGGTGAATGGAGAGATCTGCATGTTGATGGGAGGGAGTAGTGCGCCTGGGACCTGAATAGGGCTGGACGTTCCCTACACAATGCTGGCTCCGCCCCCTGTGGTGCGACTGATGACCCTAGCCTGTTCTGTGAATAGGGAGAGGGGCTGAGCACAGCAAAGTGCTCCAGAACCAGCTGCGACTGGTTCTCCCCTTGCCCTGCAGCTTGAGACAAAGGATTCATGTGTATAAAAAGGGGCTGTGACCCCATGTAAAATGTTCTCTTCTGATCCTAACTTAAGGGGGGCCCGCTGCTGCTGCTGCTGGGCGCCAGGAGGACCTCCGCTGGGGACTGCCTCCATGCCTGGAGGGCCCTGTGAGCTGGCCCCTGGGCCCAGCCTTTGCCCCTCCTCTACCTTGTAAAAATACTTTCCCTGGACTTTCGGATTTTCTGCCTGCCAGCGCCTGGGAAGCGCTGGCCTCCCCCTTCTAAAAATAGCACATTGCGCCGCTGGAGCAGCGATACCTTCCTTGAGGGATTCCCCGGCGTGGGGATCCCCCTTTGCTTATTTCCGGCGCGGGTGCCCACCCCGCATCTCTGGCGTGTCGTGTTTTGATTGGTGGTGCGCAGGTGCCCACCCTACATCTTCGTGGTGTGTTACATTTTGAATTGCGGGTGCCCATCCCGCTTATTTGGTGCTATTGAGGGTGCCTACCGCTCGTTTTGCCGTGTAAAGCTCACCGCCACGACCCGGAGAAATCCCGGAAGTCAGGTAACCCTTGCCGTGAGCTGGGCGGGGCCTGACCCGGAAGGGTTTAGACAGGAAGCTTTGGGAGCCTACCCCGTGCTCCTGCGTGTGGCCCGGGAAGTGCCGCATCAAAGGACCCAGGCAGGAGCTCACTCCGCAGTGGGACGTGCTGCAGAGTCCGCGAGGACAGGGTGAAGGCCGGGCTGTGTAGCGTGGGACTCCCATGCTTGGAGAGAGGCCCGCATCAGTCAGTGACGGAGGCACATGGTTGGTGCCAGCCCACCCCCGACCCGACGTGAGGAGACCAAGAGCCGTCCCAGGAAGCAGCGCCGGAAGATGAGCCACCGCCACAGGTCCCGGTGAGTGGGGCTGTGTTGTGCCACATGGGGGGGCGAGTTCGGAGCACATTGTCGGTGCTCGCAGCTGCCCCACTTGCCAGAGGGTGGCTGCTGCAGCTTAGGGCATTTCTTGGCCATACCGAGCCCCGTGGCTCCTACATTGCGGGCAACACTTTATTTAGAGCCTGAGAGGCTCCACCAGTGCGGGGGCAGTTACTGTTGGCGTAGAGCGGCCCCGGTTGGCAGCGGGTCGCTCCCCCCATGTGGCAGCATTTCTTGATGGTTCAGAGTCCCTTGGCTCCAACGTGATTTGGGGCACATTTGTTTCGGAGCCCACGTGGCTCCCACATTGTTTTGGGGGCACTGTTGTTTATTTAGAGCCCCAGAGGAGAGCCAGGGTGCACGCTGGTGCCCAGGCTCAGTTCCCCAGCTGCCCAGCACTTAGTGGGCAGCAGCATCGTTTAGGCTCCAAACCCCTTGCGCATTCTTCTTTGGCTGCCTGCGCAGCCCAGCACTGACATTTTGGACAAAAAGCGTTTGAGCCCCTGAGCGGCCAAGTTGGTCTGGGGGTCAGTACCTGATGTAATTCTACGCAAGGTGATGGTCTTTGTGTTCATGTTGGTAATGGAAAAGAGAGAGTTTCCACAGCAGATCACACGGCAAGCACCTCAAATTTCCAAAGTTCCACAAAATGTTCACTCTTATTGTGCTGTCCAACCTCCACGACCTGCTGTGGTTCGGTCCCACTGGAATCCCAGATAGAAAATTTGAAAAGTGTGGAGGCAGCACCAGTCGTAAAGTAAATTGCAAGAGGCCAGAGTTGTGCAAAAATAGATTTTTCTTTTTTTTTCAGTTTTTTTCAAAGTGCACAGGACAGCCAACGCGTTTCGCTCCCCAACCACGGGAGCTTCGTCAGGGCAAATTCAATAGTTGTTTTCCCTCTATCAATATGGTAAAGTGACGAAAGTGCTGCACCACTGTAATGGTACAAGTACAGATTAAATAGTTGATTTCCCTCTATAAATATGGTAAAGTGACGAAAGTGCTGCACCACTGTAATAGTACAAGTACTAGTAAAAAAATTCAGAATCGCAAAAGATGTATCCAGAAATGAGGGGGGCCGTGGAGTGTGTCGGGCAACTGACAGAACGTCAGGATATCCTCATTAGGTTAGTTTCAAGATATCGTGACTCGAAGAAATTTATAAAACGGAAGCAGTTCTTGATAAGCTGCCTTCGCACATGTACTTAATTCAGTCCTACGGGCGCAATGACCCCCGGCGGATTTCAGCAAAAATCTGCTTCCGTTTTATACATTTCTTCGAGTGGTGCAGCACTCTCGTCACTTTACCATATTGATAGACTGACTGCTCGTGCCAAGCTACCAAGGGGATGAGCAGGGGTTATCTTGGCGTGTGACTCCCTTGCCCTGACTACAGTGGTGGTTTCGGCCTGGCTTTGGCACAAGTCTCAGCCAACCAGAAATCCCATTTCTAACACCACCAATCAAGGAGTATCTACACCTCTGGAAGGCGTACTGAGCCGATGTGCTAGGGTGAGGCCTGCCATCCCACCTATCAAGGAGTCCCTGCACCGCTAGAAGGCGTACTGGGCCACTGTGATGGGGGTGAGGCCTGCCATCCCAGTCAATCAAGGGCATCCCTACACCTCCTGGAAGGCGTACTGAGCCGCTGTGCTGGGGTGAGGCTTGCCATACCACCAATCAAGGGCGACACTGCACCACTAGAAGGTGTACTGAGCCGCTGTACTGGGGGTGAGGTCCGCCATCCCACCTATCAAGGAGTCTGCACTGATAGAAGGCGTACTGAGCCGGTGAGCTGGGGTGAGGCCTGCCATACCACCTATCAAGGGCATCCCTGCACCACTGGAAGGCATATAGAACAACTAGTCTTCCTGCTGCTCATGGCCAAGTGATGGTGCACAAGGTGTCATGGTGGAGCGCGCTGTTGGTGGCTGTCTTGTCTCCTCTGCGATTGTTCGCAGGGCACAGTAAAATGTCAGAAACATTATAATCCATTATAATCCAACAAGCGTCTCTTCTTAAATCAGCAATTGGAGGACTGTAGAACCGCAAAGATAGACCTCACCTTTAATAAATGCTGTTTAGAATTTCAGGATGTCGTCCCAGATTGACAGCCATTTTAAATTTATTTTATTAGCTCATTTCTTAAAGTAAGCTAATCTGATTTCTTTCTTAGTAGAATTGAGCAATTCATTCTCCTGTTTGTGGTCAAAAATAGAAAAGTTAAGGCCACCGGGCCTCACCTGACCCTAAGATGGCGGCCATGTGGAGCGCCAGATGGCAATAAGCACCTCCAGGTGAAATTGGATTACAGAAGATCCTTGGGTGAGATGGGTCTATAGGAATTTAGCATGCGCGCCACTGCAAGATAATAGCATGCCAGTCCCGAAGAGGGAAATAATGAAAAGTAGTTCTGCGCTGCCTGACCCCAAGATGGCTCACTATAGATGAACTACCGATCTTGCTAAGCATGTACGGGCCTCTGCAGCATATTCCAGTCACAAGGGGGATCCCATGCCGTCAATATCTTAGCTGGAGCAGGAAAAGAGAAACTAATTCCCCCGTCTCGAGCCGAAGCATAATGTCTGATTACGACTGGACACTAGCCCATTAGGCTTCCTCCAAAACAGTATCGGGTTGTTCTAGGGTTACACTAACCTTCTTAGACAATGGGCCGTTCTTACTTCAGCGAGGCAAGAAGCAGCGGAGGTATTGCTACAATGTAATCCAGCAGGCACTAACTCTCGTCTGTGACAAGCACCGGATCCTCCTAGAGGAAGGCCAGATATATCAGCCCCTCCTCCAGGTACATGCGGGTAGGTGTAATCCCCTACCTACTACTCCTGGGTGGGATCATGATAAACAAGAGTGCCTACTATCAGATCCTTCTTCCCGACGTCAGCCTAGGGGGGACAAAGACTTTCCCTATGCAGCTAAAGGAACAACAAAACAATAGAGTACCCAATTTCTTTATTAACACCTTGGGTGCTACAGGCAATTCCCGCTGTGTGCTGGAAAGCTTGAAAAGCCTTTATTCATGACAAGGTCAACTCGTCATAAGCACAGCGCAGGTAAAACCCATGACGAGTTGACCTTGTCATGAGCACTGAAGGGGTTAAGCCTACGGAAGCTAATCATCAAAAGGAGAAGACATTATGGCGCTTAGAAAAGAATATTTCTTGACCTCCGTCTGTGATTTCAAAATGGAGTTATGTGAGGAGCTGAAAACGGATTTGTCCACTTCACTGGAGACCCTCAAGACGGACCTCAATGAAAATCTGATAGCACTTAGGGAAGACGTGGACTCAGTAGGGAGCAGGCTGGTCAAACGGAAGAGTAAAGTGTTGAGTTAGGGCAGTGTTATGACCAGATTCTCAAACCAGATAGGACCAGCTCACCAGAGCACCACCAACCTGGCCAAAACGTAACCACCTCCCTCCTCAGGGCCCATCTATCCAGGCACCTGGGTACCTACCTGAGGATGGGGAACTCGCAATATACAAGCTCATATCATCAGAAACACCACTAAATCTATAGGGATTACTAGGAATGCTCACTGATTACTAAGGACGTCCATGCCCTACACCACACTCATACCTCATAGTCTCGCGACCACATGGGTCCAAACTGATCTACCCTGGGGCAGTTCTGATTATTTACCATTACACACTGATCACCATCAGTGCTCACTCGACACGCAATCCTGCATGCCTACACACTGGTCTGCAGCCCTAGTGCTCTCTCCCTCACAGCCTGGTCCACAATCCGGCGGACCTCCACACCAGGTTCACCCCTGGTGCTCTCTTACTCACAGCCCGGTCCACAATCCGGCGGACCTACACATGAGGCTTCCACCTGATGCTCTCTTTAACGCCGCTTACCAACGCCGATCACTTTCCTATGAATACCTTCAGCTCTCTCTCTCTATGTTGGGAAGTTTCTCTCACTATTCACTAAAGGATCGCTACTACAATAATATTATGGAATGGCCGAATTACTTAGTGTCTATCTATTTTCTTAGCCCAAGGGCTCCTCTCTCTCCCTAATTATTCAGTGGCTACTTACCTGATCAGGGGCAGCATCTGTTCTGGCTGTAACACCTGACTAGAAGGAAAGGTTACCTGTGCTTTAAGAACAAGAGACACACACTGTATGCAAGAGTTATTCCTTGATTTAAACGCTCTCTATCATAAGAACAACACATGCACACTGGTTCACTAAGAACTGGGGTATCTTTATTACAATAACAATAGAATGGGAATAGACACATACCCAGATCTGCGGGGTCTCTGTAACTAACAGGAACTGTAATACACCGCTGAAAGAAAAGGGATTAGACATATAACAGGGACAATGTTATCTGCGGGGTCTTTGTGACTAACAGGAACTGTAACACACCGCTGAAAGAAAAGGGATTAGACATACAGTATAAGGACAAGGTTAATGTTTGAAAAGTAAAGAACCATATCACCTGAGGGGTATGAGGTCTTGCTCTAGCTGTCATCTGGGCTTCTCTCTCGTCTGTGCCTTAGCTCGTCTTAGATCCTCTCCTGCACTCTTGGACACACATCTGCGCTGATCACTCTGCACTGGATTCCTCTCCCCCACGAACTCTCTCCACCTTCCAACTTCAGTCTAATGGTTTCTGCCGCTCTGATAATCGTTTGCTCCACTAGCTTCTTCACTCTATCTGATTGTCTCCATGCCAATGTCCAATTCACTCCAGCTGCTCCCACAGATTAATCCACGATATAACTTCAGTCTCTTCTAAAAGGCATTACTTCAGACTCCAGCTATTCACAACTACTCCTGATAAGTAAATGCTTCTGACTGCTTCCTTCCGTTCCAGCTCACTGACTGTCTGTCTTCTCTCTGTTCCAAGCATCTTCTGTCTCTTCTCCTCCTACAACTGCACTCCTCTCCTCTGCTCCAATTCAACTCAAACTCTTTCTGATTCTCCACTCCTTCTGCAACTCCACTCCTCTCCTCTGCTTCAATCCAACTCAACTGCTTCCAGCTCAAACTCTTTCCAGCTCGAACTCTTTCCGCTCCTCCAACTCAACCAACTCCAGCTCAACTCACTAACTCCGTCTCTGTACTTCACTAATATAGAATGCTCTTCCCTCATGGAAATTTCCAACAGAGGGCTGCCTCCCACCGAATTTCTGTGCCAGCTCCAGGGCCCCTCGCGCAACCGCAGTGACCATCTGCATGTTACGTCTGAACCCAAGAGACAAACACATTCTTCCGATAAGAACCAGTCTCGGCTGGTTTTCCCCTAGCAGACAACAGGCTTAACTATAAACATTACCTTTACCCTTCAAGCATCTCAGCTCTGCAGGGACAAAAAGCAAAATGGAGTCTCTCTAGTTCTGGGCCTTGTAGGCCTGAGAAGGATGAAATAACCCTTCGCTCTGCCAGAGTACCTACACAAACCATACCAATATGTAATATAAAGTCAGGACTACAAAGGACACATAATTATGTCAAAGCCAATCGGCAATAGATGGATTAGAGTCAAGAATAAGGGATCTATCATCATATAAAGCAGCTATCCTCTTCTAGGTCTGGAAAAAAGGGCTTAAAAGGGCCAACACAAGGTAAGAATACAGACTATAGATGTGAGCAAGCTTAAAGTTTTCATCACTCCGAAATAGAGCCAAAAACCATGTCAGAACAGGCAGGAAGTACACCACGCAAACACTCAAGACCCAATTACAAGCAGCTATTATCAAGTCTGAAGATATGGAAAACAGGTCACGAAGAAATAACATCCGAATCCAGAATCTGAAGGAAGTCGTGGAGGGGCCGAACCTACAAGCTTTCATAGTGAGCCTGTTCAGTGAACCCCTGGGCCTAAGCGCAGCTACAGTTAAAATAGACCGGGTGCACAGAGTGGGGAAACCACCAACAGGAAACGACCAGAGACCACAGGACATATTGGCCGAGCTACACTCCTTTAAAATGAAAGAGTCCATCCTACAGGCAGCAAGGAGAGGCGACAAAGTGGCTTTTCAGGAAGCTTTGTGCACTCTATTCCAAGATATCGCACCAGCAAATCTGGCACAACGGCAACAGTTCCGACCAGTCACTGACTAATTGCGTCAGGAAAACATCAGTTACAGATAGACATTCCCCTTCGGACTGGCCTTTGAATATCACAACAGAGCCCATCACCTTACGGACTTAGAAGAAGACAGGACACTCCTAGGTTTGCCGATACCGGAGAGCGGACTGGCAGCCCGGAAGGTTCGAGAACAAGGTTTGGGGGAAAGGATGATAACTTACCCACTATCCACCTAAACAGCAGAAGAAACATTGAAAAACTGACTGAATTGGAACAGCTATTCATCGCTAGTCAAGACCCTACAAACGCCAGGACATGAGATGTGGTGTTCATGGTGTCATGAAAGCTGTTAACCTACAGTGCTAAACCAACCAGAGATAACAAAGACAAACGACTACCACAACGATGCACCGTAGTCTGCACCAACTATACGACCAGGCGGACCGGGACGCTCAGAACTTTGAACCTAAGGAAGCAGATTATGGACCCTCGCTGCAACAGCCGCAACATAGCCAGGGCATCCGAGATGGGCGATTCGCCCCATACGATCGTAACGATCGCTCATCTTAAGTCAATGGAGGGACCAGTTCCTGAATGTTTGAACGGGGGGGTTTGGGGTGGATTCTTTCTTTTTCTTTTAGGTACTCAATGGCCAGAAAGACAAAGAAACCAACGGACATATGAAAGGACGGTAGGGGATATGTTAGGAGGGGAGACAAAGTAATGGGACGGCCGATTAGGGGAAAGAGGGGGAAGATGATAACAAAAGGCCATTGGCATAAAATGGGTGGGGCTCATCCCTGATCGGTGTGATGGTAGTCACGGTCTTGACATGGAAGAGAGGGCTGAACATTCCGGCTAAACGTCACAGGATATGGAAATACCTGCTAGACTAGCGTTGTGATATAGTCGCTCTGCAAGAAAGGCACCTCAAAAGTTCGTGGGACCACAGCTTGCGACATAAGACCTACCCTTTTATATACCAATAATCCAGTCTCACCAAACACAACGCGGTTGCGCTACTGTTCCATACAACTTTGACATTCCAACCTGAAGGCTATAAAACAGACAAAGGGGGGAGAGTGGTCATGGTAAAGGGGAGCATAAGGGGGAAATTGTGCACAGTAGCAGCGATTTAAGCACCAAACTCCAATCATCTGACCTTCAGAACAAGGGCACTGATGCTCTTGGGAGGCTTTCCGGAAGGGGAGATACTCCTCATGGGGGATTTCAATCTCCTGTGGCACTCGGTATTAGATAGCGCACTCCCCCAAAGATCTCAAACAGGGAGAGTTTCAAAGGCAGTGAAGCACGCAATACAGGGCCTTGGCTTGATCAATATTTGGAGAGAGACCCACCGACAGACGGGGATTACACATTTTTCTCACACATACATCGCTCATATTCGAAGTTAGACTATATTTGTATGAGCCATACACTAGTGAGCGAGGTACCACAGACTGTAGGAGAGTAGGATCTGCTTCTTATGGTTACCCCCACGTTTTGCTGGTGTTTCACTGTTTTTCGACTTTAGTCTGGCTGGGGCCCTGCTCTTCAGGACCCCACACTAGCTGCTTCCTCTCTAAAATGATTGCATGTACTTTAGGTACACCACAGATTGGATTCTGGGGTACCCTTGTGAGTCCATAGTATATGGTATCCTATATACCCAGGCCATAGGTACTCCAGAGCAGTGGCGTAGCTAGGGGGGGTGATGGGGGCGGACTGCCCCAGGCGGCACTATTTCGGGGGCGGTTGTACGACCCTAGTAGTTCTTTTCTATTTTATTATTTCGATTTAGTCATTAAAGTTTCTTTTAATTGCTGTCCCTGGCTTCATTCAGCCATCCCGGAATTACCATTATTTAGAAAGACGGGTCCGAGTCTGTTCTCACTTTGGAGCATTTTTTTGACCTGATCGATATCTGCCTGTAGTCTGTTGTTTATGGCCAACACATAGGTTACTCTTTTATGTAGCACCTTTATTTCCACGTTATGCATTGTTGGCGCCAGTCTCAACGGATGTCGAGGTTACGCAGCCTTTGAATTAATCTCCCAGGCCGGTAAGCATCATTTTCTGTGTTTTCACAGGTAGAAGTCGGGCCGTTTTAACTTTGACCTCCCCAGCCCACTTTCTGAGACCCTGTACCCTCTTTCCAGTGGCATTGATGGCATAAAAGCAGCAGCATTGGCGCAACCTCCTCTTCCGTGATGGTCTGCCCTGTAACCTGCCTGTGGCCTGACCGCTGCCAGTGAACACCAAGGACGGCACCCACGATCTCCGGTACTCCAGCTCTAGTTACGACTCACCTGCTCGTTGTACCCGAGTCCTAGGCCCCCCAAAGATCTTCATCCTACCAGTGAAGATGACCTCTGACCTTCCACAGGACCAGGGTTAACCAATACCCCTTGGCAGAGACCTACCACCAGCGAAGACACACCAGCCTCCTGCAACTGCGACCGCCGGGTTGGCAATGCGTCCCATCCATTGGCTTCCATTGACCTGTTACCAGCAACCGCAGCGGTGTTGGTGTGGGGGGTCGACTAAACTCCATTGCAGCTTTGCTCACCACTGCTTCCCTTTCCGCCCATGATGGTAACTATTTGGCGGTATTGATCACCAAGTGCCTAGATACTGAAAGTACTGCATACTTTGAACTGCTCTGCATTCATTTCAATAACCACAAATATACGAAGTACTTATCGAGTGTTGAAATTGTATTTCCGATTTGAAGTCCTGCTTCTCAAAACATACATTGTTTTTTATACAAAATTGATCTTGGATTTATTTTTGAGTGTGTCTCTCATTTTTTGCCTCTATGAGTAAAGCAAGTGCTTCACACGGACCCTCTGATAAGCCTCACTGCTCACCCACTCTACCACAAAAAGAGACTGTTATCTCCTTGTTGCCTCTGTCTTCCTCTGGGGATATTTCACACTCTCTAGATAGTGTACTTCAGTTTGGTAGACTGTACAGAGAGGCAGTGTCTTCCATGTAGAGTTTGAAATGATAATACACAAAAAGAACACAGGGGGTCTAAAGCAACACAGTGTGTGGCTCGCTATCCTGAACTCAAATACAAACTTATGAGTCGGTGCCCTAATCCCCCTAGACAGCCTGAGAAGCAGAGTGCAGCATCACAACGGGTCTGTGTGCATGAACGCACGTACACACGGTGCCAAGCTACTCAATCCCAGTAGCTCGTAAGTGGATAACCATCAAAATGAACTTCGTGATCAGTCCTATCATCTGGTTCACCAATATCACATGGTCGGTCCCTTGATCATCGAGACCATTTACCCACGGAGTTGATAGTGGAGCAACATTGAGTCCATAGGCACTTATGGACGGCCATACAACGGCTGATCACTGATGGTTGCAAAATTAGTGAACACGCAGTGCAAACGGAAAAGTGGTGAATGTAAAATAGAGTGGGATGTCCTACAAAAAACTTTATTAGGCAAAGGACAAGCCCCCTAATTAAAAACAGAACCGTGCAGGAGACAGTGGAAACAAATATCTATCGTTAAACAAGGCCAACATGTTTCTGCCTAACGGGGCTTTCATCAGGGCCTCTGCTCTTAATATATTGCTACTGCTTTAAACGTGGTATAAATCCTATATCAAACACAAATATCAAAGGTTGGAACAAATACAACCTGTCGAAAGCTCATCCTCTTGATCAGTAGATGCAAAAGCACATCTAAAAAGAGACGCAAAAAACAAATCAACATTTACGTAATAGATATACTGTATGTAAATGCAAATATGCACCATTCCCACTCCAAAAATTGAAAAGAATCATGATAAAATAAAAATATTTCTCTCACCCAGCTTGACCGGAGACTGGACCTCACCTCACCTGGACCGAGCTCAGGTTTCACGAGGCCCCCCTCTAATGGTCAACAGACAAGAACGAGGAGCAAACATCGATAATCAAACTCTTGAATTTATCAAAGTACCTCATGGTTTCAAAAACGTATCTCTTGACCACATACGAGTCCGTCCGAATTGGCAACTCTCTCTCATCTCCACATAACCCAATTATGCATGTAAGTTGCATAAACCTCGTGCTTAGAAGTAAATGAAAATTGCAGATAGTGATCTCTGTATTCCAAACACTCTGTTGTAACTGGTTGTAACCTACTTGCATATTAGGCAAATCAACTTACTTGTCTCAATGCTCACTGATAGGTAATCAATTGTGCTAAGTTGATATAAACCAATCATTATTTTTATCATTGTTTTTATTTTTAAACACGCAATCATGCATGCTTGCAGATTAAACAGACCACAGGAATAGTCTTTGTGGCTAACTGATACTGCATCATGAGAATTACAATGGTATCTTGAACTATGCTCATACTGGTAAGCTGTTTGCAGAATCCACCCCATCTCTTGGAAAAGCCCTTATCCCAACAGAATGGCAGTAAGAAACACTGTCAGCAATATAGTGTGCCAAGATATGGACTTTACATTGGGGATAACGTGAGCAAAGTGGGCAGTCGGGAGAGCTCGTCTTACCTGTCCGTCGGTGCCTCAAAGCTCACGACTGGGTCTTCGGGGAGGCACCGGACGGCAGTTTCAGGCATATTTAGAGTTAAACAACAAAGGGCACTATTTTGTGTTAATGCGCACCACTCGCGCTCAAACTCCCTCGTTGCCAGGACAAAGGAGCAAAGGTGTCGCCCTCAATGTATGTCATTAGACAGTCAATCGATATCGCAGTTTAAATCTGAAACTAGAACTGGCCTAAGCATGCTTACTGTGGTGTCCCAGGCTTCCCCCAATAACCACTCAAACTGCAGGGTGGTGGTGGCAAGCTGTATTTATTAATTAGGTACGCTATGGGAAGAGCGCCAGGCGTCTTGCTGCACTCGCGCTCCGACTTGCTCTACCGAAGCTCAAACCGCCGTTCGTGCGCTCTAGCCGTGTGCGTGTTGCGTCACATGCACGCTGGCGCGGCTAGAGCGTTGGCACTACATATCTCCTCCTTTTACACAACGGATTTGTTACAGATCAATGTCCAAAGTTCTCTCACTCAAAGTCTCTAAGATGTGCAGGCCTGACTATCACTCTACCAGCACGCGTGCGCCTTACTGGAGTGGGGGCTTCGTGGACACCCTCGGTCAACGGGTTCCCCTCCTTTTCTCGCCCCTGACCATGTTCATTTCTCCTGGGCGTCGCTTCTTTGTTTGTAGGTGTCTCCCTCACACTCGGTCTAACTAGAACGTCACTTTCTATGCACGCATCTTCTTCTCCATGGCTTTCGCCGTCTGATGCTCTTTCTTATGCTTCTCTTTCCTGTCTCTGAATAGGAGTGCTATTTCCTTCCTCATCCGGCCACTGCACGATTTTATTAATCTTCGCTATGCGATCCTGGGACCACACTTTTCCATCGCTGAGAAGTGCTGCTCTGCCGTACACTTCTTCCACTTGTAGGGGTGGGCTGTACTTGCTCTCTCCCTTCTTCCTCAGTACTGCCTGCTTGACTCTCACCCACTCCCCTTTCTCCAGAACCGAATCCTTTACCTTTCTTCTCTTGTTGTAATGTTCCGTGTACACCTTCTGGGCCTTCTCCAAATTGTGCTGGACCTCGGCCGGCGACCACTTACTGGTGATGGTCTTTTCTCTCCATACCACATTGTCTTTCGTGAACGGATGCCTGCCCCTTAGGATCTGGAAGGGACTATACCCTGTCGAGGTGGGGGTGATCCTGTACGCCCACATCATCCTTTGAATTTCTGCTTCCCAGTCCTTGCCTTGCATGATGGCCGCTGGAATGGAGCCCATAAGGACTCGGTTAAATCTCTCCACCTGTCCATTGCTTGCTGGATGGTACACCGAGGTGTGTTTGGATTTGATCCCGTTCCTCTCCGTGTATCGGTGCCACTTATCTGATGTAAATTGCAGGCCATTGTCTGTCAATATCGTCCTCGGGATGCCTCCCTTAGGAACACTGAGGTGAGAAATGTGATTACCACTTCCGAGTCCATCTCCTCCTGTACATGCACTTCCGGCCATTTGGAGTACTTGTCTACTAAAACACACAAGTATTTAGCTGTCCCTTGGCCGTCTAATATCGGTCCTAGGATGTCAACTGCAATTTCCTCCCAGGGATTACGGGGTTGTTCAAATCTCCCCAACGCTAGTCTCAATGGTTTGAGTACTTTGTCTGCCCCCTGGCACTGGTCGCAGTCCCTTACATGTCTCTCAATTTGGATGTCCATTCCCGGCCACCAGTACATCTGTTTCACCTTTGACTTGGTCTTCACAATGCCAAGGTGACTTTCATGTAGTAGGTTCAGCAGGGTCGGGACCAGCTTTTCTGGCGGCACCACCTTGTCACCGCGATACAGGAAGATTCCTGAATCACTCATGGATAATTCCTACCGCACTTCATACAGTTTCCTAGGCACCTCTTTTAGTCTTTTCTTTTCCGGCCATCCTCTGACAAGGTTTTTCTTAACCTCTTCCAAGTTCTCATCCTCCTCGTATGCTTGTTCCCATTCTTGTATGCTGATGGCTCTTTCCATGTCTTCCATCACCGCTACCATTTCCTCATTCTCCGCTACAGGTGTGGGTGCTTCCTCCATGGCTGAAGCCCTGCTAAGGTAGTCTGCCACTTTGTTGCGTGTCCACGGGATGTACTCCACGTCGTACGTGTATTCTAGGAGTTTAAGAGTCATCTTTGCTATCCGCGGGGTAGCTGTGGCATGTCCACTTGAGGTGAGCACTTTAACTAAAGGCTTGTGGTCAGTCTGTAGGCGAAACCTCGTACCCCATAGGAACTGCCGGAACTTCCCCATGGCCCACGTGACAGCCAGCATCTCTTTCTCTATCACGCTGAACTTCTGTTCGGTGTGAGACAACGCTCTGGACGCAAAGCTGAGTGTTTCCGGCTGGTGTGGTGTGGCTCACTGGTTAGAGGCGGCAGACCCGGAAGCAGAGGACGGCCCGGGACCAGGGTTCAATTCCCGACGCGGCAGGGTCGTGAACCAGGGTCAGCGGACTCGATAATTCTCGCCTCGGTGCCTACTCTAACCAGGGATCACACTCGGCAACTCTGGGCATTAGCTTGTCTCATCTCCACAACGGCTCCCCACAAACGCTGGGGATGCCTGGTTTCACCTTGGAGATACCTAGGAGGGAACATCTCACAGGGAAAGCCAGGACGGGTTCCCCAGCGGTCTATAGCACCAGGACGCCTCAGGGTAACAGTGCGCTTTACAAGACGCACACATTTACATTTACATTTACATTTTCCACGGTGTTGTCATCTCTCTCTTGTGCAAGGACCGCACCCAAGCCCTTTTCACTGGCATCAGTGGTGAGAATGGTATTGCCTGCGGGATAATGTCCGTGTACGGGCCTGGCTGATGTTTCCTTTCAGTTCCTCGAATTCTCTCTGAGCCTCGTCGTCCCACTGGAACGTCGTTTTGTCTCCTATAAGTTGCCTCAACTTGTGCGTTTTCGTGGCAAAGTGTTGGACGAATTTGCTGTAGTACTCGGCCATTCCAAGGAATGACCGTACCTCGTCCTTGTTGGTTGGGGATCTAGCCTCGCAGATTGCTTTCACATTCTCCCTTTTGGGAGTGATCCCTTGTCCGCTTATCTCGTGCCCCAGATAGGTGATGGATGTCATCCCGAATCTGCACTTTTCCCACTCTGCTGTCAGTCCTTCTATCCTGCAGTACGCCTAGCACCTTGTTGAATTTGTTGTCGTGGTCCTTACGGTACTTCCCCATTATTAGGATGTCATCCTGAAAGTACTGGATGCCTTCGACGTCTTTGAACAGGCGGTGCATGAGTTTTTGGAACACCGCTGCGGCGGACGCCAGCCCGAAGGGCATCCTGCGGAACTGATAGCATCCATGTGGTGTGAGGAAGGACGTCAGTTTCCTGCTTGACGGGTGTAGGTCAATTTGATTGTATGCTGACTTGAGGTCTACCGTGGAGAACCATTTCACACCTCTGGTTTTTGCCAACATTTCTTCGATTCTGGGGAGCGGAAATTTCTCTACTACCAAGCATTTGTTCAACTCGCGCAGGTACACACACAGGCGCACTTTGCCATTGGGTTTCCTGGCGACCACCAAGGGGGCCAACCACTCTGAGCTATCTATGGGCTCAATGATTCCTTGTTCTTCCAGCCGGCGCAGTTCTCGTTGCACCGCTTCCCTCACTGCTATGGGCACATTTCGGACTTCGTGGGACACTGGCTGGGAGTCTTCTTTGAGTATGATCTTGTGCATGAATTTCTCCAGCTTCCCTACTTTGCCTCCAAAGACCTTGGGGAATTCTCTTCTCACTCTCTCCAGGTCTGGCCAGCTTTCTATATCCGTCAGCAGTACTTGTTCTTTGCCCCCTGGGTCCAGTTTAATTCCGAGGTCTTCTTGGTCTCTCCATCCTAGAACTGAGGGTACTTTCTCTGCCACGTAGAACTTGCATGTTGCTGTCCTCCCTCTGAATTCGAACTTCAGGCTCCGGTACCCTACCATAGGGATCGGGTTGCTCGTGTATGGCACTGGTCGTATGTCGGGTGGTTCTAGCTTGGGACCCAGGCTGGGTTTGAATTCCTCTTACCATACTGACCTCTGAACTATGGTGTACGGGGATCCTGAGTCAATTGCGATTCTGATCTTCACTCCCCCTATTAGCATGTCTGCTCGCGGTTTGTCGGAGCGCTTGGTGTCTATGTCTAGCACTTGCTCTTCAATACACAGCACTCTGTCATCTTCGTCTGATTCCTCGTCAGCTCCTTCTTCAGGTTACGGCTGCGCTATGTATTTTACAACTTATCTCTTTTCTTTCCTTCGACAAACTTTCTCGTAATGGCCTATCAGGCCGCAGAACATGCACTTTGCGCGAAAAGCTGGGCAGCGTTTGCCTTGGGCTGCCTGGTTCGCGCTCCCACATCTGTAGCACGTGGACTTGGTGTACGAGGACTGCTTCCCTGCTTGTCCGGGTCTTCCGGCCCATTTGTTAGTTCCTCTGCTGTCTCCGGGCGCCATCTTGTGTCTTCCCAATGGCTCAGCGTCATCTACTTTGTTGACCATGATTCTTTGCGCATTCTCTCTTTTTGCGGCTTCAGCACATCACTTTGAGAGTTCGGCTTTCTTCACCATTGCAATTACTTCCTTTAGCGTTGCTTCACGTGAGCCCACAGCTTGTCTTGTACATTCTTATTGGTGGTGTGCATCAAAATTTGGTCTTTGATAAAGTCTTCTTCCAGCGCCCCGTACTTGCACGTGACTGCTATTCTTTTCAGAGCTGCTACATAGTCGTCAATCGATTCTCCTTCCCCTTGTTTCCTCTGTTGAAAGTTGAACCGATCAATGGAGACGCATACGTAGTGAGTGAGCGTCTAGGTCTTCTAGAGCTTGCTTGAAGACGTCTGCATCGGCTGCTTGTCGAGGCGTCGTTGCTATGTTCATGAACACCCTTATTCCTTCTGGGCCCAGGTTGTGCAGAAGCATTTGTTTCCTTCTCGCGCCAGTGAGCTAATCTCCGGATTCATCTTCTAGGGCTTCAAGGTAGTTCTTGAAGTATTCCCTCCAGTCTTCCCATTTCATCTGGGATTCACCAGGCTTGGGTAGAAACGGGATCAGCGCCGTGAGTGAGGACGCCTGGTTACTCATTCTGGCTTGTCTTTCTGGCTCGCCCTCCTGATTCCTGGGGCTGCTGGGCGCGCTGTTGTTTCCTCCCCGATTCCTGGGGCTGCCCGGTGCGCTGGCGCTCTCTGCTTGCGACGTGTTGGGACTGGGTTCTCCTCTTCCCCCTTCCACGTGGTCCCCCTTTTCCGCCAGGGCCTAGGTGGGGACACTGCTGTCTTCCTACCGTGCTTCTGTGTAGGTTGCTGCGTCACTTGACTCCTGGACTCGTGGTGTGCTTGTCTGGGTCTCTGCGCCTCTGCTGCGCTCTTCCCGTGCGTCCTGCGGCGGCTTTGCGCCTTCCCCCTTCTTCTGCAGGTGGGTGGTATTAGTTGGTGCGTCCCGGGTTCTTCTTTCTCTCCACTGTTGTTCTTTTTTTCTTTGTGGGGAAAGATCTCACTCCTCGTCGCCACTGTGGTGTCCCAGGCTTCCCTCAATAACCACTCAAACTGCAGGGTGGAGGTGGCAAGTTGTATTTATTAATTAGGTATGCTATGGGAAGAACGCCGGACGTCTTGCTGCACTCGCGCTCCGACTTGCTCTACCTAAGCTCGAACCGCCGTTCGCGCATGCGCACACATGTGCGCTCTAGCCGTGTGCGTGTTGCGTCACACGCACGCACGCTGGCGCGGCTAGAGCGCTGACACTACACTTACCAGTTATTTCATTGTATCAGGTGGGCGGAATACTTCTAAAAACTAGTTCTCACGTCGAACTACAGAATGACGTCAGAGAGTCATTCCTTGTAGTTCGAACGCGTTGGCACTCGCTTACTGGTGCGGGCTATTAGCAAAGAACTACGAAGTGACGTCAGAGCGTCACTTCAAGTAGTTCCGTGGACGGCGTCACAGTTACGCTTACAGTGGTTTAAATAGATATGCCCCCTAAATGATGATAGCTATCCTTGATATCGTTTAAAGGTAATCTAGGGTTGTGCCCTTCACTGTGAATAACGTGGGGGGACCTCATGTATGTAGGTCTTTTTTGCTCTAGTATTAGTATATACATCATTTGATAACTTTATTTCGGGCTGAGATCATAAAAGTGCAGATAAAATACATACAAGCACATAATATTAAGACAATCAATTTTAAGCAAATCGATGTTTTAAAAAGAGAATTAAACTATTAAGTTATCAAATAAACAGCAGTATAAAATATCATAATTTTTACAAATGGGTTATAAAACTTTGTCTTCTGCGCCACATGCTAAATAAATATCGAGATACGGCAAACACAATGGGGGGATGGGTATCATATGTCAAAATCCGACATGCCTGAGTAAAATGTCGAAGCTTGAGAGTCCTGCAAATTGGGATCAACCAACAATTCCTAATTGCTGATTATGCAGGGCAAAAAAACATCACATGAGCTACATTTTCACTTTCAGAGTCACATGCCGGACAGGCTCCTTTATTTGACTTTGACCATTTGCATGTAAGTACCTAATTGGTAGGGTGCCATGCCTCAACTGGAGATACAGCTTTTTCGCAAGCTGAGGCTGTATTACATCCATGAATTCCTCAAATTTAGATTCCACTTTTACTAGGAGGAACTCTGCCGACAGCCTACCCATGGTTGCAGACCTCTGAAATGCCTAAAAAGTTCTTCCTTCGGATCTGAGTTTGCAGTTCCTTTTTCGATATCCCCGGACAATGCATCTCAGGTACTTCCCAGAATTGCGGGAGACCTATCCGGGTACTAACAGCCCTAATGTGTTGCAGCCATGGGATGTTTTTGCTTTTGAGGGAGGTCCAAACCTCAGAGAACTCAGCTCTATAAGTAGCCAGTTCTGGGACTGACCACAGCCTCTTCCAATATATAATAGGTCTTGCAATTGTGATCTCCTCTATTGGCTCCAACCCAAGGTCTAGTCTAAGAGGAATCAGTGTTGTGCTTGGTGGCAGTCCGATTAAGTTTCTCATAAAGCTTTGTTCCACCCTTCTGAGGTTAGGTATCTGTTTGTGCCCCCAAAGTTCGGCGCCATATATTGCCGCCGTTCTAGCCTGAAGACAGTATATTTCCAAGGCCGGAGATGCCGGTTGGAAGGATGACCCCTTGAGAACTTTACTAATGTCCCCCGCTACCTGGGATGGTTTGAGCGCCGACTTGGCGATTTGGGTATTCCAATCAAAGCTCTCCGTCAGGGTAATACCCAAATATACAAAGGACTTGACCCTCTCTAGGGGGGTGCCATTTAAAACCGGATTTGGGCGTGTCTGCTTCGGGGGGTTGAAAATCATGAACTTGGTTTTTTCCAAGTTTATTTCCAATCCCCGCAAAGCACAGAACGCTGCAAATCCATTGAGAGTTCTTTGAATGCCCGATGATGTTTTCGACAGCAACAGAGTGTCATCTGCAAACATCAGAGCGGGCACTCTCCCAGTCACCAGTTTTGGGGCATCGTTGTCCACCACACTTCAAATGGTCTACAAGGCCATCAATATAGAGACTGAATAGTGTAGGGGCCAGGACGCACCCCTGGCGCACTCCTTATCGGACAGGAAAGTGTTCCGTAAGGTCACCATGCCTCCCACACCTAACCTGTGCATAGTTGTCTGTGTGGAGTCTGGATAGTATAGCCAATAGGTAAGGCGGGAGACCCAAATCTGACAACACCTTCCACAACTTCTCCCGAGGGACCAAATCAAATGCGGCCCGCAAATCCACAAAAACAAGGTAGAGGCTGCCACCCTCCACACTTGCTGTTTTCCAGTATAGGACCTGCAAGCGTTGAGTACGGTCGCTCCCTCCTGCCCTCGCTGACTCCTGCCCTGAGCTGCCTGGTATCGTACACATTGCGCTGCTGAGCTTCCTTGACGCTGCTCTTCACTTTCTCTTTTGCCTGCATAGCGCTGCTGCCCTCGTTTAGCGCTAGAACGTGCCTGCCTGCTTGTGCTAAACTGTGCCTGCATTAATAGATTATATTGAACTCCTTTGCTGAAACCTGCATTTGTTGACCATTTCTCAGCGTTTTTGGCTCAAACCTCTGCTCCTTCCTCCAACCGGGTCAGAAATCGCGTTATAGCCGCCATTTGCTTCTGTTGTTGTTGTTCTGCCCTGAGACCGCCCCCTCCACCACGCAACCGCCTCCCATCTGATCCTCCCTCCCACTTTGTATGTAAGCTCACCCCTGTCCACCATAGCGCTGTGACCACCTCGACCTCGTTGAGTACGGTCGCTCCCTCCTGCCCTCGCTGACTCCTGCCCTGAGCTGCCTGGTATCGTACACATTGCGCTGCTGAGCTTCCTTGACGCTGCTCTTCACTTTCTCTTTTGCCTGCATAGCGCTGCTGCCCTCGTTTAGCGCTAGAACGTGCCTGCCTGCTTGTGCTAAACTGTGCCTGCATTAATTGATTATATTGAACTCCTTTGCTGAAACCTGCATTTGTTGACCATTTCTCAGCGTTTTTGGCTCAAACCTCTGCTCCTTCCTCCAACCGGGTCAGAAATCGCGTTATAGCCGCCATTTGCTTCTGTTGTTTTTGTTCTGCCCTGAGACCGCCCCCTCCACCACGCAACCGCCTCCCATCTGATCCTCCCTCCCACTTTGTATGTAAGCTCACCCCTGTCCACCATAGCGCTGTGACCACCTCGACCTCGTTGAGTACGGTCGCTCCCTCCTGCCCTCGCTGACTCCTGCCCTGAGCTGCCTGGTATCATACACATTGCGCTGCTGAGCTTCCTTGACGCTGCTCTTCACTTTCTCTTTTGCCTGCATAGCGCTGCTGCCCTCGTTTAGCGCTAGAACGTGCCTGCCTGCTTGTGCTAAACTGTGCATGCATTAATTGATTATATTGAACTCCTTTGCTGAAACCTGCATTTGTTGACCATTTCTCAGCGTTTTTGGCTCAAACCTCTGCTCCTTCCTCCAACCGGGTCAGAAATCGCGTTATAGCCGCCATTTGCTTCTGTTGTTGTTGTTCTGCCCTGAGACCGCCCCCTCCACCACGCAACCGCCTCCCATCTGATCCTCCCTCGCCCCTCCCCCCTCCCCAACCTCTTATGACAGTTTCTCCCGCGCGCAGCGTTCACGCGCAGCAATCGCGCCCCAGTCGCGCCGAAGGTGCGCCAAAGGTAAGCCCGTCTACGCCCGTCCGCGCCTGGACCGCGCCCAGCGCCAGAGCCCCTGGTCCTCGTTTTGTCCACCCCTCCCGCATTACTTACGATGCCACCACCCTCCTAGCCCTTAACCCCGGCCGTTCCCCTATCTGCGTCCAAGCCGCTCCTGGACACACCCATGGACCCTTCTCTTGCAACTCCTGCAAGTTCGACAGCACCAAAAACAACTCCTCATCTACGAACACACAACAGATATCCGACCCCAACCACCTACAATGCATCCTGCTCAACACCCGCTCGGTCCACAGGCACGCCATCGACCGCTGGAATCTACTAGACACCATCTCTCCGGACGTCGCCTTCCTAACAGAAACATGGATGAACACCTCCTCAGCCCCAGACATCACCATTGCCATCCCGGAAGGCTATAAGATCATCCGTAAGGACCGCACCGGCCACACAGGAGGAGGCATCGCTATCGTCCATAAGAAATCCATCCGCCTCTCAACCAGCTCAGACGTCAATCTCGCCAACTCTGAACACCTTCACTTCCAGATCCACATCGACCCCAAGACCACACTCAGAGGCACCCTCCTTTACAGGCCACCAGGACCTCGCGCACAATTTAGTGAAGACATCACAGACTTCATCACCCCACACGCGCTCCCCTCCGAAGATTACATCCTTTTGGGAGACCTCAACTTTCACCTTGAAAAGAACAACGACCGCAACACCACCACCCTTTTGGACAACCTCGCCAACCTCGGACTTAAACAACTTGTCACTACCCCCACCCACATCGCAGGTCACACACTCGACCCTATCTTCACCTCCAGCAAACATGTCTCCTTCAGCCACACCACAGCTCTCCTTTGGACTGACCACAGCTGCGTTCACTTTACCTACAACAAGCCCACAACCAACAACCACCCCCAACCCACTCTGCAAAGAAACTGGAACAAAATCACCATCGAACAGATCTCCTCATCGCTTCTTCAAAACCCCCCAGCCCACTCCTCAAACCCAGACCAAGCAGCCACCAACCTCACCCAATGGTTATCCAACAGCGCCGACATCCTAGCACCACTGAAAAAACGACAAATCAAACGAGGCAGCAAGAAGGCCTCCTGGTTCAACGATGATCTTAAGAAATCCAAGAAACTTTGTCGCTCCCTTGAGAAGGCCTGGAAAAAAGACCCAACAACCAGCACCAAGGACGCCTTCAAAAACGCCACCCGCATACACCACCAACTGATCAGGAATGCCAAAAAAGCCGCTTTCAAGGACCGACTAGATAACAACGCCCACAACAGCAAGGAATTATTCAACATCGTCAAGGAATTTACCAACCCCTCAGCCAACTCGAACGACATCACCCCCTCTCAAGCCCTCTGCGACTCCCTAGCCTCATTCTTCCACAACAAAATTGCAGACATCCACAACAGCTTCGACAACCGACCCAAAGACCAACCCACCCAACGCCCTGCAGAACCCCCACCCCCCCTGAACATCCTCAATGATTGGAAGCCAATCTCCACTGAGGACACCATCCGTCTGATGAACTCCATCCACTCAGGATCTCCCACAGACCCATGCCCTCACCACATCTTTAACAAAGCAGACTCCATCATAGCACCGCACCTCCGAGACGTCATCAACTGCTCCCTCAACTCCGCAACCTTCCCGGAAAACTGGAAACATGCCGAACTCAGCGCCCTCCTGAAAAAACCCACAGCTGACCCCACCGAACTCAAAAACTACCGTCCTATCTCACTCCTTCCTTTCCCGGCCAAAGTCATCGAGAAAGCGGTCAACAACCAACTCGCCGCCTTCCTCGAAACCAACAAATCCCTCCACTCCTCACAATCCGGCTTCCGAGCCAAGCACAGCACCGAAACCGCCCTCATCGCAGCAACAGACGACATTCGAACTCTAATGGACAATGGAGACACTGTCGCCCTCATCCTCCTCGACCTCTCCGCTGCCTTCGACACGGTCTGCCATAACACTCTTTTACAACGCCTCAAAAACGTCGGAATCCAAGGAAAAGCACTGGAATGGATCACCTCATTCCTCACCGGAAGAACACAGAGAGTCCGCCTTCCACCATTCAAGTCAGAGGCCACTGAAGTCATCTGCGGCGTCCCACAAGGATCTTCACTCAGCCCCACCCTCTTCAACGTATACATGAGCCCCCTCGCGGTCATCGCACGCCAACACAACCTCAACATCATCTCCTACGCCGACGACACTCAACTGATCCTATCACTCACCAGAGACCCTAACACTGCCAAAACCAACTTGCATGAAGGAATGAAAGAAGTAGCAGAATGGATGAAGCACAGCCGTCTGAAACTGAACTCTGACAAAACAGAAGTCCTCATCCTAGGCACCTCCCCCTCCGCCTGGGATGGCTCTTGGTGGCCAGAGGACTTGGAAAAGCACCCATCCCGATGGACCACGCACGGAACCTGGGCGTCATCCTGGATTCCTCTCTCTCAATGAACAGACAAGTCAACGCCGTTTCTTCATCTTGCTTCAAAATTCTTCGCATGCTCAAAAAAACATTTCGCTGGATCCCCACCGAAACTAGAAAAACAGTCACCCACGCTCTGGTCACGAGCCGCCTGGACTACGGAAACACCCTCTACGCTGGTACCACCGAAAAACTCCAGAAAAAACTCCAACGCATCCAGAACGCTTCAGCCAGGCTCATATTAGACATCCCGCGTAAAGAACACATCTCTGGTCACCTGAAAAACCTCCACTGGCTCCCCGTCAATAAGAGGATTACTTTCCGGCTCCTTACCCACGCACACAAAGCACTCTACGAAATTGGACCTGAATGCCTCAACACACGACTGTCCTTCTACTCCCCCCCCCCCGCCAGCTACGATCCTCCAACCAAGCCCTTGCCACTGTACCTCGCATCAACAAAACCACCATGGGAGGTAGATCCTTCTCCTACCTGGCAGCTAAAACCTGGAACTCACTTCCCACTCACCTTCGCCTTACTCAGAACCACCTAGCATTCAGAAAGCAACTTAAAACGTGGTTATTTGACAATTAATTCCCCACCCTTCCTCAAGCGCCTTGAGACCCTCTGGGTATGTAGCGCTCTATATAAATTTATTGACTTGACTTGACTAGGGTGGAGGTGCCAGCCCTAAAGCCTGACTGAAATGTTGTCAGTATTTCGTTTTCTTCTATCCACCCAAGGATCCTATCAAGAATGATCCTCCCCATTAGTTTTTGTGATGTATCTATAAGACTAATGGGTCTGTAGTTTGATGGGGTAAGCGGGCAACCTTTTTTAAAAATAGGGACGATCTCGGCTCCCAACCTAGTTGCTGGCAGTTCTGCTCCCAACAAAATCTCGTTAAATAAGACAACCAAATAGGGTGCCCAAATTTTGGGCTGGGTACGAAACAAATCACTAGGTTGTTTATCCAGACCGGGGGCCTTATTGGGAAGTAGTTTTCCTATTGCTACCTCAACCTCCCTCAGCGCGATAATTTCGCACCGAGGGAGATGGGGCTCACTCCCCACTACCAGTTGATCCCACCGTAAAGTGTCACCCAAGGCCCCCACCAGTCGATACTCGTGATGGGGGCCTGGGGTGGACACTAATTCCCCCTGTTCATAATCTGCATCCCCTGAGGCTCCTCGGTCTTGCAGAGGTTCAACGGTTTTCATAGATTATAGTGTCGGTCTCAGTAGCACCATAGAGTGCACCAAAGTGCGTTTTCCACATAGCAGGTGCGATATTCGGGGCGGGCACAGGGGTAAGCCCATTCAGGCCTGTGGCAACAATAGATTTGGGATCCCTGCAATTTAATGCGGTTCCAAGCTCCTCCCACATCTTCACCTCCCATTCCTTCCTACCCTCATTGATTGCCTTATTGTAGAGTGAGCGTTTGTCCCTAATAACTCCTGTGTCTTTAGTTTTTATTGCAAACAACAGGTCTTTTTTTGCCTTTTGACAGGAGGCATTATACCACGGATGTACCTTAACCCTTTCGATGCTGATGACGAGCTCAGCTCGTCATCACCCACGGGTGTCGTGTGCTGATGACGAGCTGAGCTCGTCATGGTGCCACTAAAATGGCATTTTCCAGCACAGGTGGGGGAAAACGCCCAGCAGCCATGTGGTTAATCGGTGGGAGGTTTGCCCTTCCCGCAGGACAGAAGACATCCCCTAACTTGACAGCCAGCTGCTTATGAATGTCGGGAGCCCTTCCCCTAGAACCAGGTCCCCCCCATATCAGAAATGAATGGGGTAGCAAACCTATATATTTCAGCGAGTTTTGGTGGCGGAGTCCTGAAAGTATGGCCATTTTACCCCTCGCCTATTATTAGCTATTATTAGGGGTTGGGGAACACTTGTTTGGGCGGCGGTGGGTTTGTCAACCCGAAACTCCCAGGTTTAAGTGATAGGACAAGAGCATTGTGATCGCTATCATGCCTTGCATGAGCCCTAAATTCAAGCAACTTTTAATAACATAACATAAATGCACTCTACACACATAAATGCACCCTACATACATAAATGCACTCTACATACATAAATGCACCCTACATACATAAATGCACTCTACATACATAAATGCACTCTACACACATAAATGCACTCTACATACATAAATGCACTCTACATACATAAATGCACTCTACATACATAAATGCACCCTACATACATAAATGCACTCTACTGTCCAATCCAATCCCCGTTGTGCCAAAGGTCTATTCAACAGTCTCAATTATGCTGTAGGCTGTAAAGAACAGCATATAAAACCATTTGTGGTCTGTGTGTAGTAAATATCTTATGATGTAGTCTATAAGGTCAATCTAATCATACCAATAACTACGAGATTCTAAAAATAATAATAATGAGTAAATCTACCCCAAAGAGGGGTGGTATAAGCATACCTATTGCAACCAGTGGGGTCCGAATCAGTAGAGTTTTATAGTTCAGTGGTGAATTGAACCTAATATGATATCCCGTTCGTATGTATGTCAGTGGCCAGCTCCAGGGTCTTTGCTTCTGTGCTTGGTTGAGTGCAATGGTACCTCCACAGTAGACCATTTTTGAACCCTCAGCATGTATGGTTGAGGCTGATCCCAGTATGAGCATGAAACCCCTCTGATGGTACAATGGGCAATATTCGTGTACATTTCAGGTTTTACAGCGAGACCCACGGTATGTCATCGTTGAGTCCCGCCACATTCGTTCGAAGCTTGTAGATCCATTTCTGTTCCTTCCTGAATACATATTTAGAGACATCGCTAGTATGTGATGGAATCGGAGGTTTTTCTAGAATTGTCCATTGGAAGTCTTCTTCTCTGTGCAGTTTATCCAAAAAGTGTTTGGTCAAGCCAATCATTGATTTTCTGCAGCGGAATGAGCTCTTATGTTCCAGCATACGTACTCTCAGACAGTTTGAAATGATATCAGACATCAGGCAAAAAGTGGAACAGGCACTTTCCTACAAGTGTCCTAACCAAATCTCCCACCTGCAAATTCTGGGCTATTGGCCTATGTAGAGAGTTATAGCTTGTCTCTACCTTCTTCTGATGGTTTGAAATGTTGCTCTGTATGTCTGCCATTTCTTGCTTAGTATAGGGAATCTTTTCCTTATGCATTTTGGTCTCAAGCAGCCATGGGCATAGCTTAGACGACTCCTGTCTTCCCTCCAGTAGCCAGAAAGGGGATACCCATGTTACAGAATTGGGAAAAATCCTGAATGCCCACAACTTTTCATGAATAAACAAAATGAATGGGTCATGACCTATGAACTACACTAAGTGGACACTCTCTTTGAGGAACCAATTGAAGCGTTCCACTTGGCCGTTGCACTGAGGGTTGTATAAGGCAGTAAGAATGCAGGCAATGTTGTACAAACTCTGTAAATTCCCTGAAACACAGCTGAGCCCTGTTATAAGTAACTAAATGTTCCGGGAATCCCTTCCTGCTGCACACTTCCATTAGGAATTCCAACACTACTGAGGTGGTGATCCTGTCAGTACATTTTACTTCTGGCTACTTGGAATGGCAGTCAACAAGCACTAGGGCATGCTGCATGTTTGATGGTAGACCATTGAATAGGCCAGAAGTATCTAATCTTCATTTCTTCTATGCCGTAGTGGGCCAGGCTACACTGCTCATGGGGGGTTCATGGGTTTTAGAACACTTGTCAGTGGCGGTGCACACTTTACATGACCTTGTTACACGCTTGACCTCGATTTCCAAACCTGACCACCAATAGTATTCTCTCAAAAGATTTTTTAAGGCTAACATTCCAATGTGTCCCTGATGACCTACTTTTAAAAAACATTCATGAATGTCCTTTGAAGGAACACATTTATGATTCCTAAACACGATAACATAGTTTTTGAGCAGAAAGAACACATAGAATCTTTCAAAGTTTTGGAGGGAGGCCACACTTTAATTAGGACTATAGTCACTTTCTTTAGTTCTTCATCTATAGCATTCTCTGTGACCCGCGCAATTTCGTCTATTCCTTCCCTAAAACTTCTGCACACAAATCCAATGCATGCCACCATGTCACCCTCATTCATGCAGAGGCTTTACTCAAGAGCTCCACCTAGAGGAAGCCGGGAAAAGCAATTGGTTGGTTGCATTTATTATGTATTTCGGAGACCTCAAAACTGTTGTTCCCTCCACCGCCTGGGGACAACATCATAACGTGGGGCTTGTGGTCTGAGTGTAGAGCAAACCTGCTGCCCCATACACAGTGTCTAAAATAGTATAAGGCCCAAGCACATGTGGGTAGCTCTCTTTCTGTTACAGAGTTACTCCTTTCAGTCTCGCTCAAAGTACTGCATGCACCTGCTACTGTCCATGTTTTTTGCCACAATCTAATTTTTTTTCTTCAAAAAATGGGGGGGGAGATGAAGGTACTAGTTAGGTTCACCCTCCAATGTGCATGTAATTAAAAAAAAAATATGTAAATGTCCGATTCAAAAAACCTAACAAAGGGAATGGGGATTCCGCTGAATGTGCGTAAAAACAAGACCCCTGTCCATAGAAAAGAAAATTATTTTCTTGATTCCCCTCACTCACCTAGGATTGCCCCTAGGTGACATGCTTCATCATTGGTTCCATCCCAAACAGCTGCTGTTTGGGGTCGTGCTGCAACTAGCGGAACTACGTAGGAGCACTGTTTTGTGAAGAAATGTGTAGTGCAGTGTTAGTGGAGTGGTGAAGATGCTAAAAATAATTAGCTAGTGAACTAATATTTTATTCTCGCTCTTAGTTGGTATAGATAAAAAGGGGGTTAAATAGTAGGGAAAAGATATAACTATTATGTGCATACAGCCCATAATATTCGGTCGACAGGTTTCGAGGTATCCCCTCCTTGTGAAAACCTATAATAAAGTGAGGATGCACACCTAATGTGTGAGCACCCGATTAAAAATACATACAGTTTATTCTTTGACTCATAGGGGCAGATTTACGTTTCCTGGCGCATCCCTGCAAATCGGCAGGGATGCACCAGGAAAGATGCGTGACTCACGTTTACCCTTGCGCCACCACAGAGGCGCCGCATTTACAATGCGGCGTATCATGAATAAACGGATGCGTGTTGCATCTGCCGGCGTGAGGTTGACAACGTGCTGGGGTTGTGTTGCGGGCGCGACACAACTCCAGAACTATTCCAACCTGGCCTATCCTCCACATGGTGCGTCACGCCTTACGCCTGCTTCAAGCAGGCGCAAGGTTTTGACGCAGCGGCGTCAGAAAAGTGACTGAGTGAAATCTTGTAGATTTCGCTCAGGCACTTTTCCGAGGCGTTCCTGAAACTGAACGCTCCCTCCTGTGCCGGAACACCCACATGAAAATTGACACAGGTTTCATGTGGCGCAGGGCTTTGCAACGTGACGCATCTCCCTAGATGCGTCACATTGTAAATAGGGCGAAACGTGGCTCATGGTTTACGCCACTGCTGCATCACAGAAGTGATGCAACGGCAGCACGAATGTGGCGCACGGGGCTCCTAAATCTGCCCCATAGTATTTATGCTTTGGCAATACTATGACTCATGGTCTGTCGGGGTAGAGGGGCTTGTAGTCATACCTTCGTCAAAACACACCTCCGTCTAATAACACCTACTGGCCCCCGGGCAGACCACAACTTGACTGCATAAATACTACGAGTCAAAGACTACACCGTATGCATTGTTAATCGGGGGCTCACACCGTAGGTGTGCATCCTCACTTTATTCTAGTTTTCACGAGGAGTGGCACACATGGGAATGGTCCCTGTGTGGTCCTGAAGAAGAGGTTTAGGGTATTTGATAAGTCCACTGTGAGAATACGGCACGACATGAATGTTTTGTCTGCGTAAATGCGCTGCACCACTACTAAGCATTACATGAACATTCTAGGTGCAGTGGTGACCTCGAATGGAAGAACTTTCAATTGGTAATGTTTCTCTGCTATCACAAATCTGAGATATTTGCGACGTGCTGGGTGAATAGGGATGCAAAAGTATGCATCCTATAAGTCTAGTGCTGACTTGAAGTCGCCATGCTATAGAAGTGGAAGCACTTGTTGAAGTGTGACCATATGGAAGTGCTCTGATAGTATTTAGTGAATTAGAGGCCTTAGATCTAAAATAGGCAGTAGGGAGACGTCCTTTTTGGGAATTAGGAAGTGCAGGGAGTTCACCCCTGACCTGTGATGTAATAGAGGAATCAGCTCGATGGCTCCTTTGAGTTCGACAGCTTGCTGCACTTCCTGTTTGAGCAGCTGTTGATGTTCCAGAGAGAGTCTGTGGGTGTGAGGTGGAATATTGGGAGGAGTGCTGATGAGTTACAGGCAATAACCATGTTAGATAATGTCCACCACTCACCTGTCTGATATTATGGACTGCCAGGTGGGCAGAAACTGCTGTAATCGACCCCCGACAGGTGCAGGATGATCGGGGAAGGATAAGTGAGTCACTATTTGTTGCTGAATGGGGCATTAAGTGCTGGTGTACCTTTGCCCTGACCCTTGAAGTTGTTACCCTTGCAATTGCCTCTGAAATATCCTCCAGATGGAGAGGTTTGGGACTGTGACCTTTGGAGGATGCAGAGGCATCTGCAGAAGTGGTTTTGGAACCTGCTCCATAGAGGAGTGATGAAAGGAGCCCAAGGGATGGGGGTTTGAAGGGCTCCCATAGATTTGTCAACCTCAGTATCTTGTTTCATTTTCTCTAAGGCCTCATCTACTTGTGGGCCGAAGAGGCGCTCCTTCTCAAAGGGGATGTTTAGTAAAGTTTGCTGGACTTCTTGCTTAAATCCAGAGATACGCAACCAGGCATGCCTTCATAGGAGGACAACTGTATTGATGCCTCTGGCAGCAGGAGATCGCAATATCTCGACAGCAGCACTGCGCTCTCCCCCCACACAAACTCAATGTCTTTTCTTAAGAGCACCCTCAGACATTCACATTTCTCAGATATTTTTTTTTACATATTTGGCCATGTATTCGATTAGACCCAAACATGATTTAAGCTCCTCTTTGTTACTAGGGTAGGGGGCATCCTTTACAGATTGTACGAGGCTATGTTTAGGTCTAAATCCTTTTTGAGATATAGTGTGCCCCTGGTAATCTACTGAACTGACTTTGATTTTGCACTTATTTTGTTTTACTGTCAATCCAGAGTCTAGCAGTTTTTTTTTAGAACAGTTAATAATAATAATAATAATAAAGCCATTTTTAAAGCACCTGGCTGCACTAAAAATAGTGTGTCCCCACACTAGAAATCTCCTACATCTCAGGAAATAGAAGGCAAGGGAGAGGGGAAAGGGGGAAGGAGGAAGAAGGGGGAGTTAATTGCTTGGATACAGATGGGTCTTGAGTTTGGCTCGGAATCTCATTTCTGAAGGTTCATTCCGAATATCCAGAGGTAGTTCATTCCAGTGCTTAGGGGCCAGAAGTCGGAAAGAGCGGCCACCCATCTTGGCTCTACGGGTGCGAGGGAGTTTGAATAGCATAGCTCCGGCCGATCTCAGGTTGTTGGTGGGGCGGTGAATTGTGAGGAGTTTTTGCAAATAACCTGGACCTTTGCCCTGGGCGATCCGGTGCGTAAAGCACAAGGCTTTAAATTTGATGCGATCTTTGACCGGGAGCCAGTGAAGCTTCGCTAGAGCATTCTTCCCAAATGCTCTGCGAGGCAGGTTGAGTACCAGGCGGGCGGCAGCGTTTTGCACGCATTGCAGTTGGTGTAGGCATTTTTTACTTAGACCTAGGAGCAGGACATTGCCGTAGTCAAGATGGGGTGTGACTAGGGCATGGACTAGCGTTTTTCTGGCATTGATGGGGAGGAGGTCAAGGACTTTGCGGAGGGTTTTTAATGTGCTAAAGCACCTTCCCGTGACTTTATTGACCTGAGATCTGAAAGAGAGATCGGAGTCAAGCATAACTCCCAGATTTCTGACAGAGTCCACGGGGGGGGGGGGGGGGGAGATTGCCCAGTTCCGCCGGCCAACACATGTGAGACCAGGCAGAGGGGGATTTGCCGACGACTAATAGTTCAGTTTTTTCTCCATTAAGGCGCAGACAGTTGTTGTTCATCCATAATGCTACTGGTGACAGGCATTTGGAAAAGTTAGTGGCATCTTCCATGTGGTCGAGTGACAGCTTCATCATCAGTTGGGTGTCGTCGGAATAGGTTACTATGTCCACCCCAAAGGCTTCTAAGTTCTAGGGGTATAGTCGTCTTCTTTTGCAGATGACCCATATACTAGGATGTCATCCTGAAAGCAGAAAGGCTTTGCTGATGCCACCTAGTATCCTTTGCATTATTTTCTGGAAAACTGCTGCAGCAGAGGCCAGGCCAAAAGGCATTCTCGTGAACATATAAGCCCCGAAGGGGATTGTGAAAGCAGTAAGGGCTCTTGACTCGGGGTGACGTTCTACTTGATGGTATGCCATTGATAAGTCAATAACCAAGAATACCTTGGCGTCACCCCTGGTGCTTAGCATCTCAATTACATGAGGGAGAGGAAACCTTTCCACACATATGTTGTCATTTAGACTGCAGAGATCTACACACAACCTAATTCCATCCCCACTGGCTTTGGTGGCTAAGACAATGGGGGGCGGGGGGGCAACCATTCTGAGGCTTCTATGGGTTGTATGACTCCTAATTTGCTAAGTTTACTCAACTCCTCCCTAAGGTGTTCTCTCAACATGAGAGGAACTGGGCAAGGTTTGTGTACAATAGGTGTTGGAAATCGAGGCAGCATCTGTGAGGCCTGCACAAATAACATGACACATTTGTCATTCACTGGGAACCAAACACTCTAGGGCAGCGCCTGACTCTCAAAGGGTAGCGTCGCAGAGCAGTCTGAGGCTTACTCAAGGGAGGTGGAGTGGGCTAGTAATGTGCAGGTGCGCGGAAATAACACTCAATAGTTGATTTTCCAGTGTGTACTTTGCTTTAGAAAAGTAAGAGTTCATTTATTAAACACACACACACAACTCAATACTATACACCAAGTTACAAATATACATAAGCTGATGGGATTACTTTGTGACATTGCATAACATCTCCCCCCCCGCAGGGGGGGAGGGGTCTAGTACCACCACTCCCATGTATGCACATCATCTTGCCCCCAATGTAGTGATTTGGTCTTAACCTGGAGCGAGGACCCTGCGCACTGGCACCATCCCAGTGGCGACCCCCCCATTACCTCAACAAGCATTAAACAGGGGTACACCTGTCATGGTGACACATGACCCTGACTGAGCATCTCCTACTGACCATACAGTATGCACCTCGTCATCTTAAGGGCTAACAGTCTGGGGTCTACACCTAAGCGCAGCAGCAAGAATACATGTTTACGCACACTTTAGAATGACAGTACTCAGCACATTTGGATAGAATTAACAATGTAGTGCAATTACAGCCCCTAAAGGCATCACAGATAATCACAGGATTAAGTAAATACAGTCAGACACCTTAGCAGGAGTGTCTAGCCACTTAATCCACTTTGCTTATGACATCACCTTAAACCAGTACTTCAGATGGAGAGTCAGTCTCTTGAAAATAAATTAATAAATGCATTTCTGTGCATTTAAACTCTTCACCTCCAGGGGATGCCCTTCTCGAGACATACCCCACTCAGCTCTTTCCTCCTTGATGCAACTAGCAAAACACCCTCAGCTGAAGAACAAAAGTTCCAGCCCAGAAGGTGTTAACTACCGGTTGAGCCCTGGAGGGGTTATTCTTTTCAAATCCCCAGGACACCTAGGGTGACTTGTCTCTTCATGCTGGGGGGGAGACTGCACTTCGCCAGCAGCTCCTCCCAGCACCTTTTCATCATTGAGGGTGACCCCCCCTTTTGGGGGACCACCAAGGATCAAAACGGCCTGCTTTCAAATGCCTGGCAAGGCATTATGGGGCGATTGTGCTCCTTCCTTGGAATAATAGATGAGCGGCTCTCCCGCTGTGCCGGGGAGAGCCTCGCTGGCGCTTCGCCACTTTCTGGGGCCTCGGTGGGGGGCCCGGTCCCACCCGGACCCCCAGGTAAGTCATTCTGCTCAGGGAGCATACCCCCAGCCGATCCGCTGATTTTCTGGGGCCCGGTCCCACCCGGACCCCTGGCACCTCCTTTCCCTCTTCTTGGGGGTCCTGGTCCACTCTGGGACACCCGCATGCCCAATCGTTGGAGGGCAGCCTGGGGAGCCCAAAGCCCCCCCCCCCAAAAGAAAGGTGATGGGTTACTAACCTACACCCTGGTAGTCTTCATCGGCTAAGTGGAAATACCTGGAAAGCACGTCTGCATTGGCATGGGCAACCCCAGGTCTGTGTTCCACTGTAAAGTCATTCCCTGTAAGAAAATGGACCACCTTAACAGCTTGGGATTCTCCCCTCTCATCTGCATGAGCCACCTGAGAGGCCTGTGGTCAGTTTGAACACGAAAGTGAGTCCCAAACAAATATGGTCTCAACTTTTTCAGTGACCACACCACAGCAAAAGCCTCTCTCTCAATGGCACTCCACCTCTGCTCTCTGGGAAGAAGCCTCCTGCTAATAAAGGCAACTGGCGGGTCAAGGCCCCTTCATTTAGCTGTGATAAGACTGCCCCAATCCCTTGCTCGGAGGCATCAGTCTGAACTACAAATTCTTTTGTGTAGTCAGGGGCCAGTAACACTGGTGCTGAACACATGGCAGCTTTCAGAGTGTCAAAATCCTTCTGACACTCTGGGGTCCAAATCACCTTTTTAGGCCTCTTTTTAGAAGTCAGTTCTGTTAGGGGCCCCACAATGGTCCCTTAATTTTGAACGAACCTTCTATAGTACCCTGTCAGTCCAAGGAATGCCCTGACCTGAGTCTGGGTAACAGGAGCTGTCCAATCCAAAATAGTTTGGATTTTAGCTTGGAGAGGCTGCACATAGCCCCCACCTACCAGGTGGCCCAGGTACACCACAGACCTCTGCCCTATTTGGCACTTGCTTGCCTTAATAGTCAGTCCTGCCTGCTGCATGGCCTGAAGCACTTCCCTTAGGTGGTTTAAGTGATCCCCCCAGGTAGAACTGTATACAGCTATATCATCCAGGTAAGCTGCACTGAACTGTTCCAACCCAGACAAGACCCTGTTCACCAACCTTTGGAAGGTGGCAGGTACATTCTTTAGTCCAAAGGGCATTACCTTGAACTGATAATGTCCCTCTGGTGTGGAGAATGCTGACCTCTCCTTTGCTCCATCAGTGAGGGCAATCTGCCAGTAACCTGAAGTCAAATCAAAAGTACTCAGGTACTTAGCAGCCCCTAACCTATCAATGAGCTCATCAGCTCTAGGTATAGGGTGAGCGTCCGTCTTTGTGACTGCATTCAAACCTCTGTAGTCCACACAGAACCTTAACTCCTTGGGTCCCCCCTGAGGATTAGGTTTAGGTACCAGAACCACTGGACTGGCCCAAGGACTCTCAGACAGTTCAATTACCCCCAGCCCCAGCATCTTAGCAACCTCAGCTTTAATGCTGGCTCTGACATGGCCAGATGACCTGTACAGTTTATTTTTGACAGGTCGGCTGTCACTAGTGTCAATGTGGTGCACTCACCACTCATTGATGCCTGGGGTCAAAGAGAACAGGCCAGCAAACAGCGCCAGCACCTGCTTACAGTTTCTGTGCTGCTGGTCTGTCAATTTGGGAGAGAGCACAACTCCCTCCACTGACCCATCTTGCACATTAGTGGAGAGGAGGTTGGGCACAGGCTCAGTTTCCTCCCCCACACCCTCATCAGTGACCAGTAGCATGGTCATGTCTGCCCTGTCATGGTGGGGTTTCAATCTATTCACGTGCAGGACCCTGTGAGGGCTCCTGGGGGCTCCTGGGGGCGCCAAGGTCAACCAAAAAGGTAACCTCACCCTTCTTTTCTAAGATTGGATAGGGCCCACTCCACTTGTCATGGAGGGCCCTGGGAGCCACAGGCTCCAACACCCACACCAACTGTCTTGGAGTATACTCAGGCATAGTAGCCTTTTGACCATACCAGTGCTTCATGAGCTTGTGGCTGGCCTCCAGTTTCCGGTTTGCCTTGTACTTGTACTCCGCCATTCTAGATCTCAGGCCTAGCACATAATCAAGCACATTGTCCTTAGCTTCTTTAAGAGGCTTCTCTAAAGACTCTCTGAGCAGGCTCAATGGCCCCCTCACAGGGTGTCCAAACACCAGCTCAAAGGGACCGAAACCAACCCCTTTCTGTGGCACCTCCCTGTAGGCAAACAGTAAGCATGGAAGGAGAACATCCCATCTCCTCCTGAGTTTCTCTGACAACCCATTTATCATGCCCTTCAGGGTTTTGTTGAATCTCTCAACAAGACCATTTCCTTGGGGGTGATAGGGGGTGGTGAACTTGTAGTTGACACCACACTCATCCCACATAGCAGTCAGATAGCTGGACAGGAAGTTCGTGCCACTATCTGACACCACCTCATTTGGAAAACCCACTCTGGTGAACACGCCAAGCAGTGCTCTAGCCACCGCAGGTGCATCAATGGTTCTAAGAGGTATGGCTTCAGGGTATCTAGTAGCATGGTCAACTACCACTAAGATATACCTATTCCCTGATGCAGTAGGTGGGTCCAGGGGACCAACAATGTCCATCCCCACCCTTTCAAAAGGAACCCCAACCACTGGCAGTGGTATTAAGGGAGTCTTTGTCTTGCCCCTGCCTTGCCACTGGCCTAACAGGTGACACTGGAGCTGCAAAACTCCTTTACCTTTTCAGACATATTGGGCCAGTAGAAATGGTTCACCAACCAGTTCCATGTCTTTGTCCATCCCACATGTCCTGCCAAGGGGATATTGTGACCCAGAGTCAGGATGAACTCTCTGTACTTCTGGGGCACCACCAATCTCCTGGTGGCCCCCTCCTTGAGGTTTCTGTCCTTAGTATAAAGCAGTCCATCTTCCCAGTAGAGTTTGTGAAACCCACTGTCATCCGCCTCCTCTTGCTTAGAAGCAATCCACCTCAAGCTCTCAAGAGTGGGACAGTCACACTGTCACTGACTGAACTCCTCTCTGGAGGGTCCACCTGCTCCTGTCAGTTCTGCAAAATCTGACAACTCTGGTAGCGATGGAGTCCCTCCCTCTGAGGCCAGATCCTCCCCATCAGGGTTAGATTCTTCCTGCACCTCTGGAGTTCCCTGGGCTGGCTCACCAGGTCCAGGGCCCTTGACCTTGAATGCTTGCCCTTTGGTCCTAGTGTCCAGCCCCTCCCTTCTGGCTAGTCTGTAAGGTACAGGGGGCACCTTTGGGGGACCATTTCACTAGGTTCAACCATCACCCAGAAAGCATTAAGTGGTGGATAATTGAGAAAGTGACGCAGAATTCACGGGGAGGTGACTTTACGAACATCATAAGTACCCGAGAATGTAGATGGATGCATTTTTTTGATACTGTCAATAGGGGACTAAGGGCCAGATGTAGGTAACCAAATACCGGTCGGTAACAGCCGAAAATCGGTATTTTCCGCCGTTACCGACCGGTATTTGGTATTTGAGATGTAGGGGACAGAAAATCGTCCGATTCGGTAAATATACCGAATCGGTAAATTTACTGAATCGGTAAACTTTCCGAATCGGTATATTTACCGAATCGGTAAATTTACCGATTCGCAACGGTTTGCGATTCGGTAAAATTACCGAATCGGTAAATTTACCGAATAGGTATATGTACTGAATCGGTAAAATACCGAATTGGTAAATAAGAAGTGGAAAAAATGAAAATCGAGATGTAGGTATGCTCTTAAATACCGAATTTGCCTGAAATTCAGTATTTAAGAGTCGGTATTTACCATGGATTGAAATCAGGTGGTAACCAGGTGCAGACTATAAAAAAAGGACCCAAAATGCAATATTGTTTGCACAATGGCGGCATTCTATGCCATTGCGAGACGGCTACGGCTACAGGAGGAAGGAGAGAGGGAATGGCAGAGATAGGAGCATGTCTACAGGCAGAGGATCACCCTGTTCATGCAGACAGAGGCAGAGATTCTCCAGAGGTACAGGTTGGAGCCAGACACCATCTTGGACCTCATTAGGGACCTCCAACCACTGTTGGAGCACACTACCCCATGGGCACATGCCATTCCACCCCACGTGCAGGTGCTGTGCAGCCTACACCTGCTTGCGTCGGGGAGCTACCAGAGGGTGGTTGCTGCGGTAGGTGGGGTGACCCAGAGCAGCCTGTCCTGCTTTTTCAGAAAATTCCTTGACGCCATGTTACAGAGGATGGACCATTATATATCTTTCCCTGCAACCCATGGCGAACTGCTCCAAACTAAAATTGACTTTTACCAGATGGCATGATTCCCCAATATAATTGGCTGCATTGATGGCACGCACATTCCCATTTGTCCCTCTGCTGCCACCGAATATATATACAGGAATAGGAAGTCCTAGTTTGGTAGTGCTGTCTGCATATGTCACCTGGTGAAACTCACCAAGTAACAACCTCTCTGGCAGCACCAGTTCATCCTGGACCAACTCTACTATCTCCGAATATAGTATATCCTGACTGGACGATTGATGTTAACATTGGATACCCACCGCCCCCCCTCCCCTTTTTCATTAGCGCATAAATGTTAAAGGTTTTTGTAATATGTTGATCTCACTATCCCCAGTGTCTCTGAAAGGCTCAACCTCAGTCCCACTCACTTTAGGCCTCTGCCTGTACTTGTCCATGTTTGGAGGTAAGGACGCAAGGGTGGCAATACTCACCCCACCCAGGGACATTAAGGTTGCTTCTACCACCTGCCTGTTCTGTACACCACCCTCCTGTTCTGTACACCACCCTCCACCCCTACACTGACACTGGCAATCCCTGTGGATGGCCCCTTAGTGGGGAGCTTCTTGGTGCAGACAGCATCTCCCTGCTTATGCCCTGGCTGGTTACAGTCAAAGCACTTACTTACCTTTGAGGGATCAAAGAATCTACCAGGCTTTCCCTGAAACCCCCTCCCTTTGAATATAAGTAGGCTCGGCCCCCCCTAATTATGCAGGTTTTTGTGGGTATTTGGAGGACTCCTTAGGTTTTTGACCTTCATTTCCCTGGGCTTTCCCCTGGGGAGGGACCTGTCCTCCTTTCTTCTGGTCACCCCCCTTGTAGCGGGAATTCCGTTCTCCTACAGAACTGTGCATAGAGACCTGGAACCTCGGTGAATTAGGATGGCCCAAAACTCACCTCAGTACCCAAAATCCCCTTACCGAGCTAGCTACAGTGTCTCATTGGTCATAACAAACTCCCAATGCTTAGACAGACCAGAACATGAACTTGAAATACCTCAGGTATCGTGGAACACATGAACACTCTTTCGCTATTAATAATTTCAAACCAGAACGTGGAGTAAATGAGGACACGTGCATATTTGAAATATTTATTTACTAATGCAGAGTTCTCAAACGCAGTATCTTGTACAATACTAGCAAACATATTATAGGCAACAAAGTTATCAGCATAGTTACTAGCCCATAAAAGGCGAATGGTGACAGCATACTAAGATGCTGAAATGAATAGGAATTAACAACACCTATTTCTCACCCTCCCTAATTAGCATAGTATCTTATATCTATGAAGGTCTCATTTGGGTTTTAGCAGGTCGGGCCCATACCTAAAAATCTCAGTGGCAGAGGATCACATCATCTTCCACCAGCTCTCTGCATGCGAAACACCATCAAGTGTGTTTGTGTGTGTTCAGCACAACAATATAAAACCCGCCTAGAGCCAGATTTTGGCGCAGCATGTGTGTTATGTCTATGGAGGTGCGAAGATCAGACCTCACAACAACACTGTGTCGAGTTATCCTTGGAGCCTTCAGCACTCACTGTGCAGACAGTATACCAAGCAAAACTGATATCAGAGCAATAACATATTATTTCTCAAGTAAATCACGAAGCTCTTCTGGGTTGAAAGCTAAAACAACAATTATGTGTTGTGTGCAAAATGAAGCAGAAAGGAAAAAAGGCGTTTAAACATTTAATCAGCTCATGCTAACTTAACACAGTATGTAGAAAATAATTAGCTATATGACACCCTGGTGCTGAATGGAAACTCGGGTTCTCACCCACTCATCAGCTGATTCACCCAGCTCTCTGGGGTCTGTCAGCTTAGAGTCCACTAGATACTGGATTAACTTCTCTTCTGCACAATGAGTCAAAATGTGTTCTTTCAAAAATAAATTATACAATCCCACATATGTGTCAACTTTGTTACCAATAATCCAGCCTTCCAACGTCCACAAAGTCTACCCAAGACTTTGAACTCAATTTCTGCGTGCCTCTAAACTTCACCCTGTACTTTTCTGGAGTCAGACCAAATCTCTTGACTAAGCATGCCTTCATTTGCTGGTATGATTCTGCACCCTCTCCCTTCAGGGTCCGTAGCCTATCCCTCCCAGCTACTGGAATCAACTCCCACAGGATTGCACCCCAATACCTAGAGTGGACCCTACTCATTTTAAGAGCCCTCTCAAAAGCTGCTAGCCACTTGTCAATGTCATCCCCCTCAGTGTACTTGGGTACTATGCCCTTGGGAAGTTTAGGTTCAAATCTATCCCACCGCTGCCACCAAATGTTGGAAAGTGGGTTATTGGTAGGGGCAAATGTAGATCTGCCACTGGCAATAAGTCCACTAACACATGATAGGACTCAGCATAGGTCTTAGAAAATTATTCCTTTGCTCAACCCTTGGTAACGTGGATGCGAGCAGACAGACTTAACTTGAAAGACAGGTATGTAAAGTATTTAAAAACACCATTTCATTAAATAATTAAGACACACCACAAAATAAAAATCCAACACCAATATATAAAAATATGTAATATTTTTATCTGACACCAAAACGAAAATAATCCACTGTAGGGAACCAGAGATATGATTTTTTAAAGATTAGTCACTTTTCTAGCGCTTAGAAACCAACAGTGCCCCTTTAAGTCATTTAATTTTCTCTGTCAGGGACACACCTTTATAAATAGTTCTGAAGAATTCTCACCACTGTAGTGGGCCGCATTCTTCAGCAAGCGGGGTCCAGTTAGAACACCTTCCTGGCGTTCTGCTTGCGGGTCCCAAAGTATCCAACACCCAATCCAAGGTTCTGGAATCTCCAAGAGGGTCCTTGAAAGTGTGAAACTTCCATTCCGCAATCCACTTGAATAAAACCCTTACAAATCCACTGGTACTCCAGGCTTTGAATTCTTTGTGGGGCGGTCCAGGTGAGCTCTGTTAACTTGTAGCTTGCAGGAAGTCCACTCTTAGTCCTTTGGCAGCAAGGTAATTCACCGGGCTGTAGTTTCAGCTGGTGCAGTCTTCATAGGTCAGGCCTTAGAGTTCCTTGCACAGAAAAAAAAAAACTTTCCAGCAGGGCACTTCTTGCTTCATTCAGTTTCAAGCAGCAGATCTGGAGGACTCTGCCCCTCTCAGATACTTATTCAAAATTCTCTGGGTCAAGCACCAGGTCACTGTTGACCAATGAGAGCAGGGCAACTCCTCATAGTTATGACCACATCCTGTAGAGTGTGGCATTAGTTTGTCCCAGAGTGCATCATTCTTCCAAATACATAATGGCTGATTTTCCAGCAAGGAGGTAAGTGCTGACTAAACACACCCCCAGGGATTGCTTATTTCCATGGACTCTCCCCCTACCATTTGCACATACCTTCCTTAAGCCTAGCCCTGACTCAGGGTCAAGACTGTCCGAGTGGACTGAAACCCAGGCCTCCCCTCTACCTTTGAAGCGGATGGTTTACGACTCCACCCCCTGGCCTGGCATTCCTATAGACCAGCCCACTGCCCTCCCAGCAGAGTGATTAACTAGAGGGGGGTTCCTTATCAACTCTTCAAAGCAGCCTGGTAATCCACTTAACACTGACCAATCAGGGCAGACCACTGGAAGGCTGAATTTGGGCTTACAAACAAGAAAGTCATATAACTTCTTGTATGTACACTTTAGGAGAAATTCCACAATATAATTGTTGCGGGGCAAGAGTAACTGAGTCAGAGGCGTTAGTGATATGCTTAAGTGACGGCTTTATTTTTATAAACACTTTTCTTCGTCAGCTTGTAAGTCTTTCTCTGGCGAACACCGCCGGGTCCGTTTTGGTATTTCTTAGGGGATCCAGACTGTAGGCGCTGCAGATAATATGTTAGGCCCTCCGTAGTTCAGGGATCTCCCTCAGTAGTCAATACCAAACCGGAAACACAAAAAAAAAAAACACAGGGATTAGGACGGGTGTCCTGGTTAGAAGTACGAGGGGGCCGGGACTGAAGGAAACAGAGTGCTCAAGTGCTCACACGAGTACGGCTGTGGTGTTCAGGTGCTCGTGAAGAGGGTAGGGGGTGCAGACTCTACAGACTGTTTACAGCTATGTACAGGCGGGCTTTTAAACGGCAGGCTGGTTACGTCGTCCCAGCCAACCCACTACCCTGCCCTGTACCTGTTCAAGCCACGCTCCTCCCGTGGGAACGTGGCAGGGCGGCTCGTGGGATCGTTGGCCTCCTGGCTTGTCGTGGTCGCTAATGTTGCTCCAAGCCTTGCGCGTCTCGTCTGTTTCTTCCTCCTGCGTCTTCAGGTTCTCTCTTCTCCTCCACTCGCGATCGCCTTCTTCCTCCGGGAAACGCTGTTCGCCATCTTCCTGGTTCCTCCTTCTTTTGACGGGCTCTGCGCGATGACGTCAACCAGGGGAGGAGTTTCGTCTGCCTGGAATCCCCAATTAAAGGAGCCTTGTTCATTTTCTTCCTCCTGACTCCATAGGGGCTGATTACCCGGAAACCATTCCTCATTTGGATACGGCTTAGGATGCTGTTGAGAGGGGACAGAAGCCGGTGAGAGTGAGACTGACCACCATTCCGGTATCTTGTCTTGTCTTGTCCCTCGGGAGAACGACCTACCCCGTCACACACCTCCCCCCTTGGCTTCTCCTGTTCGGGGAGAGGGATGACTCTGGACAGGTAATCAGCATTCCCGTTATCTGAGCCCTTCCTATGGCGTACAGTTAAGGAACCATCTGAGAATCCGCGGATTGTGGCTCTGATTGTTATACATCCACTTTAAGGGAGCATGGTCAGTATATAGACTGAATGGCTTACCCTCTAGATAGTATTGCAGTTTGTCGATGGCCCATTTGATTGCCAGGCACTTGTGCTCTATCATGGGGTACTTACACTCCCTCTGGAATAGTTTGCGACTAGCATAGAGCACAGGATGTTCTAGACTGTCCTCCCCCATCTGTGATAAGACTGCCCCTATCCCTACGTCTGAGGCATCTGTCGCTAGTATGAAGGTCTTGGTGAAATCGGGTGATATCAAGACGGGTTTGGTAGTGATTGTTTGTTTTAGGTTCTCAAATGCTGTTATTGCTTCTTGAGAGGGATGTTGTAGTTCTTTTGGTCTGATGTCTTTTCGGAGGAGGTCTGTCAGTGGAGTAGCTAGCTCAGCAAACCGGGGGACGAATCTGCGGTAATAGCCTATTAGGCCTAGAAAGGCTCTCATGTCTCTTTTATTGTTTGGAAAGGGTGTTCTTTCAGTAGCCTTCACTTTTTCGGTTTGTGGGGCAATTGTACCGTCTCCCAACACATAACCCAGGTACTTCACTCTGTGGAACGCGGCTCGAGACTTCTTTGCCTTTATGTGTAGCCCTGCTTGTTCCAGGGCTGTTAAGATGATGGACAGATGTTGTAAATGGTATTCCCAGCTACTGCTGTAGATTACGATATTGTCCAGGAACGCCAAACTGAATGAAGGGTATGGCTGCAATATGGTGTTCATGAGGCGCTAGAACGTGGCAGGTGCTCCATGGAGGCAGAAAGGAAGAACCATAAACTCATACCATCCTTGGTCCGTTATAAAAGCCGTCTTCTTCCGGTCTTCCTCACGAGGGGCACCTGCCAATATCCCTTCGTGAGACCCAGAGTGGTGATGTATACGGCATCCCCGAGCTTTTCAATCAATTCGTCGACCCACGGGATGGGGTAAGCATCAAAGGTAGAGATGGCATTAAGGGCCCTGAAGTCCATGCAGAAGCGTTTGTACCCATCGGGTTTGGGAACGATTACGATCGGGGACGCCCAACTGCTTTTCGAGGGGCGGATGACACCAAGGTTTAACATGTCCCTTACTTAATTTCTCACCGCCTCTCTTCTGGCGGCTGGGATCCTGTATGGCCTTTGCTTCACCATTTTACTGGGGTGGGTTTCAATGCTGTGTTCGACCAGTGTTGTTTTCCCGGGCAAATCAGAGAAGATATCTGAAAAGGGTAACAGGGTGTTCTTCAGGTCTTCCCTCATCTGGCTAGAAAGCTCTTCATTTACAACAATTTGGTCTACCGTAGAGAGTGCTTTGGGTATTGTGGGTATTAATAGGTTTGTTCTCTTGGGAACAGGGAAGATCCATTTTTTTAACAGGTTGATGTGGTAACATTGGGACTTGGACGGGGAGAGTTGTAGCCTTTACGTTGTGTTCCCTATTGTATTAGTCACCTTGTAGGGGCCCACCCATTCATTCTTGCTTTTGCTGGAGGAGGATGATAAGAGGAGTAATGCCCAATCTCCAACCTTTAGTCTCCTTAGCTTCTTCCCTCGGTCATAATTTTGCTACTGCTTATTCCTCTGTTGTTCAAGATTGGAATATGCGAGGTTCCTTAACTTACCCAATTTGGACCTCAGTTGGAGCGTGTATTCAAGTAAGGACTTTTGTTCTTGTTCCTCTTCTGTTTCCCAAGTGTCTTTCGTCATTTCTAACAATGACCTTGGGTGGCGTCCATACAGTAGCTCGAAGGCTGAGCAGCCCAAGCTGCTCTGTTTCTGGGCCCTGAGTACATATAGGGCCAATGGTAGGAGGCGGTCCCAATCGGGTCCTTCCGCAGTAAGCATTTTTTTCAGTGTGGCCTTTAAGGTCTGATTGTACCGTTCGACGAGTCCATCCGTCTGTGGGTGATGGACTGAAGTCCGTATGTGACGTGGACCCAAGGTTTTGCAGACTTCCTTCATCAAGCGAGAGGTAAACGGGGTTCTCTGGTCCATAAGGACCTCTTTCGGGAACCCGACCCTTGAGCACAACTCCACGAATTTCTCTGCAATGTTGGAAGTTGTGGGGGCCCTTAATGGAAGCTTCTTTGAACCTTGTCGTATAGTCGACAATTACGAGTGCGTATAGATGCCCACTTGATGATCTCGGCACGGGACCAATTAAATCCATACCTACCCTCTCAAAGGGGTTCCAATGATGGGTAGGGGTCGCAGGGGTGCTGCCGGAGGCCTGTGTGTGTTCCTTTTTTAACAGATCTCACACTTCATACAATAGTTCTGTACATCTTTGTAGATTCCAGGCCAGTAGAAATAGCGTAGAATGCTCTCAGTGGTCTTCTCCTTCCCTGATTGACCTGCCGTGAGGTGGGCATGTGCAAAGAACAATACTTGTTCCCCGAAGGACACAGGTACCAGTAGCTGTGCATTGCCTCCTACTTCACTTTCCCTATACAGTAAGTCATTCTTTATAACAAATCGGGGATAAGTGGGAGGATGGACACTCTGGGACACATGTGCACTTTCCAAGGCGTTATACAAGGTTGTGTCATCTGCTTGTGCAAACCTAAAACTACGGTCTAGGACCCAAGGTTCTGGAGTTATTAGGATATGTATGGGGCCGTCTACAGCCTTGTTTGGCCTAATAATGGTATTCTAGAAAGGGAAAGGAACTCCGGGTTCTCTCCCCCTAGGATAACGTCTTCAGGTAGGGAATCTACCACCCCTACTTTTACTGTACATGGTTCTTTGTCTGTAGGTCTTAGGGTTTCCTGTGCAAGGGGGTAGGGTTTGACGTCCCCATGTATGCAACGTATGTGTACCACCGTCCCTGGGACATATTGGTGGGGGAGAACAAAGCGTTCTTGGACCACTGATTGCCTGCACCCCGAATCTAGAAGGGCTTTTACCAAGTAGCCATTCATCCTCACACTCACATAAAAGGATGCTCCCATCTCTGCGGAGTACAGAACTGTCTTGGGAAGATACCCTACTTCCATAGGCTCTTTCGTCGGTCTCTTTCTGGGACATAGGAGTGCGATGTGGCCCCATTCGCCACACTCAAAGCAAAGCGGCCCACGCATGAGAGGAGAGTCCATCCTGAACTGTTTGGGTCTCATGTGCTCCATCACGGGTTTTGGTTTCTTTTCCACTTTGGCGGGGGGCACACCATGTTGGACAGGCCACGTGAAGGGTTTGCTTCCTCCCCGCATGACAGGGCCCGAGCCCGGCCCTCCAGGTGTTACCCACAGAACCAACCCGCACCCCGTCTCATACGGGACTCCTGCCCCCGGACATCTCTGCATCATGGGGCCGAATCACTACCGGCTCCCTCGCCCGGCCCGGCCGCCATCTTGGACACTGCACCACGAGGCCGCGTGGCCTCAGATCGACCCTAACCCTGGGCCTGGCCAGGGCCCGACATCCCGGCACCACCATCCACCCAGGAGGTGAGCGGCCCACTTGGCAGGTCAATGGGAGAAAGAAGTGTCGATGGCTCTCCCCCGCCAGGTGCCGATCGCCCCCAGCTCCCCCGGGTGCTGGCTCCACCCCCCTGCTGGGTGTCTGGACTCCCTCATCCCGGACCTCCCGACCTCCAAGTGCGAGGGTCCGGACATCAAAGGACGCCAGACCTATAACTGGGGCAGCTCCAGAGCAGGAAGGCAGTTGTATCCTGGAGTCGAGAGACACCGTGACGAACTCATCCTTGACGGACTACTGGCGCTGCCGTAGCCCTGCCTTGTGAACTACTGTCCTGCTTGCTGGCACTGCCGCAAACCTTCTGAACCCTTCATCTTCACCGGGACCTGCTGGCGCCGCCGCGGACCGTCGCTACCTACGATCATCTCGGGACCTGCTGGCTCTGCCGCGGCCCGACCATCTAAGAACGCCGAGCTCGAGGATTGTGAGCTATCCATCTTATCATCGTATCTACCAGATTGGTAACAAGACTGTCCCGCTACCCCCTTTCCACCCAAGAGACTAGAACCAAGGGGACCCCTGAGTCCAGACCTCCTTGTACCATTCTACCGTACTTAAAGATTGCTTATAAAGAACGTCAAACCTTATCCTTGTGTGGTGTACGTCTGTGGGGGGGAAGTTATTCGTCTGTACGATCGCTGGAGACGGCTCTCCCCGGAGACCTCTCCTCTTGTCCTCGGCCGACCCTCCCGGTCCGTCTAACATTGGTGGCAGCGGCGGGATCCGAATCAACGCGTAATCGTACAGAGAGTAGCTCACCCCACGACAAAACCACAATGACAACCAAAGAGAGCGGATCCACCGAGAAATTCCAGATGGAGAAATTGGAAGAATACAGCCATCGTGAGTTGAAACAATTCTGCATTGAACTAGGCATTGCTACCACCGGTCTGAGTACGAAAGACGATTTCAAACACGCCATTGAGTCATGGGCAGAAACCGGGGTCGCCAGACCCCCGGACCAAAATGTTGCAACATCGGAGAGGAGCACCACGGCTCCCGAGGAGCGAAGAACGGGTCTCTCGCAGGAAGAGTTCCAAGAGAGAGAAAAAAACAGACTACATGAGTTAGAAATGGCCCGGCTCAAAATGGACGGTGAACTCAAATTAGCAGAACAAAAACTGAACCTAGAACATCTGCGGCTCCGAGAAGAACGAGAAGAAAAACAGAGACAAAGAGAACTCGAAGAAAAGAGACTAGCGTATGAACATGAGCGCAAGCTAGCGGAAATAGACTTACGAAAGCAGAGCAAAGAACTGGGGGTGCCCGAGCAACCGCGCACTCCCGGAGCGACAGAAAAGAAAGTACACATCCCCAAGGATGTCGTTCGAGAGTATTTCCGAGATGACGACATACAACAGTGGTTCAAGGCCTACGAGATCGCCATGACCTCCCACAGGATCGATCGAAGTGACTGGGGAGCCGGTCTATGGGGGAGGTTCGTCAATGAGGGCCGCGATGCCCTGTTACAGCTCCCAGACCATCTGATGACCTCTTATGACCACATGAAGGCTGCCCTCCTCACCCGATATGGGCTCACACCCGAAATGTACCGCCAGAGGTTCCGAGACTGCACCCGGATCCCGGGTACAACTTGGGTGGAGTATGTAAACTATTTCAGCCGAGCCTTCGAGGGGTGGATCAAGGGGAGCCAAGTAACAACCTACGAACAACTTTTTAATCTCATGGTGTGGAAGCACCTCTCCAACAACTGCTTCGTCGAGCTCAGGCAGCACCTCCTCGACAGCAAATTGACAGATCCACGGCAGCTCGCCGCCGAGGCTGACCGGTGGGAGATTACCTGAGTAAGCCGGAATGGGCCGCACAAACAGAACCGGAACCCCCAAGGTCAGCACCGTCCCCGAGGAGGAGGAGGAGGAGGCCAGGGACGAGGAAAAGACACCGCCCCGGCCGCTTCCGCTGCCAGCACCCCGCCCCCGGCCAACCGGGGCAACCCCCCGGTACGCCCGGGGTACAGAGCCAATGCCACGTGTCACCGATGCCAGCGAGTCGGCCACTACGCAAATGACCCGAACTGTCCTCAGAATCAGACTCCGAGACCCCGCCAGATGGCTGCCGCCGCCCTGGGGGAAGAACAAATCTCCGAAGAGCAAGAGGAATGCGAGCAAGAACAACAGGAGTGGGGGGCGGCCGCCATGGTTCTAGCGTGCCTAGGGGGAAGAGACATGGTCCCGCGGGCTCCCCTACCCGCCAACACCAGAAAATATAGTCAGTGGGTGAACATTAATGGGCGCAGGGCCGAAGCCCTACGTGACACAGGGGCCAGTGTGACAGCCGTCCGCTGTCACCTGGTGACCCCAGAACAGATCCTGCCGAACATTCTCTGCCCTGTCCGTTCAGCCGACAATTCCGAGAGTCTGTGTCGGATGGCCTGCGTCCCCTTCGAATGGGGAGGAGTCTCCGGCATGTTAAAGGTGACGGTCCGAGATGATGCCCCCGTGGACTGTCTCCTGGGGAATGATCTTGAGAGTTCCCCGTGGGCCGCCGTAGAGAGAAGAGAGCACCTGGGGATGTTGGGCCTCCCGGACTGGGCGTGCGTAACCACCCGGTCCATGGCTGCCCGTACCATTCCCCGACCCGAAGAACCTGAATGGCCAGCACCTCCTCCCCCGGTCGCTCCAGTAGAAGACACCGACCGTGCCAACCCCCCAGGGCAAACCCCCGAAGGGCTCGCTCAGCTCTAGGACCTTCCCAACCTGGCTCAGTGGCGTCAGGAAGGGGGGCCCACCCAGGAACAGTTCCGTCAAGAGCAGAAGACCTGTCCCTCCCTCGAGGGACTCCGCCAGCAAGCCCTCGCCCAGAGCGCAGGGGACACCACCGGAAGCCATTGGATCTATTGGGACAACGACCTGTTATACAGTGAACAGAGAATCGCGGAGTTAGGGGCCAGTCGAGTGCTAGTGGTGCCCCTCCGCTTTAGAGACTTCTTGCTAAACTTGGCCCACGATGTCCCCCTGGCTGGTCACCTGGGTCAAGACAAAACCTACAGTCGCCTGGTGACCCACTTCTTCTGGCCCAAGATGAGAAACGACGTCCTCAACCACTGCCGGTCCTGCCCCACGTGCCAGGCCAGCGGGAAGAGCGGCCGCAAACTTAAAGCACCTCTGCAACCCTTCCCAGTTGTCACCACCCCGTTCGAGAGGGTGGGAATAGACATTGTGGGGCCCCTGGACCCCCGTACAGCACAAGGACATCGGTTCATCCTGGTACTGGTGGACCACGCCACCCGCTACCCCGAGGCTATTCCCCTGCGAACTGTGACAGCCCCGGTGGTCGGCCGGGCCTTGATGGGGATCTTCTCCCGGGTGGGCTTTCCCCGAGAAGTCGTCAGCAACCGAGGCACAAACTTTATTTCAAAATATATGAAATCCCTCTGGCAACAGTGTGGGGTCACCTACCGATTCACGACCCCTTATCACCCTCAAGGAAACGGACTAGTCGAGCGGTTTAACCGCACGCTCAAAGGGATGATTGGGGGGTTGGAAGAGCCCCTCCGTCGCCAGTGGGATGTGCTGCTGCCGTGCCTCCTCTTTGCATATCGAGAAGTCCCCCAGAAGTCCCTTGGCTTCAGCCCGTTCGAACTCTTATACGGACACCCTGTGCGAGGGCCCCTCAGCCTAGTCAAAGAAGGTTGGGAGATGCCCCCTCTGAAGACCCCTCCAGATGTCTTCAAGTACCTCCTGACCCTACGCAATCAGACCAGGCGATTCAGAGAAATGGCGAAAGCGAATCTTGAGGCCAGTCAGGGGGACATGAAGAAGTGGTACGATCAAAATGCTTCCTCCATCGAGTTCGAACCTGACCAACAAGTGTGGGTGATGTCCCTCACCGAACCGTGCGCCTTACAGGACAAGTGGACGGGGCCCTTCAAAGTGGTCGAGCACCACTCCAGAGCTCCGATTCTGCGTCGACTACCGGGGCTTGAACGCTGTCACCAGAACCGACGCTCATCCCATCCCCCAAGCAGATGAACTAATCGACCGCATGGGAGCTGCCCGCTACCTCAGCATCTTCGACCTGACAGCGGGCTACTGGCAGATCGGTCTCACACCCAGGGCCAAAGAACGATCCGCCTTTTCCACCCCTGATGGCCACTACCACTTCAAGGTCATGCCATTCGGCATGAAGAATGCCCCAGCTACTTTTCAGCGACTAGTGAACCAGGTCTTGGTGGGACTCGAGGAATTCAGCGCCGCCTACCTGGACGATATCGCTGTGTACAGCCGCCACTGGTCCGACCACCTCCACCACCTCCGAGAGGTCCTGCAGGCCCTCCAACGGGCCGGCCTCACGATCAAGGCCAGCAAATGCCAAATAGGTCAGGGGTCCGTGACCTATCTCGGACACCAAGTGGGAAGCGGTCTGGTGGCCCCTCTTCAACTCAAGATCGCTGCCATCCAGTCCTGGCAGCCCTCCATCACTCAGACCGAGGTCCGCGCCTTCTTGGGCCTCACCGGCTACTACCGGCGGTTCGTGAGGGACTATGGCAGCATTGTGGGGCCCCTCACGGAACTCACATCCAAAAATCACCAAAAGAAGGTCAACTGGACCCCAGACTGCCAAGTGGCCTTCGAGAAGCTGAAGGCCGCCATGTTCTCTGCCCCTGTGCTCCAGGCCCCCGACTACAGTCGGGAATTCATCATCCAAACGGATGCCTCCGACCATGGCATTGGGGCAGTCCTTTCCCAGTTAAACCCCGAAGGACTTGACCAACCAGTGGCCTTCATCAGCAGACGCCTTCTGGCCCGAGAACAACGCTGGAGCACCATCGAGAGAGAGGCCTTCGCAGTGGTGTGGGCCCTCAAAAAGCTCCGGCCTTATCTCTTTGGTACCCACTTCTGGGTGCAGACAGATCATCGGCCCCTGCAGTGGCTAATGCAGATGCGGGGGGAAAACCCAAAACTATTGCGTTGGTCCATCTCCCTGCAGGGAATGGACTTCACTGTGGAACATCGACCTGGGCAAGACCACGCCAACGCAGATGGCCTGTCACGCTTTTTCCGCCTCGACGAAGAGAGTCCCCAAGAGGATGGGTGACTCTCCCCGCCTTCAGCTGGGGGGGACGCATGTTGGACAGGCCACGTGAAGGGCTTGCTTCCTCCCCGCATGACAGGGCCCGAGCCCGGCCCTCCAGGTGTTACCCACAGAACCAACCCGCACCCCGTCTCATACGGGACTCCTGCCTCGGACATCTCTGCATCATGGGGCCGAATCACTACCGGCTCCCTCGCCCGGCCCGGCCGCCATCTTGACACTGCACCACGAGGCCGCGTGGCCTCAGATCGACCCTAACCCTGGGCCTGGCCAGGGCCCGACATCCCGGCACCACCATCCACCCAGGAGGTGAGCGGCCCACTTGGCAGGTCAATGGGAGAAAGAAGTGTCGATGGCTCTCCCCCGCCAGGTGCCGATCGCCCCCAGCTCCCCCGGGCGCTGGCTCCACCCCCCTGCTGGGTGTCTGGACTCCCTCATCCCGGACCTCCCGACCTCCAAGTGCGAGGGTCCGGACATCAAAGGACGCCAGACCTATAACTGGGGCAGCTCCAGAGCAGGAAGGCAGTTGTATCCTGGAGTCGAGAGACACCGTGACGAACTCATCCTTGACGCACTACTGGCGCTGCCGTAGCCCTGCCTTGTGAACTACTGTCCTGCTTGCTGGCGCTGCCGCAAACCTTCTGAACCCTTCATCTTCACCGGGACCTGCTGGCGCCGCCGCGGACCGTCGCTACCTACGATCATCTCGGGACCTGCTGGCTCCGCCGCGGCCCGACCATCTAAGAACGCCGAGCTCGAGGATTGTGAGCTATCCATCTTATCATCGTATCTACCAGATTGGTAACAAGACTGTACCGCTACCCCCTTTCCACCCAAGAGACTAGAACCGAGGGGACCCCTGAGTCCAGACCTCCTTGTACCATTCTAACATACTTAAAGATTGCTTATAAAGAACGTCAAACCTTATCCTTGTGTGGTGTACGTCTGTGGGGGGGAAGTTATTCGTCTGTATGATCGCTGGAGACGGCTCTCCCCGGAGACCTCTCCTCTTGTCCTCGGCCGACCCTCCCGGTCCGTCTAACACACCCTTACCGTTTTTCTCATTGTCCCAGCCTAAGGTTCGAGGTTGAGCCCTGGCGTAGTTCGCTGCCATCTCAATGGCCTGTTCTATTGTAAGTCCAGAATGTTGCTTCAGCCATCTTTGAGAGGGTTATGGGAGTGCCTCCATGAACTGTTCAAGGTAAATATTGGCCATTACTTCTTCCTTGGTGCTAGTAGATGGTTTTAACCACTTATCCGTGGCCATTTTGAGGCAAAAAAATAGTGTTTTGGGGTTTTCGCCAGGGGTCCCTCGCTCTTTCCTAAATCAGACTCTATAGGCTTCTGCATCGAGTCCTAGGTGGTCTAGTATCACCTCCTTAATTGTCTGATAGGGAGCATTTCCCAGGAGGTTGGCCTATTGGTAGGCGAATTGTGCTTTGCCTGTCAGCAATGGGGCTAAGAAAAAGGGCCATTTCTCTTCTGGCCAATCCAACGCTCTGGCGGCCCGCTCAAAATTCAATAGAATTGCGTCGGGGTCTTCTCCAAGCACATTTTTTTGTAGAGCAATTCCAGAGGGGTTGGGGACAGGGGTTTGACCTTCTACAGGTACCGACCCATTTGGAACGGTTACAGTCTTCTGGAGGCTTTCTAACTGTGCAGTGATAGTATTTTGGAACATCTCCCTGCCTGCCGGGCAGAGGTGAGTTGCCTTTCGACTGCCCAGTCTAATTTCTCTTGCCCCTTTATGATGTGCTGGATGAGGGCGTCCATCTCGGTGTTGCAGACGGACTGTGATGAAAATCCCACTTCTGACACCAGTTGTTATGGAGCAAGAGTAACTGAGTCAGAGGCCTTAGTGATATGCTTAACACCATCACTGCTGCACCAATTCCGCTCCTGTGCTGAGTTTTTTAAAACCGCACTTTACGTGACGAGCTGGGCTCGTCATCAGCGTGCGAGGAGGCTACGCCATGACGAGCCCAGCTCGTCATGAGCGTGGAAGGGGTTAAGTGACAGCTTTATTTACAAATTCAAATAATCAATAAATAAAAACTGCTCGCCTCAATGTACTGCACAGCTGTGCACTAAGGTCACTAGTGGCTTAAGCTCACCTTGATGTATTGCAGACGTGTGCACTGAGGTCATGAGTGGCCCCTGCTCACCTCAATGTACTGCACACCTGTGCACTGAGGTCACTAGTGACTGCTGCTCACCTCAAAATACTGCACATGTGTGCACTGAGGTCACTAGTGGCTGCTTCTCACCTCGATGTACTTCACATGTGTGCACTGAGGTAACTAGTGGCTGCTGCTCGCCTCGATCTACTGCACATGTGTGCATTGAGGTCACTAGTGGCTGCTGCTCACCTCGATATACTGAACACATGTGCACTGAGGTCATGAGTGTCCGCTGCTCACATCAATGTACTGCACACGTGTGCACTGAGGTAACTAGTGGCTGCCCTCTCACCTCAATGTCCTGCATACGTGTGCACTGAAGTCACTAGTGGCTGCTGCTCACCTCGATGTATGGCACACGTGTGCACTGGGGTTATTGGCTGCTGCTCACCTCAATCTACTGCACACATGTGCACTGAGGTCACTAGTGGCTGCTGCTCACCTCGATGTACTGCACACATGTGCACTGAGATCACGAGTGGCCGCTGCTCACCTCGATATACTTCACACGTGTGCACTGAGGTCACTAGTGGCCTCTGCTCACATCGATGTACTGCACACATGAGCACTGAGGTCACTAGTAACTGCTGCTCACCTCAATATACTGCACATGTGTGCACTGAGGCCTAGTTCCTGCTGCTCACCGCAATGTACTGCACATGTGTGCACTGAGGTCACTAGTGGCTGCCGCTCGCCTCGATCTACTGCACACATGTGCACTGAGGTCACTAGTGGCTGCTGCTCACCTCGATGTACTGCACACTTGTGCATTGAGGTCACTAGTGGCCTCTGCTCACATCGATGTACTGCACACATGTGCACTGAGGTCACTAGTAACTGCTGCTCACCTCAATATACTGCACATGTGTGCACTGAGGCCTAGTTCCTGCTGCTCACCTCAATGTACTGCACATGGGCACTGAGGTCACAAGTGGCCTCTGCTCACCTCAATGTACTGCATACATGTGCACTGAGATCACTAGTGGCTGTTGCTCGCCTCGATCTGCTGCACACGTGTGCACTGAGGTCACTAGTGACTGGTGCTCACCTCAATATACTGCACATGTGTGCACTGAGGTCACTAGAGGCTGCTGCTCACCTCGATGTACTGCACATGTGTGCACCGAGGTCACTAGTGGCTGTTGCTCGCTTCGATCTACTGCACAAGTGTGCACTGACGTCACTAGTGACTGCTGCTCACCTCAATATACTGCACGTGTGCACTGAGGTCACTATTGGCTGCGGCTCACCTCCATGTACTGCACATGTGTGCACGGAGGTCACCAGTGACTGCTGCTCACCTCAATATACTGCACATGTGTGCACTGAGGTCACTAGTGGCCGCTGCTCCATCGATGTACTGCACACATGTACACTGAAGTCACGAGTGGCTGCTGCTTACCTCAATGTACTGCACACATGTGGACTAAGGTAACTAGTGGCTGCCTCTTTCCTCAATGTACTGCACTCGTGTTCACTGAGATCACTAGTGGCTGCTGCTCACCTCAATGTATTACACACATATGCATTGAGGTAACTAGCGGCTGCTGCTCGCCTCGATCTACTGCACATATGTGCACTGAGGTCATTAGTGACTGCTGCTCACCTCAATATACTGCACATGTGTGCACTGAGGTAACTAGTGGCTGCTGTTCAGCTCGATGTACTGCACACGTGTGCACTGAGGTCACCAGTGCCCGCTGCTCACCTTGATGTACTGCACTTGTGTGGACTGAAGTAACAAATGGCTTCTACTTCCCTCAATGTACAGCACACATGTGCACTGAGGTGACTAGTGGCTGCTGCTCACCTCAATGTACGGCACACGTGTGCACTAAGTTCACTAGTGCCTGCTGCTCACCTCAATGTACTGCACATCTGTGCACTGAGGCCTAGTGGTTGTTGCTCACCTCATTGTACTGCACATGTGTGCACTAAGTTCACTAGTGGCTGCTGCTCACCTCAATGTACGGCACACGTGTGCACTAAGTTCACTAGTGGCTGCTGATCACCTTAATGTACTGCACACATGTGCACTACATTTACTAGCAGCTGCTGCTCACCTCAATATACTGCACACATGTGCACTAAGTTCACTAGTGGCTGCTGCTCACCTCAATGTACGGCACACTTGTGCACTAAGTTCACTAGTGGCTGCTGCACACGTCAATGTACGGCACACATGTGCACTAAGTTCACTATTGGCTGCTGCTCACCTCAATGTACTGCACACATGTGCACTAAGTTCGCTAGAGGCTGCTGCTCTCCTCAATGTACTGCACACGTGTGCATTAAGTTCACTAGGGCTGCTGCTCACCTCAATCTACGGCACATGTGTGTACTAAGTTCACTAGTGGTTGCTGCTCACCTCAATGTACTGCACACGTGTGCACTGAGGCCTAGTGGCTACTGCTCACCTCAATGTATGACACACGTGTGCACTAAGTTCACTATTGGCTGCTGCTCACCTCAATGTACGGCACACATGTGCACTAAGTTCACTAGTGGCTGTTGCTCACCTCAATGTACTGCACACGAGTGCACTGAGGCCTAGTGGCTGCTGCTCACCTCAATGTACGGCACACATGTGCACTAAGTTCACTAGTGGCAGCTGCTCACCTCCATGTACTGCACATGTGTGCACAACGTTTACTAGCGGCTGCTGCTCACCTCAATGTACTGCACACGTTTGCAAAAAGTTCACTAGTGGCTGCTGCACACCTCAATGTACAGCACACGTGTGCACTAAGTTCACTAGGGACCGCTGCTCCCCTCAATGTACGGCACACGTGTGCACTAAGTTCACTAGTGGCTGCTGCTCATCTGAATGTACTGCACACGTGTGCACTGAGGCCTAGTGGCTGGTGCTCACCTCAGTGTACTGCACACGTGTGCACTAAGTTCACTAGAAGCTGCTGCTCTCCTCAATGTACTGCACATGTGTGCACTGAGGCCTAGTGGCTGCTGCTCACCTCAATATATGGCACACGTGTGCACCAAGTTCACTAGTGGCCGCTGCTCACCTCAATGTACGGCACATGTGTGCACTAAGTTCACTAGTGACTGCTGCTCACCTCAATGTACTGCACACATGTGCACTGAGGCCTAGTGGCTGCTGCTCACCTCAATGTACGGCAAACGTGTGCACTAAGTTAACTAGTGGCTGCTGCTCACCTAAATGTACAGGACACGTGTGCACTAAGTTCACTACTGGCTGCTGCCTACCTCAATGTACGGCACACATGTGCACTAAGTTCACTAGTGGCTGCTGCTCACCTCAATGTACTGCACACACGTGCACTGAGGCCTAGTGGCTGCTGCTTGCCTCGAAGTACTGCGCACAGGTGCACTGAGTTCACTGGTGGATGCTTCTCATCTCACTGTGCACCTTGATGTTCTGCACACATGTACACTGAGTTCACTAGAAGCTGCTGTTCACCTTGATGTACTGCACACGTGTGAAATGAGTTCAACAGCATACGCTGCTCACTTCAGTGTACTGCACACTTGTGCACTGAGTTTACCTGCAGCTGCTGATCATATCACCTTATTGAACGTCACCAGTTGCTGCTGCTCACTTCAGTGTACTGCACGCGTGTCCAGAGAGTTCACCAGGGACCGATGCTTGCCTCAATGTATTGCAAATGTGTGCACTGAGTACACTAGTGGCTGCTGCACCTCACTGTACTGCACAAGTGTGCACTGTGTTCACCAGTGGCCACTACTCACATCTACTGCAGCTGGGAGCACGCCTCCTCCATCATTGTGAGGCCATTTGTGATTCCAGTTACCGCCTCACAGTTGTCGTAGTTTGGTATCTGGGGAGTGCACACAACTCCTACCTCTTCCACCACAAATCACCAGTGTGAGAGTATGGTATCCGGATGTCAGGACCCCTACACAGGGTCTAATAACTTGTGGCACTGACTTGCCCTGGTTGTGCCAAGATTCTCAAAGTTATGGCACTTGGACTGAGCAGGTTCGGCGTAGGAGAAATAAGATGGCCGCCATTTTCGAGAGACAGGTTGGCGGTCTAGTCTCTTCGCCGCAGCTGCAGAGAAATCAAGGTGCAGCGCGAGCGCAACAGGAAACGCGCACTTCACCGGAGATTTCAGCCGACGAAGAAGCCTAAGATTTGAGTTCCTAATTAAAGTTAAAATCTAGTCACAAATGTTTATAACCCGACACTGTTGGGTATCTTGAGAACATTCGAGAGGTTTCGTGAGGAAATACTCGGCGCAAACAGTCAAGCGCGATTTCGAGTTCACAGTGTATTTACCAGAGCAGCATCAAGGGCTCCTGAGAGGAGCGCCGATTTTCGAGCAGCAAGGGAGCTGATAAAGATTGAAAGCTAAGTGACAATTAACGAATATTGTAAAAGGCATAGAGTTATACTTACCAGAATTGGAGAATAACCATTGGTCTTCAGTTGAGCCTAAAACTAATGAGAGAATTCAAGGTTAAAAAAGAAGATAATGGAAAGCTAGGAATGTGTAAAAAGCTCAATGTAAATATCTTAATACTCACCAGAGACTGCTAGAAATGTGATGCAACTTCTGAATTCTAAAAAGAGACAAAATACAGTGTTAATGAGTTGAAGACTCATAACAAGAGAGCAGGAAATAAAGAAGAAAGTAGCAGAGGATACATTTAAAAAAGAACTTGTCTAATTAGTGAAGTATGTGAGCACATATTCATAATCAGAATAAAAACAAGAAGTTAGTCAGACAGACAGACAGACAGGGAAACAAGCATTGGAAATGCAATAGGTCCTGCATTAGGAAAGTTTGAGCTATTGATATTGTAAATGACACTTTTTTATTTATGTGTTGGTTTTGAAAGTAGCAAAATTAATAGCTTTGTCAGTTACAATGTCAATAGTTTTAACTTTTGCAAATGTGACACCTATAGCATTTGTAATGCAATGTGTGTTGTATTTACGTGACTTAGATGTATTGATATTACAAATAACAATGGCTTTTAATTTTGTAAATAATTAATACTTAAATAAAAGTTACACACATATAGATGTGGTGGTGGTGGATCTGGGGGATATGGTGGTGGTGGATGTGTGTGGTGGATGTGTTTGGTGGATGTGGTGGTGGATGTGGTGGTGGTGGTGATGGTGGATGTGGGGGTGGATGTGGTGGTGGTGGTGATGGTGGATGTGGGGGTGGATGTGGTGGATGTGGTGGTGGTGGATGTGGTGATGTGGATGTGGTGAAAGTGGTGGTGGATGTGGTGGTGGTGGTTGTGGATGTGGTGAAAGCGGGATACATGAGCATACATGAGCTGTCGGTACGCGAGGCCTTACGCGAGGCCTAAAAATGAACGTATGTAGAACTTGGGGAAGAGGTGTGCATAATACAGATGATAGCAGAAGAAAGGTAAATGTAATCTAAGTGGATTCCGAGGTGGCAAATTGGTGCTCTTTTAATCATGGATAATGGATGAAATATTTTTTGAAAATGTTCAAGAAAGATGTATTCAGATTTTTTTGAATGATAGAAATGAAGGTGCAAGCATTATGTGTAGAAGGGTGTTGCTCCATTTTCAAGGCGTAATACAGGTTTGCTTCCTTGATATTTTATTTTTCACACTCCACCTATAAGTTAGTGATCTGTTAGCTCATTGTATTGGTTTAGATCAAGGGAGGTGTTTGGATGAAAAGCTTCTGATCTAGAGCATGGCTGTTGTATTGAATGACATGGATGTTACACACTCAACGACATGCTTTAGTTTCTGGAACAATTGACTATTTCAATTTCAATGACAGCTCAGAAACTGGCTTTAGACTTGATTGCAGAAGTCATGCATTGAATAAGGGATGTGCAAAACCAAAATGTCTCTCTAGTAAACTTTTCGTAATGCTTGCGAATGCATAATTGCTACCTGGAGTTCGCAGAGTTTTTTACATTTGTGTTTTCAAATTAAAATCAGGACTTTTGCTTCCCTTTTAAAATGTCGTGAGAAAATAAAGATCTCCAACATCCATCAAATTCGCGAGGCAAGTGGTGTTGAAATAAAATTGCGAGAAAGGAGTTCAACCACTTTCAGTGCCAACTTGCACTGAGAAATAATAATGTCATTTTGCAGGGAAAACTGCGAACTGACAAACATGAGGAAATGAAGAAAAAAAGTCGGGGAACATATGAAGGGCAATAATCGGGCGCCGTGTTAGACTTTCCTCACGTATTAAAATCTATGCAGGCAACATTAACCGTTTGTATCCTGCCTCCTAGAGGATGTTTGGAAGAAAGTGGTGGGAAATACTAACCTATTTGAATGATAGAGGGTTGGTTACAAGAGAGTGACGAATACAAGAGAAGGTCCAAGCACAAAGCCCGTCCAAGATATAGTCTCATAGCCCATAAAAGGCACGTCCTTAGCACTGGACAGGAGCAGGGAGAGGTTTTGCTTGTGATCGTGCGGAGTTGGAGGCCGTGCTGCACGTAATCAGAATGGCTCGTTTTCCGCTGTCTTCGCTTTAACAGCCCCTCCAAAAGTCTTGGCCGACAACGGCGGTCCCACTAGGAAGTTATGACGAACATAAGAGGCCCCCAGAGGGGTCTCTCACACGCATCATTTGCAAGCAGCAACATTTGAAATTAATTGGCCATTAAGGGAAACACAATGCCGATTGGGAAAGCAACAACTGCAGAGCAGTCTCACAAAGATGCTTACTGCCGGCTGAAAACACGCACAGAAGCAGCTCTTTGCTCACTCACACTGCCTATCGCCATCTTTAACCACATGAGCGCCCATGGCCTATATCGTGACAGAAGCCTCTCCACAGTGCACACCGGTGTGTTAAAAAACTACTAGCTAACATCCTGCACACCCCAAAACGTGGAACTCAGCAAATTGTTCATTTAACGCAGGTTTATCTCCCTAGTTATTGAGAAAAAATCAGACAGACACAGACGTGCGTTTTCACAGGAAGACAAAAGTAAAGAAGGTTGTGCTGGGAGAGAGAGAGTGGGGAGGAGAGTAGGAGGAGGAGGAGGGAGGAGAGTAGGAGGAGGAGAGGGGAGGAGAGTAGGGGAGGCACGGCCTAGCGGCCGTGCAACCAAGAAGTGAGGGGGCGGAGCTGGGGGAGGCTGTGAGAGAGAGAGTGGGGAGGAGAGTAGGAGGAGGAGGGGGGCCAAAAGAGACAAGACGGAGGGAAGGTAGAGAAGGGGAGGGGGGAGGAGAAATGCGACTTGGCGGGCAGGGGAGGGGGCGGAGCGGGGAGAGGTGCGACACGGCAGGCAGGGGAGGAGAGTAGGAGGAGGAGGGGGGAGGAGAGTAGGAGGAGGAGAGTAGGGGAGGCACGGCCTAGCGGCCGTGCAACCAAGAAGTGAGGGGGCGGAGCTGGGGGAGGCTGTGAGAGAGAGAGTGGGCAAGGCAGGCGGCTGGGGGCATGTGCACGGGAATAGTTCACTCAACTGTTTCTCTGAAAACACAGGCGCGGACTGCGTTTTTTCCGGGCCAGTTGCAATTGGTCTAAGGTGCCCAGATGGAGTCACGCAGAGTTCGGCCTTGCGGTTCTTTCTGATGGAGGTGGTCGAGAGGTTGCTTAGCCACCGTTTGATGGATGTTGCCATGATTTGCCTAAGTGAGCAGCGAGGGCGGTTAGAAAAAAGAGCGGGAAACAGGCACAGAAGAAGGGGAGTGGGTGCGCATGGCGGAAAGAGGGGGGCGGGCCCGGCAGAGGGAGGGGGTTGCGGAAGGCGCGAGGAGGAGGGGACGCGCGCGCTTCGGTCGGGGTTACTCCTGTGAGTGTTTGGAATTTCAATGCGATTATGATTTGCGCTCGAGAACAGTGACATCATAGACAGTGCGGGGCGACGTCACGCGGTGCGCTGCCAGTCGTCTGTGAGAAAAGAGTGATGCTTGTGGGCGACACCAAAGTGGCACTCATAAAACTGTCTAAGCTTCGGGCCGGAGCCCTGCCGTAACGAATCGCTCGGCTTCATTCTTTTCACTGTGCCGGAGAATGGTGCCACATAATTTGTTATTTTATACACAGGTGGATGCTCTTTTTCGGCTATCACGTGGGTGGTAATGGTAGCATCCGCGCATGCGCAGCTATGCTTCACCGTGTGCATGTTCACTCCAGGCCTTTCGTTCTCAAAAGCTGCACCTCTGGGTTCTCGAAAGAGGAAGAGCTCGAGTGGCTAGGGAGTGTGTCACGAGCTTAACGAAATTAGTTTGCTGCAACGGTGAGAGGTGCTTTTTGTGTTTTACAAAGCTGAGATAGCAGATGTTTCAAGCAAACAAGTGAATTAACAGGCAAGCTTCTGTGTTCTGCGACACGGCGGGCAGGGGAGGGGGCGTAGCGGGGAGAGGTGCGACACGGCAGGCAGGGGAGGAGAGTAGGAGGAGGAGGGGGGAGGAGAGTAGGAGGAGGAGGGGGAGGAGAGTAGGGGAGGCACGGCCTAGCGGCCGTGCAACCAAGAAGTGAGGGGGCGGAGCTGGGGGAGGCTGTGAGAGAGAGAGTGGGCAAGGCAGGCGGCTGGGGGCATGTGCACGCGCTTTTAAGCTCAATGCGCATGCGCATTGAGCTTAAATTTCACGGGCACTGCAAGGAATCGCCACGATTCCTTGCAAGTTGGTTAAAGAGTGTTTAAGCCCCCATAGTCTCGCAAGCTCGATGCGCATGCGCATCGACAGGCGAGACCTAAAAACGAATCCTATTATCTTTCCATGCAGTAACAACTAATGAGCGAGACAAATAGGATATCAGAGAGAAAAGACAGAAGAGCAGCTAGAGTCCTGAAGAGTGTGGGTAGGTGAGATTTAAGAGATTAAGTAAGGCTAGACTAAGGAAGAGAAGGATTGGTTAGTAACGGTGTATTATTTCCTTAGGTTCCATAGAAGAGAGAAGACGTCAGCAAGTTGCCGACTGAAGGAGCCAGCTCAGGACCAGTCTCTTCTTGTTCATTATTTTATCCAATTCCCCCGTCCCCCGAGGTAATGTCTGGAGGTTCTTACTAAAGACCTGCGAGCATTGCTTAGAGGGATTTAGGACCAAGCATCTCTGTTCCCGTGCGAGTACTGGTAAGCCTATTGAGCTTGATAAAATTGAAGTCTGACACCGGGACTGCACACGACTCCTACCTTTGCACCACGAAACACCAGTGTGAGAGTCTGGTATCCGGGGAGTGCACACGACTCCTACCTCTTGCACCACGAATCACCAGTGTGAGAGTCTGGTATCCGGGGAGTGCACACAACTCCAACCTCTTCCACCAGGAATCGCCAGCGTGAAAGTCTGGTATACGGAGAGTGCACACGACTCCTACCTCTTGCACCACAAATCGCCAGGGGGAGAGTTTGATATCTGGGGAGTGCTCACGACTCCCACCTCCTGCACCACGAATCACCAGTGTGAGAGTCTGGTATCCAGGGAGTGCACACGACTCCTACCTCTTGCACCACAAATCGCTAGGGCGAGAGTCTGATATCTGAGGAGTGCTCACGACTCCCACATCCTGCACCACGAATCACCAGCGTGAGAGTCTTGTATCTGGGGAGTGCACACAACTCCTACCACTTGCACCAGGAATCACAAGCGTGAGAGGCTGGTATTCGGGTTGTGCACACGACTCCTACCTCTTGCACCAGGAATCACAAGCATGAGAGTCTGCTATCGGGGGAGTGCATACGACTCCTACCTCTTGCACCACAAATCACCAGTGTGAGAGTCTGGAATCCGGGGAGTGCACACGACTCCTACCTCTTCCACCAGGAATCACCAGCATGAAAGTCTGGTATCCGGAGAGTAAACACGACTCCTACCTCTTTCACCACAAATCACCAGTGTGAGAGTCTGGTATCCGGGGAGTGCACACGACTCCTACCTCTTGCACCACGAATCACCAGTGTGAGAGTCTGGTATCCGGGAGTGCACACGACTCCTACCTCTTGCACAACGAATCACCAGTGTGAGAGTCTGGTATCCGGGGAGTGCACACGACTCCTACCTCTTGCACCACAAATCACCAGTGTGAGAGACTGGTATCCGGGGAGTGCACACGACTCCTACCTCTTTCAAGACGAATCAACAGTGTGAGAGTCTGGTATCCGGGGAGTGCACACGACTCCTACCTCTTGCACCACGAATCACCAGTGTGAGAGTCTGGTATCCGGGGAGTGCACACCACTCCTATCTCTTGCACCACGAATCACCAGTGTGAGAGTCTGGTATCCGGGGAGTGCACACGACTCCTACCTCTTGCACCACGAATCACCAGTGTGAGAGTCTGGTATCCGGGGAGTGCACACGACTCCTACCTCTTGCACCACGAATCACCAGTGTGAGAGTCTGGTATCCGGGGAGTGCACACCACTCCTATCTCTTGCACCACGAATCACCAGTGTGAGAGTCTGGTATCCGGGGAGTGCACACGACTCCTATCTCTTGCACCACGAATCACCAGTGTGAGAGTCTGGTATCCAGGGAGTGCACACGACTCCTACCTCTTGCACCACGAATCACCAGTGTGAGAGTCTGGTATCCCGGGAGTGCACACGACTCCTACCTCTTCCACCACGAATCACCAGTGTGAGAGTCTGGTATCCGAGGAGTGCACACGACTCCTACTTTTTGCTCCACGAATCACCAGTGTGAGAGTCTGGTATCCGGGGAGTGCACACCACTCCTATCTCTTGCACCACGAATCACCAGTGTGAGATTCTGGTATCCGGGGAGTGCACACGACTCATACCACTTGCACCAGGAATCACCAGTGTGAGAGTCTGGTATCCGGGGAGTGCACACCACTCCTATCTCTTGCACCAGGAATCACAAGCGTGAGAGTTTGGTATCCGGGGATTGCACACGACTCCTACCTCTTGCACAACAAATCACCAGTGTGAGAGTCTGGTATCCGGGGAGTGCACACGACTCCTACCTCTTGCACAACAAATCACCAGTGTGAGAGTCTTGTATCCGGGGAGTGCACACAACTCCAACCTCTTCCACCAGGAATCACCAGTGTGAGAGTCTGTTATCCGGGGAGTGCACACGACTCATACCTCTTGCACCACGAATCACCAGTGTGAGAGTCTGTTATCCGGGGAGTGCACACGACTCATACCACTTGCACCAGGAATCACCAGTGTGAGAGTCTGGTATCTTCCCTGCAGAGGGAGGGAAGGTGTTGTCTCACCTCCTGCCCATGGGTGAGAGGGCTGGGGCACATATCCCGCCCTCTTTCTCCAGGAGGAAGGGCTGGGGCAGGTGTCTCCCTCCTCCTCCTCCTGCAGGAAGGGCTGGGGCAGGTGTCTCACTCCTCCTCCTCCTCCTCCTCCTCCTGCAGGAAGGGCTGGGGCAGGTGTCTCCCTCCTCCTCCTCCTACTCCTCCTGCAGGAAGGGCTGGGGCAGGTGTCACCCTCCTCCTCCTCCTCCTGCAGGAAGGGCTGGGGCAGGTGTCTCCCTCCTCCTCCTCCTCCTCTGCAGGAAGGGCTGGGGCAGGTGTCTCCTCCTCCTCCTCCTCTGCAGGAAGGGCTGGGGCAGATGTCTCCCTCCTCTTCCTCCTCCTTCAGGAAGGGCTGGGGCAGATGTCTCCCTCCTCTTCCTCCTCCTGCAGGGAGGGCTGGGGCAGGTGTCTCCTCCTCCTCCTCTGCAGGAAGGGCTGGGGTAGGTGTCTCCTCCTCCTCTGCAGGAAGGGCTGGGGCAGGTGTCTCCCTCCTCTTCCTCCTCCTGCAGGAAGGGCTGGGGCAGGTGTCTCCCTCCTCCTCCGCCTGCAGGAAGGGCTGGGGCAGGTGTCTCCTACTCCTCCTCTGCAGGAACGGCTGGGGCAGGTGTCTCCCTCCTCCTCCTCCTGCAGGAAGAGCTGGGGCTGGTGTCTCCCTCCTCCTCCTCTGCAGGAAGGGCTGGGGCAGGTGTCTCCTACTCCTCCTCTGCAGGAACGGCTGGGGCAGGTGTCTCCCTCCTCCTCCTCCTGCAGGAAGAGCTGGGGCTGGTGTCTCCCTCCTCCTCCTGCAGGAAGGGCTGGGGCAGGTGTCTCCCTCCTCCTCCTCCTACAGGGAGGGCTGGGGCAGGTGTCTCCCTCCTCCTCTGCAGGAAGGGCTGGGGCAGGTGTCTCCCTCCTCCTCCTCTGCAGGAAGGGGTGGGGCAGGTGTCTCCCTCCTCCTCTGCAGGAAGGGCTGGGGCAGGTGTCTCCTCCTCCTCCTCCTCCTCTGCAGGAAGGGCTGGGGCAGGTGTCTCCTCCTCCTCCTCCTCCTCTGCAGGAAGGGCTGGGGCAGGTGTCTCCCTCCTCCTCCACCTCTGCAGGAAGGGCTGGGGCAGGTGTCGGCCGATCCCCGCCTCCCCTTTAAGGCAGGTGAGGGGGCAGGGCCTAGCAGGGTTTCATCACCTCTCCTGGGCAGGGTGCGGGGGTGGAGAGAGGAGGGAGCGAGTGAAGCCATCGGGAGCAGCGGAGCTTGGCACAGCGGACACGAGAGAGTGCGGGGAGAGAGCGGAGCGGGGGGCAGAAACTCCACACTCTGCAGCGCCAAGAAGCGCCCGGATCACTCCAGCGCCTAGAAACCCTCCGAGTCCGCAGCGCCTGGAGGCCGCACCGAGGTCGGAGGGGACCGCGTGTGTCCGAGGCTGGTCCCAGGTCTGAAGGTCCCAGAACCGCAGGAGCAACTTTGGAAGCCACTGGATCCCGGGTCAGAACCACTGTCCCTGGGTCACAACCACTGCCCCTGGGTCACAACCACTGTCCCTGGGTCACAACCACTGCCCCTGGGTCAGAACCACTGTCACTGGATCAGAACCACTGTCCCTGGGTCACAACCACTGTCCCTGGGTCAGAACCACTGCCCCTGGGTCCGAACCACGCAACAATCCTCTCTGAGGTCACTACATGGTACATTTAGGAAGGAAGTCCCCCTGTCCGAGCATCTGACGTCAGCACACATTGACCTACTGAGGCATCAACGTGGGACGACCAAGAAATCACCCTGGAGAGATCTCTGTAGGTACCAAGGTTTGTTGAGTAGGGTCATCACTGTCTGTGGAGGTCCCCAGGAGTCGCCTCGGTGGTGGTCGAGCCATGAGGGAGTCTTGAGTGACCAGTACATGACCCTCAAGGGCGCTCGAAAGTGAGACATCCGTCTCTGCGCTGCACGAAGGCGCCCGGGGTCTCAACAACGGAGACACGGGGCCAAGATCTGGAGTGACCGAGACCTGGAGTGACCGAGACCTGGAGTGACCAAGACCTGGAGTGACCGAGACCTGGAGTGACTGAGACCTGGAGTGACCGAGACAGACCTGGAGTGACCGAGACCTGGAGTGACCGAAATCTAGAGTGACCAAGACTTGGAGTAGCCAAGGTTTGGAGGGACCAAAGCTTGGACTGACCAGGAAGCGCCTCAACCATGGCTGACCATGAGGAGAAGCTGCAACGTTGATCGACTCTGAGGAACCCAGCACTGGTGTGAGTCGGGAGCCCCACAAAGCCGGCCAGACAGAGGCCTCATCCGTGGTCTACAAGCGTTGACCCAACGGTGGCCACCTTCATGTCCACTCACCGAGGAGTCATGTGAGTGGGACCAAGGACTGGACGCAGCTGAAGGAACCGCGGTGTGGAGGACCGCGACACTGCAGTGACCCCATGGAGATCGGGGGGTGACCTCACCCAAGCCATGGAGTCCCACAACCCAAGACAGCGCCTGGGGGTGGCCTTCCGCCTCCTGCTCCTCGCTGTCCTCCAACCCACGGGCGCAGAGGGCAAAGAAGGTAAGGGGGCATAGGAATACTTGGGGGAGGAGGGGTTTAAGGCAGTCTTGGCCTCTCATGTGAACCTTGGTAGGGAGACCCCATCTAGGAGAAACCCCAAGATCTGTCCACAGCGCCTAGAACACCGACCAGGCGCTACCATGGTCAACCCATAGCCTCAGGTCCCACCTGATTCAAACACCTCATGATGTATCAGAAGGCAAAGGAGCGGTCCCAGCGGAAGACCGTCTGTGTACAGAGGGGGGGACTCGTCTTGTGGGGGTACCAGACTCCGTGGGGCACAGACTTGGGGAAGGACCTGTCGCTGGCAGGGGTCTCCTCTCCTGGTGGTACCAGACTCCATGGGGCACAGACTGGTGTAATGTCCTGTCGCTGGCAGGGGTCTCCTCTCCTGGTGGTATTAGACTCCATGGGGCACCGACTGGTGGAATCCCCTGTCGCTGGCAGGGGTCTCCTCTCCTGGTGGTATTAGACTCCATGGGGCACAGACTGGTGGAATCCCCTGTCGCTGGCAGGGGTCTACTCTCCTGGTGGTATTAGACTCCATGGGGCACAGACTGGTGGAATGTCCTGTCGCTGGCAGGGGTCTCCTCTCCTGGTGGTATTAGACTCCATGGGGCACAGACTGGTAGAATGTCCTGTCGCTGGCAGGGGTCTCCTCTCCTGGTGGTACCAGACTCCATGGGGCACAGACTGGTAGAATGTCCTGTCACTGGCAGGGGTCTCCTCTCCTGGTGGTAATAGACTCCATGGGGCACAGACTGGTAGAATGTCCTGTCGCTGACAGGGGTCTCATCTCCTGGTGGTATTAAACTCCATGAGGCTCAGACTGGTAGAATGCCCTGTCGCTGACAGGGGTCTTCTCTCCTGGTGGTATTAGAGTCCATGGGGCACAGATTGGTGGTATTAGACTCCATGGGGCACAGACTGGTGGAATGTCCTGTCGCTGGCAGGGGTCTCCTCTCCTGGTGGTATTAGACTCCATGGGGCACAGACTGGTGGAATGTCCTGTCGCTGGCAGGGGTCTCCTCTCCTGGTGGTACCAGACTCCATGGGGCACAGACTGGTGGAAGGTCCTGTCGCTGGCAGGGGTCTCCTCTCCTGGTGGTATTAGACTCCATGGGGCACAGACTGGTGGAATGTCCTGTCGCTGGCAGGGGTCTCCTCTCCTGGTGGTACCAGACTCCAAGGGGCACAGACTGGTGGAATGTCCTGTCGCTGACAGGGGTCTCATCTCCTGGTGGTATTAGACTCCATGGGGCTCTGACTGGTGGAATGTCCTGTCGCTGGCAGGGGTCTCCTCTCCTGGTGGTAATAGACTCCATGGGGCACAGACTGGTGGAATCCCCTGTCGCTGGCAGGGGTCTCCTCTCCTGGTGGTATTAGACTCCATGGGGCACAGACTGGTAGAATGTCCTGTCGCTGGCAGGGGTCTCCTCTCCTGGTGGTATTAGACTCCATGGGGCACAGACTGGTGGAATCCCCTGTCGCTGGCAGGGGTCTCCTCTCCTGGTGGTATTAGACTCCATGGGGCACAGACTGGTGGAATCCCCTGTCGCTGGCAGGGGTCTCCTCTCCTGGTGGTACCAGACTCCATGGGGCACAGACTGGTGGAAGGTCCCGTCGCTGGCAGGGGTCTCCTCTCCTGGTGGTACCAGACTCCATGGGGCACAGACTGGTGGAATCCCCTGTCGCTGGCAGGGGACTCCTCTCCTGGTGGTATTAGACTCCATGGGGCACAGACTGGTGGAATGTCCTGTCACTGGAAGGGGTCTCCTCTCCTGGTGGTAATAGCCTCCATGGGGCACAGACTGGTGGAATGTCCTGTCGCTGGCAGGGGTCTCCTCTTCTGGTGGTACCAGACTCCATGGAGCACAGACTGGTGAAATCCCCTGTCGCTGGCAGGGGTCTCATCTCCTGGTGATATTAGACTCCATGGGGCACAGACTGGTGAAATCCCCTGTCGCTGGCAGGGGTCTCCTCTCCTGGTGGCATTAGAGTCCATGGGGCATAGACTGGTGGATTCCATGTCGCTGGCAGGGGTCTCCTCTCCTCGTGGTACCACACTCCATGGGGCACAGACTGGTGGAATCCCCTGTCGCTGGCAGGGGTCTCCTCTCCTGGTGGTATTAGACTCCATGGGGCACAGACTGGTAGAATGTCCTGTCGCAGGCAGGGGTCTCCTCTCCTGGTGGTATTAGACTCCATGGGGCACAGACTGGTGGAATCCCCTGTCGCTGGCAGGGGTCTCCTCTCCTGGTGGTATTAGAGTCCATGGGGCACAGACTGGTGGAAGGTCCCGTCGCTGGCAGGGGTCTCCTCTCCTGGTGGTACCAGACTCCATGGGGCACAGACTGGTGGGATCCCCTCCTGGTGGTATTAGAGTCCATGGGGCACAGACTGGTGGTATTAGACTCCATGGGGCACAGACTGGTGGAATCCCCTGTCGCTGGCAGGGGTCTCCTCTCCTGGTGGTATTAGACTCCATGGGGCACAGACTGGTGGAATGTCCTGTCGCTGGCAGGGGTCTCCTCTCCTGGTGGTATCAGACTCCATGGGGCACAGACTGGTGGAATGTCCTGTCGCTGGCAGGGGTCTCCTCTCCTGGTGGTACCAGACTCCATGGGGCACAGACTGATGGAATGTCCTGTCGCTGACAGGGGTCTCATCTCCTGGTGGTATTAGACTCCATGGGGCACAGACTGGTAGAATGTCCTGTCGCTGGCAGGGGTCTCCTCTCCTCGTGGTATTAGACTCCATGGGGCATAGACTGGTGGAATGTCCTGTCGCTGGCAGGGGTCTCATCTCCTGGTGGTATTAGACTCCATGGGGCACAGACTGGTAGAATGTCCTGTCGCTGGCAGGGGTCTCCTCTCCTGGTGGTATTAGACTCCATGGGGCATAGACTGGTGGAATGTCCTGTCGCTGGCAGGGGTCTCCTCTCCTGGTGGTATTAGACTCCATGGGGCACAGACTGGTGGAATGTCCTGTCGCTGGCAGGGGTCTCCTCTCCTGGTGGTATTAGACTCCATGGGGCACAGACTGGTGGAAGGTCCTGTCGCTGGCAGGGGTCTCCTCTCCTGGTGGTATTAGACTCCATGGGGCACAGACTGGTAGAATGTCCTGTCACTGGCAGGGGTCTCCTCTCCTGGTGGTAATAGACTCCATGGGGCACAGACTGGTAGAATGTCCTGTTGCTGACAGGGGTCTCATCTCCTGGTGGTATTAAACTCCATGAGGCTCAGACTGGTAGAATGCCCTGTCGCTGACAGGGGTCTTCTCTCCTGGTGGTATTAGAGTCCATGGGGCACAGACTGGTGGAATGTCCTGTCGCTGGCAGGGGTCTCCTCTCCTGGTGGTATTAGACTCCATGGGGCACAGACTGGTGGAAGGTCATGTCGCTGGCAGGGGTCTCCTCTCCTGGTGGTATTAGACTCCATGGGGCACAGACTGGTGGAATGTCCTGTCGCTGGCAGGGGTCTCCTCTCCTGGTGATATTAGACTCCATGGGGCTCATACTGGTGGAATGTCCTGTCGCTGGCAGGGGTCTAACCTCGAGCTGGCACTAAACTCTCCAGGGCAGGAAGGGGCACTGCTGCCTGGGAGGGGCGGGGGTCACTTCTGTACCGGGGGGGGGCACTGTTTTCTTGGTGGTGGGGTCACTGCTGTCAGGGGGGGTCACTGCTGTCCCGGGGGGAGGGGTCACTGCTGTCTCGCGGGGGGTCACTGCTGTCTGGGGGGAGGGGTCACTGCTGTCTCGGGGGCATCACTGCTGTCCCATAGGGCGGTCACGCCTGTCTCAGTGGAGGGATGGGTCACTGCTGTCTGGAGGGAGGGGTCACTGCTGTCTTGGGGGTTCACTGTTGTCTCAGGGGGGGGGCGTCACTGCTGTCTTGAGGGGCGTAACTGATGTATCGAGGGGCGTCACTGATGTCTTGGGGGGTCACTGCTGTCTGGGGGGGTCACTGCTGTCTCGGGGGGCATCACTGCTGTCTCAAGGGCGTCACTGCTGTCTCGGGGGCGTCACTGCTGTCTCGGGGGGCATCACTGCTGTCTCGGGGGGCATCACTGCTGTCTCAGGGGGCGTCACTGCTGTCTCAGGGGGCGTCACTGCTGTCTCGGGGGCGTCACTGCTGTCTCGGGGGCGTCACTGCTGTCTCGGAGGCGTCACTGCTGTCTCGGGGGGCGTCACTGCTGTCTCAGGGGGGTCACTGCTGTCTCGGGGGTCATCAATGCTGTCTCGGTTGGGCCTCACTGCTCTCTCGGGGGGTCACTGCTGTCTCGGGGGTCACTGCTGTCTCGGGGGCATCACTGCTGTCTCGGCAGCGTCGCTGCTGTCTCGGGGGGCATCACTGCTGTCTCGGGGGTCGTCACTGCTGTCTCGGGGGCGTCACTGCTGTCTCGGGGGCGTCACTGCTGTCTCGGGGGCTCACTGCTGTCTCGGGGAACACTGCTGTCTCGGGGGGTCACCGCTGTCTCTGGGGTCGTCACAGCTCTCTCGGGGGGTCACTGCTGTCTCGGTTGGCGTCACAGCTCTCTCGGGGGGTCACTGCTGTTTCGGGCGGTCACTGCTGTCTCGGTCATCACTGCTGTCTCGGGAGGTCACTGCTGTCTCAGGGGGCGTCACTTGCTTCTCGGGGGTCACTGCTGTCTCGGGGGCGTCACTGCTGTCTCGGGTAGGATCATAGCTGTTTCTGGGTGTCACTGCTGTCTCGGGGGGGGGGTCACTGCTGCCTCGGGGGCATCACTGCTGTCTTGGGGGGGTCACTGCTGTCTCGGGGGTGTCACTTGTTTCTAGGGGGGTCACTGCTGACTCGGGTCGTCACTGCTGTCTCGGGGAGGGGGTCACTGCTGTCCGGGGGCATCACTTGTGTCTGGGGGGGGGGTCGCTGCTGACTCGTCCTCCCTGCGCTATTTACCCCGATTTCTCCACAAACCCAAAGCATCTCCCTCCTTCTCCCACCCCCCCAGCAATGCTGTCCTACCCCCTTTCCCTCTTGGTAACCCTTTTCATTTCCCTCCCTCGGGCCCAGCAGAACCATTTCCTTTATTCAACTTCCCTTTCTCCCAACCCCCCTCACTCTGCCGGATGCCCGTTCCCTCTCCACCTCTCCGAGCTGACAGGACCTCTCCATCCACCTCCCCTCCTTTCCGCCCTAACCTCCTACTTCCCTATGACTCCACACAGTCCTCCCCTCTTCTTCTGCCCCACCGACTTGATCCGCACCCATCTCCCCCTAACTATGTCCTTAATTCCTCTCCTTCTTGCAACACCAACAAAGACAACTCTCCCTTCACCTCTGATACACCAACTCCCGCTCTCAACCTCCACCTTTCCCCACCCAGGAACCCTATACCCCAACTCTCCTCCTGTCCCCCCACCTCTCCATGCCTTCCACCACCAATTTCACCCCCTCCTGCTTCCATCGAGCCACCAAACCTTCCGTGCTCTGCCCTACTCTCTCTGGAAAATAAGCTAGGCTCTCTTATCACCTCCATCTCCCAGCTTGTAGCGACCATTTCATTTTTAAGCTCCAAGATTTCCAATTTTCCACTCTGCCTAAAGCAATCAGTGAAAAATCTGGGAGTAAGACTGGATCAAGACCTGGTTCTAAAAGAACACGTGAACCTAGTGACAGGATCCTGTTTCCGGACAATCGGTCTCCTAAGAAGGGTTTTTCCCCTCTTATCAGACGCCTACAGAAAGACCCTTGCCCAGGCCCTTGTAATAGGTCGATTGGACTATTGCAATGGTCTTTTCATCTCAGCAAATGAATACGTGCTCAACCGTCTTCAAGTGGCCCAAAACACTGCGGCCAGGCTGGTCCTCAATGTTCCCTCGAGAACACCTTCTAGGCCCCTACTGGAACAGCTCCATTGGTTGCCCATACGTCAGCGAATCAACTTCAAGGTTTGCTGCATCATACGTAAGAGCCTTTATGGATCAAGCCCCCAATACCTGACTCAGAAATTCCAAATCCATAAACCGGAACGTCTCTTGCGATCAAGCAACCAAGCCTTACTAAAAATTCCCCCCATCAAGAAGGCCAGGCAGGGCGGACGAGCAATCTCATACATGGGACCCTCCATCTGGAATAAACTCCCTTTTGGTATTAGACAAAATGCCAATCTTCTATCATTCTGGAAAGCACTCAAGACATATCTCTTCTGTGAGACATAGCTCCCCATTTGCACCTTCTAAAGGCACTAAATCTGGCACCATCAGCGACTCTGGCAACATCAGCGATTCAAGCGTGGAGATACCCCTTCGGGGGTCGAGTCTGGCGCTATATAAGCAAATAAATAAATAAATAAATGGGTGACTTCAATCTCCACTGGGGCTCACCGTAAGACTCTTCTGCGAACTCGCTGGCCGCCTTCCTCTCTGCAAACGATCTCATCCAACACTGCACAGAGTCAACACACTCTAAGGGCACAATCTTGGACCTTGTCATTTCTAAAGCAGGCATGCTTTCTATCTCTACCCCTATTCATGTAGACTGGTCTGACCACCTCCTCATCCCGTTCTCTCTTCACCTAGCGCACTCTATAACTCTTGGACAACCTAAGAGAGCTACCTCCTGGTTCCGTGACACTAAAAATATTGACGTTGGTTCCCTCTGTGAATCAACTTTGCTATCACTAGGCTAGACCCCAACCTAGATGTTGACAAACTCACCTCCCAATGCCTCACAGTCCTTGCAGTCGAAATCAACAACGTCGCTCCTCTCCAAAGCAAAAAGGTTAGGCCCACTCCGTCAGCACCTTGGTACAACAAATCCCTCTATGACGAAAGGAAGCAGCTAAGATTCCTGGAGAAACAAAAGAGGCAAGTGCCCTCCACCGATAATTTGGCCACGATTCGTTCAGCAAGATCCAAGTACCGCAAATACATCTTCCTTGGGAAAGCGGCACACTTCAGAACCCTCCTGGACTCAGCCAAAAATAGAACCAAAAAACTATTCGATCTCATCAAGAATCCAAACTGCTCTCCACAACCTCTAAGTTGGAGGATTCTACAAAGAAAGCAGCTGATTTCGCTGTATTCTTTGATGAAAAAGTGAAATCACTGGTTGATCAGGTCGCTCATCCTACCCCTCCAGAGGAGCGCAAATCACTAGCCATTTGGCAGAACTTCGACACCATCTCTGAAGATGTCCTCCTCAAGTGCATCCTCGAAACAAAGCCCTCCAACCATTCTCTTGACCCTATCCCCAGTGCCATTGCCATTGACTTCTATACCCATTCCCTTTCCTATTGGACCACTCTGGTCAACCTCTCCTTCTGGCAAGGCTCCCTTCCGGCCTCCTTCAAAACTGGGCAGGTCACCCCTCTGCTTAAAAAAGCCACTGCTGATGCGTCTGACCTTAACAACTTCCGCCCCATCACTAACCTACCCTTTCTTGCGAAGATCACAGAAAGATGTGTAGCGAAACAACTCTCTCGTCATATCAAGGACAATGATCTTCTTGACAATTGTCAGTCCAACTTCATCCAAAACTGCAGCACTGAAACAGCCCTGCTGCAAGTGATTGATGACGCTCTGCGGATACTCGATTCGGGGGGGTCCTGTCTTCTTATTCTCCTTGACCTTTCGGCAGCCTTTGACACTGTCAATCACAACACCCTCCTCAATATTCTTCAACAGAGAATGGGCATGGAGGGCACTGTGCTTAAATGGTTTGCATCCTTCCTCTCTGACAGATCCCAAATGATCAAAATAGCGAACAGTCTTTCCTCTCCTTCGGCGGTAGGTCAAGGCGTCCCTCAAGGCTCTATACTTGCACCCACATTGTTCAATCTCTATTTGGAACCTCTGGGAAATTTCCTAAGCAAATCCGGGATTCACTATCATCTCTACGCAGACGACACCCAAATCTACCTCAAGGTTGCCTCCACTCACGATCTCGCCATCCTAAGCTCTACTCTCGACTCCATTCAAAACTGGATGTCAACTCATCAACTGATTCTGAATCCCTCCAAAACTGAATTCCTCCTCTTCTCCTCCTCACTCTCTCCTCCCCCGGTTCAATCATGGATGGATCAGATGAATCTACTAAACAATAAACCCATCATTGTTGACAGAGCAAAATCCCCTGGTGACATACTAGACAAAAAACTCAATCTAATCCCCCACATCAACTCCATTGCAAAGTCTGCACGATACCAACTGCGCCTTCTTTGGGGGATTCGTTGCTTCTTCCCGGAGCATGACCCTAAAACACTGGTGCAATCGCTGGTCCTCTCCAGACTGGACTACTGCAATTCTCTTTTTACTGGCATCCCCAGATCCCACTTGTCCCCCCTTAAATCTGTTCTCCATTCAGCAGCTCGTTTCATTTATGGGGCCAAAAGAAGCGATCACATCACACCGATGTTATCCACCCTCCGCTGGCTTCCCATCGAGGCAAGATCAATCTACAAGACTGCCTGTATCACCCACAAAGCCTTGCACTCCTCCTCTCCCCGCTACCTGGCGAATAAACTGAAACTCTCTGGAGCCTCTAGACCCCCTCGTAATGCGGAAAATTTACTGCTTGAACCTCCCACTTTCAAGAAGGAAAGATCGATGGCCCAATCCTTTTCAGGCAACGCAGTGAGAATCTGGAACTCACTTCTGCCTCAGCTCCGGACCAGCACCTCCTCCCAGGCCTTCAAAACTAACCTCAAAGTTCTCGTCCTCCAAAGACACCTCCTAAAGTAATTCACGCCCCCTCTATTATCTGAAGGAAGACCTTCCATTATAGAGAATCCTTTGCTCCGTGACTATGGAAGTGCCTTCCCAGTGTGTTCTGCCATTTATTGCAGTATTATCCTTGTACCTGTGTTTGGTTCTCTTTTGTAACATGCACATGTCACTTTTCTTTTGTAACACACTGTTTGCTCCTCTCACATTTTGTTTGCTTTTGAACTTGCACAAGTGCCACCATTGCCTCATGTAACGTTTGTTCTTGTGCTGGAGTGTCCTCCATTTATTGCAGTATTATACCTCTACTTGTACTTTGTTCGCTTTTGTAACCTGCACACGTCACTCTTTCCTCCTGTTTTGCACCGTTTGCTCCTCTTGTATTGCTCACGATTGTCACTTTTGCCTCTTGCAATGTAACGTTTGCTTTTGTAATTTGTTCTCTTGTCTCAGTTTTGTTCCTATTGTGAAGCCTCTGACGCCTTCGGGGAAAGTCCGCGCGAGAGAAAAACGCATGAAAAAACCTGTTGGGGGGTGGGGGGGGGGGGGGTCACTGATGTCCAGGGGGGGCTGTTGTCCGGGTGCTTCACTGCTGCCCGGGGGGTGGGGGGGGGGGGGGTCACTGCGGTCTCGCGTGTATTGGACTCCATGTCACAAAGTTATCAGTGTGGGGTGGGTGGGTGGGCGGGGGCGAGAGCCCCTGGGGTGTGAGGAATGCCCTGGGCCCTGCCCCCCCCTCCCTCTTTAGTTGCACGGTGTCTGCGCGGTGCATTGTGGGAGCCCGGCCCCTCCCAGCCTCACCTCCCCCAGGTATGCCAGCCGAGCCTGGTCGCGTCCCCTTTAAGATGCTCGGGGGAGTGGGGGGGCGGCTTTAGGAAGTGGGAGGGTCAGCCTGGGGGTTCCCACACACACGGAGGCTGAGCGTGGACACCTGAGACCAGCCCCCCCATGAGAGGTGGGGACACCCGAGACCGAGGGAGGGGGGGGGGGGGGAAGTGAACACCACTGAGGCTGAAACTTCCCTCTCAAACATGTTCACAGGTCCCCTCTCCGCCTCTTCTTCACTCTTTATTTTTGAGATTCACGCGGAGCTTTTAGTTGGGGGGCGGGGGTGGCTGTTGACTCGCAGCGCATCTTATTGGGCTAGAATTTAATTAAATGTTATGCCATTTTATATAGCGCTAGCTTTCCCCAGAGGCGTCAGGGCGCTTTACAAAAGAACCAGGCAGGCTACAAAAGGTTTAAGATAGAATAAACACGCGAACAAGGGACATTTAAAAATTGTAAACAACAAAAGGCGCCAGCGTTAGGTTAAAACAAGAATAAAATGCAAAACAAGTTAATATTAGTTACTTCCGCGTGGGCGCTCGGCTCGTGTCAAGGGCGAAGTACATTCAATGTAACATCCAGGTGGGCTCTAAAGGGATAACACGATCGGTTACCAATTCAGTCTTGTAGTATCCTTCCTCTGAAGGTCACTGAAAACATTCAAAACCGTCCCTGGGCACTCTGCGGGGACACTCAGCCGTCCATAACATACTGAGGGTCCAACAGGTTCCTGGTCCAAGGTCAATGTCTTTATTCAATCTTTCCAATCCACAAGGTAGAACCAGGAAAACGTTTCTAGGCGCAGCCAGATCTTCAAATACACAGCAACAGCCAACACGTGTTTCGGCGTGCAGTATAATGCCCAGGTGACTTCTTCAGGGCTGAAATCCCAAGAAGAAACACAAATTATTTAACCATTCAATATCTATATCAGAGCGAAAGTGGGTCATCAAAGTTTTAACGCACTATTATCAAAAGAGTGAGCGCAATCCACCACCGAGTTATATGCAAAGTCCAGTAAGAAAGAAGGGGAGTGGAATCAAGTCACCAAAACCGTGATAACTATCTGTGAGAAGTTGGCCTGGCATATGATGTCCACTATTCTAGTGGGAACCTTGCACCAGTCTAATCGACCCTTATTGAAGGTGGTTGTAAAGTCAAACTTATAGACAAGCTATCCTAGTGGTAGCATGGACCAGCAGTCTTAGGCTAAGACTTCAGAGAGCGTATTAAGCAAGTTGTTTCACCAATTATAATCCCTTGAATACCAAATGAAAGGACACCACACAAGGTATATATCAAATATATGTATTTAATCTAAACACAACCCCTCTGCACTGTTTATGAGGTCAGAGGTAAAAATACAATACAAGGAAATTAATTAGCATAGATAAGTTGCACAGTATACTTTATGCCCTAGGGGCCTCACAAACCATATACTAAAATAGTGGTATAAGAACGACGTGAGAGTTAGAAAGCAGGCCTAGGGCCTGTGGATTCGCTGGGGCTACTCTAAACAACCAAAGGTTCCGAAGTAGGAGGCCCACGGGAGACACGCGCAGTGTCTAAACACAGCTGTGGGTTACCATTGACTTATAATGGATAACAAACAAGTTACAAAGGTACAGTTTAAGGACACTTCTAGGTGAACTACGATGGAACACCTTTAAACTAGGACACTTCGAGAGTCAAGACCCACAGGAGCACCGGAGTACTCGTGTTACCTCACCCAGGGAAGCAAGGTGCATAGGTGCCTTTTGGTGTCGGGTTTCGTCAATTGTTTCAATGGAGATCTGCAAAGAAGTTCTGCAGGCGACCAGTGGAAAAGTGTCTGGGTGGATCCAGGGTGGATTGAAGATCTGAAGAACCTGAAAGCAGAAGGGACAGAGTCTGGGTCACAGGCCAGTCACCAGGGCGGCGATAGGAAGATGCCAGCCGATGTCGGGTGATTTCAGGTGAAAGAGGTGAAGCTTGACTCTTCAGCCACGAGGACCAGGAGGCGTCGACGACAACAAGGAGCTGGATTTGAGCTATCCCACGAAGGATGTCGAGTGCTACAGCATTAGAATCCGATTGGACCCAACAAGCCTTGGCAACAGCAACCCACGCAAGATGACAAGATTGGCTTCAGTTCAAAATAGCAAGGTCTGAGGGACTCCTCCTTTGGAGGGGAGTCAGAGCACGTCTGGAGTAACCAGGAAAGCTCAAGAAACAAAGGATTGGCCTTCGTGGGGTCTCACTAACTAACGGACTAGGAACCGCGAAGGCGCCTCTAGCTGCGGTGAAGAAAGGTGACTCACAGGTCACTCGTGGAGTGGGGGCATCTGGACTTCGATGCAAAAGGTGCTCGGGGCAGGGGCTTCAAAGACCCCAATGCACAACTTCGGGATACCTCGGGAAGAAGGTGAAGTTAAAAGATGCAGGATGTCCTGGAGTTCCGGTCCCGCGTCTCTCGTGTCAGCTACGGGTCTCAGCTTTGCTAGGATCTCGGCCAGCTTCAGAGATGTCTGGAAGTCTGTGTCCTGTGTCGCAGATTCTTCGGGATCCGGCAGGAGCCTTGAAAATGCAGACTGGCAAAGATGCTTCCTGGTGCCTGTTTGAACAGGATGGTCACTCCTTGACCACAAGGGAGATTCTTCCGTCTTCCAGTCAATATGGAATGTCGAAGGTTCAGGATATATGTTGCAGAGTTTCGTCCAGGGTAATTTAAAGTACTAGTGACTGGGTTCCTATGCTTATACTAAGTTTTGGGGTTGGACTAACTTTAGGGTCCCACCTATGGGAGGACCTGGGATGGGGGTGTTTACACCCCCTTCCCCTTTGTCCAGTTTCTCGCCAGAGCTGGGGCTGGAGTGCCCCAGCATCCGGTTTGAACTGAGAAATGCGTGGAGCACCTTGTGTGCCCCAGGCAGTGTCTGAAAAGCATCCACTGAATGCAGCCCTCCGTGCCCCAATACACTAAAGCCTGTCTGGGAAGGTACTGGCACCTCCCTGGACAGGAAACCTATTGTCCAGGCCTCCCCTGCCGGAGTTTCGTCCAGCAGTAGGAGGGCAGACTCGTGTCTGTGGCAGCAGCATCCATTTTGTGATGCTGAGGCTCTGTTTAACTATAACTGGGTAAAGCAGTAACTACATGTTTATTCTCCCACTAGAAGGGTGGAATGCTACCCCCCCATCCCCGCCAGAACTGGCAGGGGGGGGTAGTATTCCAAAGTGTTTAACACCTTTCACATGTTTTGATAAAGTCAAACCAAAGTTAGCATTAACAGCGAGGATTATAATGCACTTAATAGTATATGGTATGGTAATATCATAGAACAGCTATAAGGAGATGGTTCCGAAAGCTGCAGAGGGGCTCAGCTCATGCTATAGCACCCTCTCACATAAAACCAAGCACTCTGCCTCCAGGATTGTCGAGGCATACCATAGGAGCGACTTATAGGTGCATATGAGTCTAAATATTCACCTTGTGCCTTGTTCACTTCTTCTTAACGAGAATCAAATACTGTGTCCAAAGTTCGAACACGATAATGTAAGGTCGAGCTAAGGTATCTATAAACTGAAGTGAGATAATGAATGAAAGCGTTTTTGTAACGCGCAAACTTAGCCCCGAAGGGCGTCAAGGCGCGGAGACAAGCAAACAGAATGTCCAGGCTACCAACTGCATAACCATAGAGCACTGGGAACGTAATATAAGACCGGGAACGTAAGATAAGACAGCAAATAAGCAAATGAGACACCCCAAACACATTACAAAGTATGAATGGTGAGGGTATAGAATAATCTCACCTTTGGCATTGCGTTCCAATGCGGAGAGAAGTATCTCATCAGCAAGCTCCAAATAAATTCGAGGTAACATGCAAAATTAGAATAACAGCGATTCACGAGTTCGTGGCCTACGTAAAATAAAAACACAATTGGAACCGCAAGTCTAGGATAGATCAGGCTTGCTGTTATGTTAATCCCTTCCTTGCTTATGTCTTTTTTTCCTTTCTACCTTTTATACCCTGCTTTTCGTATCCTTCGTACATGGTATATTTGGTTTGGTTTTTCATTTATTCTCTACTTTCTCTGTCTTCCCTTTTTTTTCTTTTTTTTCTTTTTGAAAAGCATATAAACAAGTGTAAGCATGGATTATTGTCGTGTAGAAAAGACTGCTTTTGTTTGCATTGATTTACATTTTTTGTCTTGAATCGTCCTGTGCGGGGGAGGAGGGCGTTGAGGGGGAATAAACTGATGTAAAAATCGTTAATAAAAACAATTAAAAAAAAGGAACCGCAGGTCAAACCGTTTGTTATAGTAAACAAACATAAGTGTTAAATCACTCCAAAAAAACAGAAAATGAGCCCTGTATAGTCGGACTATAACAAAGTATAACCACAATACTCCTCCATTGCCCATAAAATCTCCTATATTAATCTTTTAACGATCATCTCCGTACCTGTACGGATTACCGCGTCTCGGTAGTCCTATTCCCTTGACGGCGTGCACCATAAGCGTCATCTTTACATTGCTATATATATGTTTACAAAACTGTCGCCATCTTGGAGTGGTCCGTCAGTAGATTAGCTTAAAAACATAGTAAATATATTCACATACGCAACTATTAAACTGTAAAGCATCCAATAGATGCCCAAGGACATAAGCTACTACAATATCTACCGGTAAAATCGATATCAATATGTATCCAACACAAACCTCTTGACCATTTCCACGTCTTGGAAATCAAAATCTCGCGATAACTAACTTTGCAAGCCTCTTCTAAACGATGTACCGTACTTATATTAAATAGATGCCATCTTGTAGTGATCAGTGTAATCAAGTACGTGGTTCATATAAGCCATATTTCAAACATAATCAGAAAGTGTATATGACTATTTCAGTCAAAGTCTGCTCAAGGACACAAGCGACTCCAAAGACTATCTGTAAAAGCAAAATACTTATATATCCATTACAAACCTAATAACCATATCCCCGTTTCGAAAATCTAAATCACGTGATAGCAAGCGTCACAAGCGTCATCTAAGCGACGTGCCATACGTAAAGGTGCCATCTTGTAGTGATCAGTATAATGGAGCACATGGTTCGAATAAGCCATATATCAAACATAATCAGAAGACATAAATGACTATATCAGTCAAAAACTACGTTCTTAATATCGTAATACTATTATAAATAATAGTAATGAAAGTAACTAGGAAGTCAACTGAATAGGCAATACCTAAATAGTAAAATGAAAGGAATGGTTAGCAAGGGTTAAAGTCAAAAACAGATAAGCCCAGAGTGTAGACATAATACAAAATAGAAGATATAACAGCAATAGAAAGTGTAACAGAAAGAGAGAGTGTAACATATGAAAACAATATATTACTGTAAACTCAGATATTGGTCACAGTTACAAAAGCAGCAAGATACATACAATAGATTCATGGTCCTTTAGAATTACAAAATTAACAATAAGATCCAAGCAATATATGATTCATGGTCAATGGAAGAACATTACAAAAAGGTTATCCTATTACAAAATTACCAGTATGAGGGATATCATTAAATATATAATTCATCAACAGTTGAACAGTATTGAATATCCATCAAAGATAGGTGAACCAACAGACAACCTGCTTCATGAATATATTGTCTCATACGCTACATAAGTGAAGAAAGAAGCATTATATTATCCTCTATCTTTATCTTAAAAACCACTGAATTCAGAGTTACTTGACAGATACAAAGAATTATCAAGTCATTGTCCAAGAAAGTACTGTAACTCACTATCAATATTCAAACCAAGTTCTACTGCCCTCAGTTTCATAATCCATCGCGCTTCCTTACGTGTGAGCAGTAGTTCTGTTACCGCCACGTATATCCATTCTCACATGGTCTATTCCATGAAAACTAAATGTACGATTGATTTTCTTTATTCTGATAGTTCTGTATAGCATGGGCTGCAATAGGATATCTGATGTCACCGTTCTTAAGTGCTCGACCATTCCCTCCCACAGTCGCCGGATTGTACTTCCGATATATATTTTACTACAAGTACATCGATAACAAACGTGGTATCATAATTGATAAACATGTTGATCTTATGACTACCAGTATCGTTGTAATTGAAATGAGTAATCTTAGTCACAGCTCACTGTTTGATATATGGCTTATTCGAACCATGTACTCAATTATACTGATCACTACAAGATGGCACCGATACGTTCGGCACGTCGCTTAGATGATACTTGTGGCGCTTGCTATTACGAGATTTAGATTTCCGAGACGCGGATATGGTTATTCGGTTTGTGATGGATATATAAGTATATTGCTTTTACCGATAGCGAGGACCTGGCTTGGCAGTTCGGGCTGGACTGTTCCCATGGGGCACAGGGTCAAGACTGATTTGCATATGGCTGGGTTCAAACTGGAATGGCATGGTGAGCTTAAAAACGACGGATTTAGGCCCAGATCTCTGTACTGGGTGAATGTATGATATTGTTCTGCATTCTGTGTTGTTGTTACCTTACAGATCGAGTCACACCACCACCCTACAGATCAGAACTAAGAACCTGATCTCCAGAGTCCCTCAGTGCTCAACGTTGAGCCCAACCCTGCTCAAATTCTACATGACACCGCTCGCTAACGCCATCACATCCGAGGAATCTCCATTATATCCAACGCCCGTGACACGTGACCACACGTCCACCAACCTCAGAACCAACTTCTCTAGATGAGAGCAAACTGCCTGAAACTCAACTCTGACAAGACGGAAGTGCTGATCATCTCCTGTGTGCGGGCCTCAGGTTCAGCCCCGGCACTATACCAGGGGGTTCACGCTCCTGTTGCAGAGGTCTGTGTTTGGGTCACAGGTTCAGCTCCAGCAGTATACCTCAGGGGGTTCACGCTCCTGTTCCAGAGGTCTGTGTTTGGGTCACAGGTTCAGCTCCGGCAGTATACCTCAGGGGGTTCACGCTCCTGCTGCAGAGGTCTGTGTTTGGGTCACAGGTTCAGCTCCGGCAGTATACCTCAGGGGGTTCACGCTCCTGCTGCAGAGGTCTGTGTGCAAGCCTCAGGTTCAGCCCCAACACTATACCTCAGGGGGTTCACGCTCCTGTTGCAGAGGTCTGTGTTTGGGTCACAGGTTCAGCTCTGGCAGTATACCTCAGGGGGTTCACGCTCCTGCTGCAGTGGTCTGTGTTTGGGCCTGGTCACAGGTTCAGCTCCAGCAGTATACCTCAGGGGGTTCACACTCCTGTTGCAGAGGTCTGTGTTTGGGTCTGGGTCACAGGTTCAGCTCCAGCAGTATACCTCAGGGGGTTCACGCTCCTGCTGTAGAGGTCTGTGTTTGGGTCACAGGTTCAGCTCCAGCAGTATACCTCAGGGGGTTCATGCTCCTGTTGCAGAGGTTTGTGTTTGGGCACAGGTTCAGCTCCGGCACTATACCTCAGGGGGTTCACGCTCCTGCTGCAGAGGTCTGTGTTTGGGTCACAGGTTCAGCTCCAGCAGTATACCTCAGGGGGTTCACGCTCCTGCTGCAGAGGTCTGTGTTTGGGTCACAGGTTCAGCTCCAGCAGTATACCTCAGGGGGTTCACGCTCCTGTTGCAGAGGTCTGTGTTTGGGCACAAGTTCAGCTCCGGCACTATACCTCAGGGGGTTCACGCTCCTGCTGCAGAGGTCTGTGTTTGGGTCACAGGTTCAGCTCCAGCAGTATACCTCAGGGGATTCACGCTCTTGCTGCTTCTGTGTTTGGGTCTGGGTCACAGGTTCAGCTCCAGCAGTATACCTCAGGGGGTTCACGCTCCTGCTGCAGAGGTCTGTGTGGGGGCCACACACTCAGCTCCAGCAGTACACCTCAGGGGGTTCACGCTCCTGCTGCAGAGGTCTGTGTTTGGGTCACAGGTTCAGCTCCGGCAGTATACCTCGGGGGGTTCACGCTCCTGTTGCAGAGGTCTGTGTTTGGGTCACAGGTTCAGCTCCGGCACTATACCTCAGGGGGTTCACGCTCCTGTTGCAGAGGTCTGTGTTTGGGTCACAGGTTCTGCTCCGGCAGTATACCTCAGGGGGTTCACGCTCCTTCTGCAGAGGTCTGTGTTTGGGTCACAGGTTCAGCTCCAGCAGTATACCTCAGGGGGTTCACGCTCCTTCTGCAGAGGTCTGTGTTTGGGTCACAGGTTCAGCTCCAGCAGTATACCTCAGGGGGTTCACGCCCCTGCAGCAGCAGTTGAAGTGCAGGGGACAGGCTCATGTCATACCAAGATGGCTTCAGGGTGACTGTAGGGGGTTCTCGACCCCCCTGGAAGCAGTTTCTGCCCAGGGACATACAGAACTTGTCAGTGAGTGCTTGACTCACTGAGGTATTTTCTATCTGACGGACTCCGGTTTTAGAAGGATAGCTCGGCGGGTCAGCGCCGCTACCGTAGAGGTCTGTGTGACCTGCAGCTCACAGGATCCAGTCTCAGGAGAGTAACGGAGGGTTAATGCACCTGCGGCAGAGGTCGGTGGGGGGTATACTGGTCACGGAGGGTTAATGCACCTGCTGCAGAGATCTGTGTGATCTACTGGTTACAGGATCCACACACAGGAGGGTAGCTGAGGGTTAATGCACCTGCTGCAGAGATCTGTGTGTGAGCAGCCCCAGGTCACACTTTTCGTCTCAGGATAAAGAGCCGGGAGAAGGGCACGTTAGTTGCAGCCAGCCCAGGGTCAGACTGGGACAGAAAACAGCCCCAGGACCCAAAATAGAAGCAGCCCCGTCTGTGAAAGGAGGCGGAGCCGAGCTTGTACAGACAGGCCAAAGCCGTGGCTGCTGTGCGGGGTGTGGAGACAGCAGGCCCGGAAATGCCGCAGGCGGTGTTTGTGGTTGTGTCAGGGAAACCAGGGGTTAAACCGCCCAGCAGCTCCCAGACGGGCCCTGGAGCAGCCATACACCAGCCCAGGCACAGGCCTGCCACCCTAGCCCCTCTGGCCCTCCCAGCCCTTCTGGCACTGCCAGCCCACGCACTGCCCTCCTAGCCCCTCTGGCACTGCCAGCCCACGCACTGCCCTCCTAGCCCCTCTGGCACTGCCAGCCCACGCACTGACGTCCCAGCCCTTCTGGCACTGCCAGCGCACGCACTGACCTCCCAGCCCCTCTGGCACTGCCAGCCCACGCACTGCCCTCCCATCCCCTCTGGCACTGCCACCCTAGCCCCTCTGGCACTGCCAGCCCACGCACTAACCTCCCAGCCCCTCTGGCATTGCCATCCCACGGCTGACCTCTCAGCCCAGCCCCTCCTGCACTGCCAGCCCACGCACTGCCCTCCCAGCCCCTCTCGCACTGCCAGCCCACGCACTGACCTCCCAGCCCCTCTGGCACTGCCAGCCCACGCATTGACCTCCCAGCCCCTCTGGCACTGCCATCCCACGACTGACCTCTCAGCCCAGCCCCTCCTGCACTGCCAGCCCACGCACTGCCCTCCCAGCCCCTCTCGCACTGCCAGCCCACGCACTGACCTCCCAGCCCTTCTGGCACTGCCAGCCCACGCACTGACCTCCCAGCCCCTCTGGCACTGCCATCCCACGACTGACCTCTCAGCCCAACCCCCTCTAGCACTGCCAGCCCACGCACTGACATCCCAGCCCTTCTGGCACTGCCAGCCCACGCACTGACCTCCCAGCCCCTCTGGCACTGCCAGCCCACGCACTGCCCTCCCAGCCCCTCTGGCACTGCCAGCCCATGCACTGACCTCCCATCCCCTCTGGCACTGCCAGCCCATGCACTGACCTCCCAGCCCCTCTGGCACTGCCAGCCCACGCACTGCCCTCCCAGCCCCTCTGGCACTGCCAGCCCACGCACTGCCCTCCCAGCCCCTCTGGCACTGCCAGCCCACGCACTGCCCTCCCAGCCCCTCTAGCACTGCCAGCCCACGCACTGACGTCCCAGCCCTTCTGGCACTGCCAGCCCACGCACTGACCTCCCAGCCCCTCTGGCATTGCCATCCCACGGCTGACCTCTCAGCCCAGCCCCTCCTGCACTGCCAGCCCACGCACTGCCCTCCCAGCCCCTCTCGCACTGCCAGCCCACGCACTGACCTCCCAGCCCCTCTGGCACTGCCAGCCCACGCACTGCCCTCCAAGCCCTTCTGGCACTGCCAGCCCACGCACTGACCTCCCAGCCCAGCCCCTCTGGCACTGCCAGCTCACGCACTGCCCTCCCAGCCCCTCTGGCACTGCCAGCCAATGCACTGACCTCCCAGCCCCTCTGGCACTGCCAGCCCACGCACTGATCCCTCTGCCCAGCCCCTCTGGCACTGCCAGCCCACGCACTGCCCTCCCAGCCCCTTTGGCACTGCCAGCCCACGCACTGACCTCCCAGCCCCTCCGGCACTGCCAGCCCAGCCCCTCTGTCCCTCCCAACACCTCTGGCACTGCCAGCCCACGCACTGACCTCTCAGCCCAGCCCCTCTGGCACTGCCAGCTCACGCACTGCCCTCCCAGCCCCTCTGGCACTGCCAGCCCACGCACTGCCCTCCTAGCCCCTCTGGCACTGCCAGCCCACGCACTGACCTCTCAGCCCAGCCCCTCTGGCACTGCCAGCCCACTCACTGAACTCTCTGCCCAGCCCCTCTGGCACTGCCAGCCCACGCACTGCCCTCCTAGCCCCTCTGGCACTGCCAGCCCACACACTGCCCTCCTAGCCCTTATGGCACTGCCAGCCCATGCACTGACCTCTCAGCCCAGCCCCTCTGCCACTGCCAGCCCACGCAAACACCTCTCAGCCCCTCTGGCACTGCCAGCCGACACACTGCCCTCCCAGCCCCTCTGGCACCGCCAGCTCACTCACTGCCCTCCCAGCCCCTCTGGCACTGCCAGCCCACGCACTGACCTCCCAGCCCCTCTGGCACTGCCAGCCCACGCCCTGACCTCCCAGCCCCTCTGGCACTGCCAGCCCACGCACTGACCTCCCAGCCCAGCCCTTCCTGCACTGCCAGCCCACGCACTGCCCTCCTAGCCCCTCTCGCACTGCCAGCCCACGCACTGACCTCCCAGCCCCTCTGGCACTGCCAGCCCACGCACTGACCTCCTAGCCCTTCTGGCACTGCCAGCCCACGCACTGACCTCCTAGCCCTTCTGGCACTGCCAGCCCACGCACTGACCTCCCAGCCCAGCCCCTCTGGCACTGCCAGCTCACGCACTGCCCTCCCAGCCCCTCTGGCACTGCCAGCCCACGCACTGACCTCCCAGCCCCTCTGGCACTGCCAGCCCACGCACTGACCTCCCAGCCCCTCTGGCACTGCCAGCCCACGCACTGACCTCCCAGCCCTGCTGGCACTGCCAGCCCACTCACTGCCCTCCCAGTCCTTCTGACACTGCCAGCCCACGCACTGACCTCCCAGCCCTGCTGGCACTGCCAGCCGACACACTGCCCTCCCAGCCCCTCTGGCACCGCTAGCCCACGCACTGACCTCCCAGCCCCACTAGCACTGCCAACCCACGCACTGACCTCCCAGCCCTGCTGGCACTGCCAGCCGAGGCACTGCCCTCCCAGCCCCTCTGGCATTGCCAGCCCACGCACTGCCCTCCCAGCCCCTCTGGCACTGCCAGCCCACGCACTGCCCTCTCAGCCCCACTGGCACTGCCAGCCCACGCACTGCCCTCCCATCCCCTCTGGCACTGCCAGCCCACGCACTGCCCTCTCAGCCCCACTGGCACTGCCAGCCCACGCACTGCCCTCCCATCCCCTCTGGCACTGCCAGCCGAGGCACTGACCTCCCATCCCCTCTGGCACTGCCAGCCCACGCACTGACCTCTCAGCCCCACTGGCACTGCCAGCCCACGCACTGACCACCCAGCCCCTCCGGCACTGCCAGCCCATGCACTGACCTCCCAGCCCAGCCCCTCCGGCACTGCCAGCCCATGCACTGACCTCCCAGCCCAGCCCCTCCGGCACTGCCAGCCCACGCACTGACCTCCCAGCCCAGCCCCTCCGGCACTGCCAGCCCATGCACTGACCTCCCAGCCCAGCTCCTCCGGCACTGCCAGCCCACGCACTGACCACCCAGCCCCTCCGGCACTGCCAGCCCACGCACTGACCTCTCAGCCCCACTGGCACTGCCAGCCCACGCACTTATTTATTTTAAACGTTTTATATTGCATTACATAGTGGGCAGTCAGTAAGGAAGCAAACCAGAGATAAATAAATACAGCATGAAAAATAAGTAAACAGTGTATCGCAGGGGGAGAGAACAAAAAAAAAGGTGGTAAACACAGACCGGTCACCAACAATCCTTGAATGTCAAGAGAGAGAGGAGTCGACTCGGATATTGAATTCTAGGTTAGATGACGTTGGTCAGGAAAGTATTTGTTAAGGAGAAGGTGTTTCAGGTCCCTTTTGAAACAGGAGAAGGAGGGGTTGCATCTGAGGACTCCAGGGAGAGCGTTCCACATCTTGGGAGCGTTGCCAGAAAACGATCGGTCTTGGGTGGTTTTCTTTTTCATGAGTCGGAGCTTCTCAGAGTTCTGCCTTGACCTGCTCTTACCAGTTTGTTGTTTAGGTAGTTGGGGGCCGGAGAGTGAAGGGTTTTGTGTGTGGTGCAGGCCAGCTTATAGATACACCTCCCTTCCATGGGAAGCCAATTGAGGGAGTTGAGAGCTGGAGTGATGTGTTCAAATCTTTTAACTCCACATATGAGTCGAGCGGCCATGTTCAGCACTGCCCTTAGAGGGGCTAGGTGAGCTTTTGGAGTCCCTGTAAGGATGGCGTTGCCGTAGTCGATTTTAGAGAGAACTAGGGATTGAACTACTGTCTTCAGGTCATCATGAGGAAGAAAAGGTTTCAATTTCTTGAGGTGTTTTAGAGAGAAAAGAGCACTTTTTGCAGAGTTTATGATGTGGGCCTCCATTGATAAGTTCTTGTCAAGGGTGATGCCCAGAGATTTAACTGAGTCCGATAGGGTGAGGGGACAGTTTAGGGCAACACGATTCTTGAGCCACTCTTGGATTGGTCGATGGTGGCTTTTTGGAGAGAATAGGATTAGTTCCGTTTTATCTGGGTTGAGCTTTAAGTGGTTAGCGTTGAACCACGTTTGGATCTCCGTTAGAATGACGTTGAGATGTTGGATGTCGCTGGGAGACTTGAGTTTGAAATAGATTTGTTTGTCATCCGCGTAAAGGTGGTATTTCCCTCCAGCTTTTTTCAAGATGATTGTGAGGGGCTCCATGAAGAGATTGAAGAGTGACGGGGAGAGGATCGAGCCTTGCGGGACCCCAAGTGTGACTTTTGTTGGCTTCGAGAGACAGGAGTTGATTTTAATTTGTTGCGAGCGGTGTTGAAGGAAGGAGGTGAACCATTTTAGTACTGTGCCATTGATGCAGGAGCACTTCAACAAGGTCTCCAGAAGCGCTGGGTGGTTTACTGTGCCACAGATTGGTCAATAAGGATGAGTAGGCAGGCGTCACCTTCTTCTAAAGCCTTGTGAATATCGTTGGAGACGTTGAGCATAGCTGTTTCCGTGCTGCAGCCTTTTCTGAATTCAGATTGAAAGGTGTTGAGGAGGTTGAATTCATCAATATGTTTGTTGAGTTGGTGGAGAACGCATTTCTCCAGTGTTTTTGCAAGGAATGGGAGGTTGGAGAGAGGTCTGAGGTTGTTAATATCATTAGGATCGGCCCCGGGTTTCTTGAGAATGGGTGTGATTTGTCCTAGTTGAAGGGAGTCTGGGACACAGCCTGAGGTGAGAGAGGCGTTGATGACTTTTGTCCAGAAAGGGGAAATGGTGCGATTGAGTTCTTTTATAATTGTGGAAGGGAGGGGTCCATAGTGTGGGAGGAAGATTTTAGGTTATAAATTATACTGAAGACCTCATTTTCCGACTTTAGCTCAAAGTCAGACCAGTGTGCATTGTTTTTTAGCAGGAGGCAGGCCTGATTGTCCTTGATAAAACCTCTTTCTGAATGGTCATGGGTGGTTGACGGGGCAGGTTAAGAGGGAAGGAGGGTTCGCGGTTTGTATGAAGGATTGATCAATTTTAGAGACTTTATTGGTGAAGAAGATGGCAATTTCTTCACATCGCTCTTTGGTGGCTTTGATTTCTTGAGAGGGAGTGCAGTTCGTTTGGCTTTTGACAATGTGGAAGAGTTCTCTCGGTCTGTTTTTCACCAGATCAAGTTGGCTGCAGAAGAAAGATGCCTTTTCCCTGAAAATGTGTTTTTTGTATGCCTGCCGAGCAGATCTAAGTTGAGCTAGGTGCAATGTCGAGGAGGTTTATCTCCAAGCCCTTTCCGTTTGTCTTAGTTGACGCCTTTCATCGTTCAGCCCCACGTTGAACCAGGTTTGGTTCGCCTCAATTGTTTGAGTTTGAGTGGAGCTACTTGATCTAAAACCTCTGTCATTTTTTAGTTAAGGTGTGTAGTGGGATCATCGGTCGTCCATGATGAGGGTTGGAGTTGAAGATGGGCATGAATCCTGGATTCAAGTTCGGGTGAAGGGACTTCTTTGATGTTTCTGGTCAAGAGTTTTGGTTTGTCATCATAAATAGGTTGGAGGCTGATAAGTGCGTGAATCCTGAACAGAATGAGGTGGTGGTCAGACCAGTCAAGGGGAGAAGTCACTCTCAGGGAGACCAGTTCGTTGTTGGTAATGATCGCATCCAGTCTTGCACCTTAGATGTGAGTCGGTTTATTGCAGAGTTGCTTGAGGTTATATATTTCCAGGAGGTTGGATAGGTTCTGGACAGTGGAGTCTTTTGGGTCGTTCCAGTGGACATTGAGGTCACCCAGGAACATGTTTTTAGTGTCTGTCATGGAGAAACGTGTTATTAGATCTGTTAGTTCTTCGGGGAAAAGGGTTCGCTCTCCAGGAGGATGGTAGATGGTGCGGAAGTTGATGGGTGAGGTGCCCTTGGCAGTGAGTTCGACACCCAGGTATTCAAGCAATAGGTATTCTGCAGGTTTGAGTTTGGTAATCTGTATTCCAGCTTTGTGAATGATGGCTAGCCCCCCCAGTTTTGATCGGCCTGTCTTGTCTGATGAGGTTGTACCCTGGAGGGGTGAGAATGTCAAGAAAGGGGGCGAAGTGGACGTTGAGCCTGTAACACGGCGCGAAAACAATCACTGCTAAAGTCCTGTTGGCGTTAATGTGTTTCAAAATAAATACATCAGGCCTACTGCCTTTGTCGTAACTTTTCATAATCAGACCTCTGGGGTCAGTGCCACAGCCCTCATCCCGGGTTTGGCATTGTAACCAACTCATGCCTGCTGTACTGGGCTTCAGCTTCCACACATGGCACCGCAGGGCACACAGTAACACAACAACACGTGTTACACAAGTCACACATCGAAAAGCTCGCTCTTCTAAGAGGGGAACCGAGGACTCTACGAGGGGGTGGTGTACTCCCCGTCCCCACCCGCTATGAGGGTCTGTGGGAGCCCCATGCCATGAAATGCCTTTCTGTGGTCCCAAATACAAATTAATAACAGGTCACCCTTTAGCATCTGCTGCATCCAGCCTGCTGCCTTTATCCCAGCTTTTATAATAAACAGGTCAGCCCTATGTCTTTACCCTAGGTCCGCCACCATAACCAATACACTGCTACTCGGGGCCACTGGAATTATGCGGCAAGGGGGAGGCAAATTATGTAGCACCGTGACTAAATTATGTGGCAAGAAAAGGCAAGTAATGGAGGATAAATGACAGGATTAATTCATTATTTTGTCATTGTTACACTTGTTAACACTGTCTGGCAAAGGTTGCACCTCATTAGTTCAGTTTAACACCCAAACATAGCGATAAGCAACAGAAACTTGACCAGTCGCCCTTTCTACCTTTGCAAAGGACTTTCTACTGCGCAGCAGCACGCGCTGCGTTTGTAGTAACGTTTCAGCCGTTTGAGTTACAAACAGTGCTTTTATTTGCATTATGCATCAGTGGATGGGTTGTGAGGCAGATCCATAACTATGCAGAATACTCCGCGGTCACGCATTGGCATAGTGCCTCCAGCCGGCTCCTACCGTGATGAGTGTTTGCATCCTCACAAAGTAACCACGAATCATCTATATGTATATAAAAACGAAAGTATGTCTGTCTGTCTGTTTGTCCTTTATTCATTACTACACCATTCATCCGATCGCCATGAAACTTTGGGAAGTTGTTAAGTACACTCCCGCAAAGGTTTCTAGCATACATTTTTTTTTAAATCGGCCCCCCAGGGCCCTCATAATCTTTCGAATGATGTATGCACCAGACGGAAAAACAACAAATCGTGTATCCACAAGCACTTGAATAAATAAATAGAATTAAAACACCATTCATCCGATTGCCATGAAACTTTGGCAAGTTGTTGAGTACACTCCCGCGAAGGTTTCTGGCATAACATCTTTTAAAATATCGGCACCCCATAAATAAATAAATTAAAACAACACTTTGAAATGTTTTCCATATTAAAATGAATAAGTTTCAATAAAAATGACACAATGTAAATTGAATGTTATCATGACGAGTTTCCTTGAATTTCCTTTTTTCGGAGATCGCAGCAACGCGCGTCGGGTAAGCTAGTATAGGTATAAAACTGGAAATGTATTAAACAAAACAACAGCTGGGGAGGTGAGATACAATCGCTCTTAAGAGGTCCCAAGAAAGGATATCCCCCTTCAAATATGTCCCCATGGTTTGTGTGGGGGCAACACCAAGCCCCTTGTCTGCTGCGTCTGTGGCATCCCCCGTTACCTGCCCACGGGCTTCAGTACAGTGTGATAACAATCCATCCTTAAACGCATGTCGGCTTTGACGTGCGATTTTCACAATAAATATGGCACACATACGGCATTGATCATAACTTTTTATAATGAACTAACGAGGTCCATAGCTTTGATCATTGGCCCGCCCCCAACAGTGTAACACAGGCACTCTTTATGAGGAAGCACACATCTTCTGCCCCATCAGATGCTGCACTCCGGAGACCCAGGATGCAGGTAGAGCCTGTGGTCTCAGTAGTACTCCTGAACGTTCTCATAAGGTCTGACAACGGCTGCTTTGTCAAGCCAGACCTAAAAACACCTGCTTGCTTCCAAGCATAGAGGAGCTTTGCTTCAGCTCTCTTCACCCACTGGTCCCTTCAGCTGCCATTTCCATGTTGCTCCCGCCCCACCCCTCCCCCCATACAGCCTGGGGGAATGTGTCTGCCCACTTCCTATTGGCTCTCCTGCTCTGAGCGGCCCCTTTCACATGAGCACGTCCGCCTGTAAGAAGTGCACTTCGGTGCCAGGGTGGCCCACCCGTCCTTGCTGTGTAATATTATTTATTCTTTGTTAATTTTTAATATTATTCTGTGTGTTTAAAGCATGTCTTCAGGTTATAGTAACTCGCAGCCAATAGTACTCTTTCTTTACATCGACAAGGATCACATTTCCCTGTGAAGTGTAGTAAAATGTTTCTACACCTCTTTGAAGCACACCTGTCTCCGAAGTAGCTCCGGTTCTGTTCTTTCAAAATTATATGTATTAGTTACATTTTTTGATTTGAAATCATTTTGTAAGCATACAGCTACCATACATAGGTGGAAGCATATTTCCTCTTTTTTGTTTTTTATTATAGTAGCATAGGTTGAAAAATATAACCATAGCAGGAGCTTGCCAAGGCCACATGTATTGGCTTTGCCAGTGCTTGTTGTAAGTTGATTGAGTTTTTAAATGCCCTTTGTCAGTTCAGTTCAGTAATTTTTATTTCGATGATTAAAAACCATCATAAAAATATAGTTTATACAATAAAAATTTCATTAAATTACATTTGTGAACTCTATTAAAAAACAAACAAATTAAAAACAATGAGGCAAAGCTAATACAATTCATAGAGAGGAATAAATATTATATACATGATTAGTTAGTCTCTTGTATTCCTTAACCTTACTGCTACTTTAAAAAAACTTATAACAGAGCAAAGGGTGCGCATATCATTAGCTCTTTGTAGAAACAGTAGTGCAACTTTAGCATGACGAAATTCCTTCTCTCTTAAAATGTCAACCAAAAAACGACGCCGTGGATTCCGATAAAATGGACACAAAAGTACAAAATGAAGGGTGTCCTGCGGAGACCTATGGTCGCAGCCGCAGGGACCCTTCTGCTCAATCGTTACAGTAAAACCTGATGGATGAGCTAGAATATTAGGTAACAAATTGAGCCTAAAACGACACGTTAAAAACCTATCCTGCTGATTATGCATGAGGAATAAGTAGGGCTCCGTGCCCGCCCCATTGTGAACTAAACAATGAGCTGCTACTGATCGCTTTAAGGGTCCTGGACCTACTCTGACCGTTTCCAATTTTTCTAGCAGCAACTTTTGCTAAAAAGGATATGTTGATCTATAGTCTCTAACGTACTTTTAACGTACTTCAGCCAGGGGGTCTGTAACACCCTTGTCCCTTTGCAGACACTCTACAACAATTTCCCTACTCAATTCTGCCTCAGGGTTGGCCCGTATTCTGAGCCATGTCATAATCGGCCTCATCTTCACCTGATCCGTAATATACGGGGTCCCAAGTTCCGCATGCGCTATCTCAGCTGGGGTGGACTGTGGGATCTTTAGGATTCTGCGAAGGAATTTATCTTCCTCTATCTGTAGTTGTTTGGCATCCCTGAAGCCCCACACCTCGGCACCATACAAGGCCTTTGCTGTACTTATGGAGCCATATAGGTTCATTACTTGTTCGGGACACCAGCGACCCAGCCTGCGAGCAAAATTTAATATCGCACCGTTTGAAGAAACAAGCTTTGTGCAATGTTCCTCAATCAGGGAATTAAACTGGATTTCGCCATCAAAAAGAAGGCCCAAGTAGGGAAAGGTACTTACAGTGTTTAATGTAGGAGTCCCTATTTTAAACACAAATTTCTTAGAGGGTTTTTTACCAGCCACCATCACGAAGGATTTGCTCAAATTCACCGACAGGTCTAAATTGTCCATGAACTTCACAAATCCATCAATGAGGTGTTGTAGGCTCTGTGATGTTCGTGCAAGCAGGACCGCGTCATCCGCGTACAAAAGTACCGGAATTTGACGCGTTCCTGCTTTGGGGCAGTCTATATTCTGGGATACAAGGGTGCTCTCAAGATCGTTGATATACAACGAAAACAAAAAGGGAGCAAGGATGCACCCTTGCCTTACTCCACTTGAGCACGGAAATGGGTCAGTACGCCCCCCTTCGGCACTAAAGCGGACCCTAGCAGTGGTGTTTCAGTGCAACTCCTTTAGAATGTTTATAAGGCCTGGATCTATTCCCAATTTGTACATCATGGCCCATAATTTGTTCCTGTTCACATTATCAAAGGCCGCGGCCAAATCCATGAATCCCATGTAAACAGTGCCATTACTTGCTTTGGTGTACTTAGCGACTAATGAATATAAATTGAGACATTGATCACTGGTCGATTTGCCCGTTCTGAACCCATAATTTGTATCGGCTATAATATGGTGCTCCTTTGTCCAAGCCATCAGCCCATTTAATATCACTCGACCAAGAATTTTGGCTGAGACGTCAATTAATGATATCGGTCTATAGCACTGAGGATTGTCCCTATTCCCTTTCTTGAAAATAGGGAAAATCAGTGCGGTAGACCAAGATCGTGGGAGACCAGATCTAATAGCCGCATTTAGGAACCTTGTCAGGATTGGCGCCCACAGATCCGTGTTACTTCTGTATAAATCTGGGGGTGTGCCATCGGGCCCTGGGGCTTTGTTTGGTGTCAGACCTTGGATTGCATTGGTTATCTCTATTAGTGAGAAATCTATGCCCGAACTCCGAGTACCATCCCAGCCCCCATCTTGGATTGTTTCCTTAGAGTGGTTATAGAGACCCTCAAAGTGAGTAACCCATTGTTCCGGTAGGATATTAGTGCTAATCACCGGGGTACTGTTATCCTGAAAACAGGGCCTGTTAATGATCCTCCAGAATTCTGTGAAATCCCTATTTTCTCCCGCCTCTCTTAAATCAGCCCAAACTTCCGCTCGTAGGGTGGCCTTTCTCTCTTTTAGCTTAATTATGTAGATTTGTCTACAATTGGCCACTTCAACCTTATCCCAGGGTTGGCTTTAAGGCTTGCTTTTAAATTCCTTAATGCTCTTGGGCAACTTGTGTCAAACCATCGTGGTTGTCAGATAGGCTTTCTGGGTCCTTTTGCTTTCAGTAATTTGTCCGCCAGTTTTGTCAGCAACCCAAATGTCTCGACTAGCTCAGCGTCTACTATTCGGGGGTCTAAGCAGTCTTCAACCTGTTTTTTGCCTTTTTCAATTAATGTTATATAAAACTCCTGGGAGTTAATTTTCGCCCACTTTAGTCGCCTCCCCTGATCCGTTGGCCTCAGACTTATGTCCGCCTGTTTGTTCATATATAAGCGGCCATTGTATATTAGTTCGAAAATTAGGGGATTATGGTCACTGAAAGTGCTCCATTCCCTTCTGGCCTCTATGATTCGATTTTTAGCAAAAGTGGATATCAACATAAAGTCTATGATGGAGGAACAACCTCTTCCTTTATGTGTTGGGATAAACGTGCCCTCTACCCCCGGGTCTATCAGGTCAATCGTATGTGCCAGTGTATGAGTTTCCATTAATGTGGTTAGTGTTGTGCCCTCAGTGCTGTGTTCAAAATGTGGCCCATTCTCAAGCGGCCCAATCTACTGTTACAGTGAGCGGAAAAGGGCAAAGGTGGCAGTTTAGGTCTCCCATCAGTAACACAATTGGTCCCCCCCCCCTTCTTTGTTCGGCCTCTTGAGTGAGTCTTCCATCTAGTTCCCGCAAAACAGCATTATTCCCATTTGTTGGTCCTGAGCTATAAATATTAAACAGCTGTAACCTCAGCCCTCTGCCTTGGAATGTTACTGCTTGAAGGGCGTGGGACGTCCAAGATGGTAGCGACCATCTTCCTTCTAGGTGAAGATCAGCATACAGTGCTAGCCCACCCTTCGCCCTACCCGCTCTACTTTCTTGTGCTGGGACGAAAAAACCCTTGTAGCCCTCTATTTAATAGGGAGAGGATTCAACTGCCCAGGTCTCCTGGAACACTAGTATATGAAAACCACGTAAGTGATTTCTCCAGTCTACATTTTCAAATTTTCCGGCTAAGCCTGCTATATTCCAGGACATTATATTCAGCCCTCCCCCTGGCATTTTCACAACATTAATGCTCCGAGCATTTAACCTACATTCGTCTTTCCTCATTAGTATAGCCCCCTGTTCTCCCCTGTCCTGACTTAATGGGAGTTCTACCAGCCCCTTCCCCTGTTGGTTGTTTTGAGATCCTTGTTCACTACCGACCATGAGCACCCTTCTATCCATACCCTCCTCAACCCAATTTGCCCTCCTGACATACAGAATTTCCCCCGGTTCCTCCCCTTGCAGTGGCCTATGGATATTCAACCAGTTAATGATTTTATTTTTGAGTTCCAGATGCGACTCTCTCTGCCCCATTCTAAGTTCAGGAACCCCGGCAAAGATGACAACAAAAGGGCTCGCTTCCGGGGGTAAATTTACGCATGGTAAAGGACCCTGAAATCTATCATTTCGCTCCCTACCTGACTGATAGGTATCTGCCTGCTTGGAGATTGCAGGGTTCCCTATTTGTGTTTGTGTTACGTTTGTCTGCCCCTGAGCTTTATCGCTACCATTGTTCCCGTCTACTTGCATACTTCTGTCCCCCTTCTCAGCCGAAGCTTTGGGCGCTGCGTGAACTTGTGCAATGGTTCACTGTTCATTGCTTACACAATTATTGTTAGCTGGGGGTTGCTGGACTCGGGGAGCTGCTAGTAAGGAAGCATTGCCATTAAGTTAGCGTTTGTGGTCTCCTTTATCTTACCCTGCCTATGCAGTTCGTTAGCAATTTTATCTAATTTGCTAACTAATGGTTTTATTTGACTGACTATAAAAGCCTCCAGATGTGTTTGGAGTTCTGAGATTGCAGGATCCAGCCACCCTGGGGGGATTGAGGGACTTGAGGCTTCAATTATCGCTGCTTCACCCTCTGTTTCTTTTACCTTGTCGCCCATAATGGGCTGATTCACTTTTCTGGGATGTGTGTTCTTATTACCCCGTTTTTTACATCTATTTCTGGGTATTCTCATATCAGCCCTGTCTGTCTCTACCCCAACGTCTATTACTGGTTGGCTTCAAGTGAGTTGTCCGGACGGCCATTTGGTGATGACTCGCATACGTTTAGTGTCCCAGTGTGTGTGGGTGTGAGGGGGATAGTTGTTGGTGTCATTGATAAGCGCCTCTCAGTGCGCTCCATCTCCCCAGCGAAAACCCCGATGACCTTCCTCAGCATTAGGTCAATAGCTGTTGGTGTTGCTTTATGACTAACTATATTGTATGACTTACTGTATTGTATGACTTACTGTATTGTATGACTTACTATATTGTATGACTTACTGTATTGTATGACTTACTGTATTGTATGACTTACTATACTGTATGACTTACTATATTGTATGACTTACTGTATTGTATGACTTACTATATTGTATGACTTACTGTATTGTATGACTTACTGTATTGTATGACTTACTATACTGTATGACTTACTATATTGTATGACTTACTATATTGTAGGACTTACTATATTGTAGGACTTACTATATTGTATGACTTACTATACTGTATGACTTACTATATTGTATGACTTACTATATTGTAGGACTTACTGTATTGTATGACTTACTATACTGTATGACTTACTATATTGTATGACTTACTGTATTGTATGACTTACTATATTGTATGACTTACTGTATTGTATGACTTACTATACTGTATGACTTACTATATTGTATGACTTACTGTATTGTATGACTTACTATATTGTATGACTTACTGTATTGTATGACTTACTGTATTGTATGACTTACTATACTGTATGACTTACTATATTGTATGACTTACTATATTGTAGGACTTACTATATTGTAGGACTTACTATATTGTATGACTTACTATACTGTATGACTTACTATATTGTAGGACTTACTGTATTGTATGACTTACTATACTGTATGACTTACTATATTGTATGACTTACTATATTGTAGGACTTACTATATTGTAGGACTTACTATATTGTATGACTTACTATATTGTAGGACTTACTATATTGTAGGACTTACTATATTGTATGACTTACTATACTGTATGACTTACTATATTGTATGACTTACTATACTGTATGACTTACTATATTGTATGACTTACTATATTGTATGACTTACTATATTGTCATTTCCAGACTCACTTCCTTCCTGAGGAGGTGTCTCGGTACATTCTTGGAGACGGGGATTCTCTGCTATGTACTGGGGGGCAGTGAAAGTTCCAGGTTGTAAGGGGGGAGCAGGGGGAGGGGTCGCCTGGAGAGTTGGGCGGACCTTGTTGTCTCTGTCCTAGTACTTGTGTCCCTGAGGGCTCTTCTTGTGGGGTGTGGCCACGCCCCCTTTACTGGCCTCTTTGTGTGGGCTGTGGAGAGTGGTAAGGGCTCTTTGCATTCTCCAGTCATCAGCTGTCCATATAAAACTGAATGGCTGTGTCCAGTGCTCCACGCCTGGAGGCCTGTGTCTGGTGCTGAACTCATCATCTGGAGGGTTGTATTCAGACTGCACGCCACTTCTGGAACTTTGTGTCTGTTACTGCACTCCACATACAGAGGGCTGAGTGCAGTGCTGCACTCTACACTTGCAGGCCTGCACTCTGCGTCTGGAGGGTTGTTTCTCAGGGTGGGCGAATTCGCAGCGGTTTACTCTACGGAATTCTGCTGAGTTACCTAAAAGTTCATCGAGATTCTGTGGAGTTACGCAAGCGGTGGAATCCCAGGAGCGCTAACGGACCCACGTGACACACCAGAGGGAGCTGCTTCTTTCTGCTACTCAAGTAGATTTTCTATTCGAGCCCAGCGATCTCAGCACGCGCGGCAGCAACCTGTCGTGATCGCCTGCCTTGAGAAATCTCGCCGGTATGTGGTCTAGCGCTCGTTTTCCACGCCCGCCAACTTACCGTTGGCGAGCCACATCTGAGAAAATCTCCGCCACACTACGGTCAGCCAGTTTTCACCGCGCTCCAATGTGGAGTGTGGAGTGGGCAAACCTCTCCAAACTCTGCTGGCGGAGTTTACCGCCCACCCGTTTCCTGCACCGCTCACTACATCTGGTGGGTTGCCTCTAGGGATGCACCTCACAGCTGGTTGGTGTTTGTAGCTGGGGCTGGAGGGCGGATCTCTGGATAGATAAAGGCAACGCAGAGACAGCCCAGAAGAGAACTCTCTAGGGTGCTGCGAGTCCTGCACTTGCAGTGTTGTAAAGAGGGTGAGTAAGGCAGGAGCTCAAATCTGTGGAGGAGGAACCAGACGTAGGGGTTGAGAGACAAATTCCACACTGAGCCACAGAGGGCAATGTTGTGAGCAGGCCTGGAAAGGTCATCAAAATATTATAAAACCTGCAGGCCTAGTGACTTGACTAATCCACTCTACCTAACTGCAATGTACCTCTGTCATAAACTGCTCTCACATTGTGTGATCCTGGGCAAATATTGTATTTTATAGAGCCACGTTTTCTTCCTTATTACATGAGTGCGCCTTGAAGTATGTGAGGTCAGCATGTCTGCTGTACAAAAACTCTTTTGTATGAATGAATAGATGACACATCTGCTCTGTGTATAATCAGAATCTATCCCACATACAGGGTACACGTGACCGCTGACATGCCTCAAGGGTCACCCATAGCATGCTCATTAGGGTGCGGGCAGGATGATTTCTTAGTTTGTGTTTAAAAACTCACCTTTAATAAATATACATCTCCAAAGCATGATGGGAAGCCGCTGTAATTTACATAAAGGCATTTTCTATTGAAATGGCCACAAGCTTTCCCACTAACGCAGTTTACTGATAAAACTGTACACAGTGAAAACAATAATGTGCGGAAATCGGATTCCAACAAAAATATTTACCATTTGCACATCACCGAGTAAAGTCGTCGTCTTTGTTTTCATCCGATTACAATGTTTGTTTCCACTACACAGAATTACTAGAAAAGTGCTTTCATAACAGAAGT